>NW_026019016.1:7883390-7925698 GCF_020466585.1 Dendroctonus ponderosae | reverse complement strand
TTGATTACTTTTTGATAAATAATTCGTTCTTATTGCGAAACAGGAGCACTATTTATCAATCTGTAATAAAAGACGTGAGGAAATTCTGTCTTTTTCAAAGGCAAAAATTTTTGAGGCGAAATACCCAAAAAGAGGTTTGTAAAAAAATGAATCCGCCTCAACAATACAGAACTTATCTACAGGAAATCATGCACTTCATGGAAGAAAGGAAGTGCGGAAACGCCAAAGAAAATTGCATGTCAACAAAATGGATAGAAATTGAATAAATATATGGCACTTTCAATGTCCACAAGAGAGTCAAAGAAATGACAGGCAGACACAAAAAGCGACAAGAAACAATAACAACGAAAAAATCATACAGGGACAGAAGATAAACTTGGATGGAAAAATTGCATCCAAACACTTTTCAGCGATGATAGACTTTGTGCTCCACTAACTGCAGATAATGAGATCAATGTATAATGTCCAGAAATAACCAGAATTGAAAACTCTATTGGCACCAAACGGCAGCATTCAAAATAGAACAAACAACATCGGAAGATATGTAAATTAGGCAAGGAGTCCGGCAAAGATGCGTCTCTGCGCCTGTTTAATTGGTACTCCGAGTCCACTGTCAAAGAAGCATTAGACGACACTCAAGGAGGAATCAAGATCAACGGAATCTCAACAAATAGCACTAGGTGCGCTGACGACACGGTCCTAATAGCAAACAACGCGCCAGATCTCCAAAATATAATAAATGCAATAGTGGGCCACAGCGATGTGTTCGTTTTCTTTGGCAAAAAGACCCCAATAGACGTTCATATAAGGAGATAAACAATTGAACTGTTTACCTCGATAAAATACCCAGAAGTTAACGTAAACAGCCAGTGTATCTCCAAAAAGGAAATACTGTCAAGAATTGATCAAGCGAGAAAACACTGATGAGCATGAAAACATTTTTTACACAATCAGACCTTAGCATAAGGCTCAAAATTTGAATGGTCAGATGTTACTCTAGTGAGTTATAGCCAAAATTCATGCAAAATTAAGTTGAGACAATCTCGTTCGATTTGGCAAGCATTCACGGGTCTGTTCTCATCAAGCAATAGGTCAAGAATCATGTTAAAATATTAGCATGGACGACCACTCATGTATTTAGGCAAAATAGTACCTAAACTATTTATAGTGCCGAACTCGTTAAGTTAAGCCTTGTTTTGCCTAGTACTACTACTCATGTTGAAGGAAAGCGAGAATAAATAAATCCAGAATTGAGCGATTAAATGAATATGTACCTTTTTGATAACACGCTTTTCAACTTACACATTTCGCGTTAAGAAAATATACTTAGCAGATTACATAAACCCGCTTGTCTTGCTTTCTAATGTGACATCCCTGAAGGATGTTTATTTATCGTAAGGGCCCTTTTTCGAACGTCGAGGTAGTAAATCTTGAGCACCCTAATTTTTAGTGAAATTGTGGCCGCAATAGCGAACAATGGGTTACATCAGTCGCACTTTATGTTTTGGTTTGTTGATGCGTGATGAATAGTGACGGAGGTCTTAAAGATAGTGCAAGTGATTGCATATTCTTTTGTCTGCAAAGTCCCAAGTGTGAATAGCTTACCATCTTGACGATGCATATTATATTAAACATTATAGGTTAACAATATTTAGGCAAGGTTTTTAAATTAAATAAACAATCTTCTATTTCCATCCATGGTGATTGAAAATTAACGTGATTTTTTGAAGGGGTTCCAAAAGCTTTCTCGGAGAATATGGGAAAATGATGTTTCCATTTTTCGAATTTATTTTTGAAAGAACTTGAATATGCAGTTACACCATACAGTTCTGGTAGTAAACGATACAAATAAGACATTGGGAAACTTGCTTGAATTTCCGCAAATTTGATTATACAGCGTCGACGACAAAGCGAAAACGCTGTATTCCGTTAATTTTATTTATTATTTTTATTAATTTGTCGAATTTGAAGTGCAGAATTGCTCCAGAGATCTCAAAACATTACGTTTTTAGATAAAATTCTCCAAACTCTCGGAGTAAGACATTAATCTGCACAACAAACCGCACATGCAGACAGTCTACAAATTTTCTTTGCGTCCTATTGAATCCATAAAGTACATATTTTTATTGAACAACCAGAAACTTAAAACAATATTTGATTTTGAAGTTGTGTCGAATCTATCTGGCGTAACACTAGTTTGAAGCGCAAACCGCACAAGTGCACGAGCTTTAAATGTGACAACTAGATAGCGTGTGCGATTTTTCAAAAAATAATTTATTTTTTAGTTTTCTGAGTAGGACTAAAAATCGAAAACGTGTTTAATCTCTGAAAGCAAAAAAATGATAATTAAAACAGCTTCTATGTCGCAATCATGCTGATACTCGAGATGTATTATCGAATTGCAATCAAACCGTTACTAATAAGATACGATTACTTTTGAGCAGATTTACAATGTGCATTTCACATGTTGATGTTCATTTCTGATTTTTATTGTCTGATTCCACCTAACAACGTATGTGAAACGCATTTCTCTCGTTTGCCTTCAGAAAGTTTTTCTCTCTTTCAAAATCTTTAATCTTTCAATAGCAAAACATATCCGCTTACAGTCAGCGCATTCTAGCTCACTTAGCTACAATCCCTCAGCTGCAGAGCTACATATCAATCCAAGATAATATACATTATAATCTCAAATGTAATCCTGCATTACAATTGATAGTACTCCACTGACATAATATTGATTATAACATGAAGAGAACTCCCTTTTGTTAGTGGGAATTGAAGCTGATTTAAGTTGCATTCACATCGTCACATTTCCAATCAGGCGGAATGCAGATTAGCTGATGTAGCTGACAATTATTTGCGCTAAATATCCTTAGCGATATCAGTAGGAAACCAACATTTATACAACGCCCAAAATTTTTGGGGATATCTTGAGGCTAAAATTACATAAACCCGCAAAAGTTTTCAACTGATACTATCACCAGCCGTGGATGCATTTCAAAGTCCCATATATGAGTAGGTACCTTTGTCTGGATGTTTTTAACATTTTCTCAGTACTGTAACTTATCTATTTGCTGCAAGGTGTCACTGAAAATCTAGGTACAACTTATTGTCAGCTGTTACCGCAAGCCCCATAACTAAGATTAAAATTTGGATCATAAAGAAGAAAGCACTTTATACGACTTTAGTTTAGGAGGAACCAGAATTTAGCCTTCTGCTTATAGGTAATTTACAGTCGGACATTTAGGGCTTCCTCTAAATTTAAATGACCAAATGTAACAACAAAATTATGTATGTTATGTATGCATTAAGGAAGTCGGTCACATTTTTCTCGGGCAGAATCTATTGCAAGCAGGTTTGCGTGCCGTCCAAAATTCCAGACTTTAATCCTTCAGATTTTCGTATTTGTTGTATTGTAGAATCAAATGTGTGCATCCGGGCCAAGAATTTAAAGAGACATTGGCGATAATGAAGTCAGATGCGTTTGTTTGTTATCGGAATATTGGTCTGTGCAGTAAAGCGTCCTAATAGTTAACTTAAGTTAACTAACCATTCCACTTCATCACTATATTGTAACATTTTGAAGGGATTTGTCCAATTTACGATCGAAAAGAAGTGCAGATCAGATTGAGAAATAATTTTGTGTGGTAATAACTAAATATGGTTTTTATGTTTACTTACTGAATTTACGGTATAAATGCAGGAGTTGAAAACCGCGCACTGTAGGTAAAAATCCGGAAACAAGAACAATCGAAGCCGTGGGCAAACAATTGAGAAAATACGTTAAGATGGAGGTAATTTGGAATGACGCACCTTTAGATTATTTTCATGGTTTTTTCTTCAACAGTATTTTCATTAAGTCAACGTAACAGTAAATTAAGTCAAAGTAACAGTGAGTTAGTGATAACAACAAATTTTATCTGACGAATAAAAAATTTATAGACTTGGGTCCCACACCAACATCAATGTTCATCTTGTTATCTATGGGTCCAGCGCTTGTTCATCTAATCATAACTCAACTGGCTCATTTTTTCACAAGGAAACTGTGAATTTTTATTCCTTTTAGTTAGTCGAACTCATGAAAATTTGAAGAGTATAGAATAATTGATAAAAAAAAATGTTTGGAAACTGCAGCTTATGGTCCGCTTGAGAAGCAGGTGTTTAAACGATGACTTATAGTGAACACTTATAGTGAACTTCATATTAATTTAACAATAAAATGCTAACACTTAATTATAATTAAAACAGATTCACGGAGGAAATCTAGCAGTAGAAATCTTTTTCGTTAAAAAGTGTAAAAAAGTCTTCCACTTATAACATACCTAATATTTAACGAGATTTATATCGACATTTTGATAAACGCTTACCAAGCAGTAGACGAAATATTTTCAGTGTCAGTTCAGAACTCTATTTATATCTTGTATATTTTTACACGGACTTTTAAAGCCAAAACAGTTTTCAATGGTTCAATTCAGACACTTATAGAGAACTTCATATTAATTTAACAATAAAATGCTAACACTTAATTATAATTAAAACAGATTCACGGAGGAAATCTAGCAGTAGAAATCTTTTTCGTTAAAAAGTGTAAAAAAGTCTTCCACTTATAACATACCTAATATTTAACGAGATTTATATCGACATTTTGATAAACGCTTACCAAGCAGTAGACGAAATATTTTCAGTGTCAGTTCAGAACTCTATTTATATCTTGTATATTTTTGAGGTCATGTTATGACACAACGCAGCTTCTTGAAAAATTGTACTAAAATCCTAAAGCAACTAACGTTTGTCATCTGGAATGTTCCTTAAGCATGGGTGTAACTTTCAACCAATACATTTTACGCTTGCTGATACTATTTTGAGCCTACAACCCACATCTTTAACAGTCTTCTAAATACTAATAAGAATCATTAATATCCATCCAACTCACGTCTCGAATGTATTAAACTCTGTACATATTTTTATATATCTCGATCGTAGTTTTAGGGTGACTTGGCTCTTTGCAGGAATCTATACATATGTATCGAATGCTTCATTATCTCGATAAAAAAGCTATTAGAAGCGTGATATGCGTATTGATAATTCTAATGCGTATAGGAAGTGTCTTATATGCTTTAGAACATTATTTACTCCCATTCCAGATGCGTTTTTTATACAAAGTATATTTATTTTCTAAAGTAAGGACCACTCAGTAAATATACTAGAGGAGTGAACGGCTAAAATAATTTTCGGTTAGTGCAACTTTCATAAAATATAATGCCTAATACGGTTAAAAGGCAAATACTGCTGACTAAAAAATTATCTCAAAAAGTTCAATGTGAGCACAGGGCTTCTAAACTGCAGTACGATGAGGAATGGACCAACTGGAAACGTTAGAGTTTATTCACGTGGACACACAATAATGTACCAATTAAATATTATGCTGCTATAATATAATATATACATACATTACGGTCGGGAACAGGAGAAATTAATAAATATTACAAAAAGCTTTTATAATATTCTAGTACCATGAATGACTTTAACACTTTAAATTGAAATTAAATACTTTCACGAATTCAGTTTCATCTGTTTCAGTTTTGTTTTGGAATATTTTACCACTAAAATCTACTGCTTACTTGAATAGTTTCCCGACTTCAGTGCAGTCGCAAATGCGTGGTAATGATAAAATAAGTCAGTAATAAATCTGGATATGCCGCACGCATCTGATTATCTGCTTTTCGAAACAAAATATGAGATAAATTAAATTTTAGCAAATAATTTTAAACAACTGTATCATTTTTTGCTTTTTAAGTATTCCATATTAAAGCACTGCAAAGTATAAAAAACATTCTTCAGCCTACTAACCGTCCCTTTCATTCTACTAAATCATGTGCTCTTCCCTGTGTTCGTCATTTCGACGACCACATAAGAACAATGCCATCGCCGTAAATCCTCATATTACCATCCATAAATAGTGCAGACAATAGATGCTTAAATATTAATTTTACAGGGACATGCATATTTTTGAAGTATTTATTTACCCCTGCATTTGCAAGGTGATGTGGGAAGTAAGCGGCAACCTTTCATTAGACATGCGACTATTTTTTAAGGCTTAATTAACTGGAAATTTTGCCTTTGATAAACCTCCGCGCTTAATTAGTTTGGTAAATTTTAATATACGAAAATATAGTAGTTCTACCAAAAAGAACACGTAAAGTAAATATATGTATGTCTTTTTTATTTTTTAATATAAAAAGTTGAAATAAATTTAACCTAATGAACCAACGAACAAAACCAACTTCGGAGGGGTTTCAACTGATAATATCGACATAAAAATAAAATATGGCCAATTTCCCCGTGAACACTTTTTAAACTCTATATAATGGCTTTGAAAAGTCTGCTTTAAGAGATAAAGTTAGCTGATTGATTTTCTGTACGTTAAAGCGCATAATAATCCCATAATCCCCAAATACCAGCCAGAAAAAACTCACCTTTACGACCTCGTAAAACAAGCATAGTAGAACCTGAAGTGAAATTCATATGAAATTTAAGTTAAGAATATAAAGTTTATGATCGCAAGTTACATCCAGATTGAATTTATTTGGCACTAAACTAGTGGGATTCGAGCGTGAAGGGGCTTAGCTCTGATTACTTCTTGTAAATATGTGCATCTATTTTATGGATACGTTTAACTAGTTAAGCCAATATTATTGCACTATTGATTAATAAAATATTAGCCATTTTTAACTTGTCGTAACTTTTTGGCGATTAAAATTGCTAGCAAGCCGGGATATTTATACCGGTACATCAAACGAACGCAATATTTAAAATACTTAATTACGAGTTACTTACGTGGATCAAAAGAAAATAAAATTGAATTATCGTGATTTAAGGGTTTTTTTCCACAGCTATAGATATTCTAATTGATTCATTATAATTCACTATTTATTTTAACGGAGTTTAGACCAACTTAGAAATTTGTAGTCACATTTCGGTCACGCTCTCAGTGCATACAAAGCAAACTAGAAGGAAGTCGCTTTAGGATTCAAATCAGTATTCACCTGAAAACGGTTCGAGATTGTACCAACGGAAGCACTGTGATAACAACATCTTTGTAAGACAATGGTCCGTTTAAACCATTCAACATTTTCAGTCACTTTTGAACAAAAATTTCCGGTTATTTGAGAATTGCGATCAAGTTTTGAACTTTTACGTGAAATTGCTAAAATTATATGCATGTGGCTATCATTAGTATAAAATACCATTTTATTTTGAAAAAAGTATAATATTTGCGTTGGTACCACACTTACATAATACCTCTTGGAAATATCGTTTTAAGCTCGATTAATAGAGGAAACAGTGTTCTGAAAGTTTGTTGAGTTTGTTTGAAATTTTAAACTTCCAACTTGCTAAATTGAAGCGAACTACTGCAGGATCCTGCAAGGTTTTATTGATCAGTTAATATTTTTAAAACTGAAGGGCACAAGGGCAACCAACCAAGTTCAGTGTTTCAATGTATCAATTTTTCAGGAAGAAAAAAACTATTTACTTCTAAGAGATGCGATTTAAAAGTTAAAAAGCTAAAATACGCAATACATTTTTGATCAAGGAATGCATATAAGCAACCATATTACGTTCACCAAAAATGGACTTGGTTGGTTCTTGCTTAGTTTTTGCAGTTTCTCTTTGTTCTTCCCTGGGATATAGTAATAAATCCAACAATGTCGGGTCGAAAATTTCTATTTATTGAACACATTATGAATGAATAACTAAAGAAACAGCTTTAGTCTTTTGCTTCTCAACAAATCGTTCACACACTTATGAGACCTAAAAGTTACTATAGTGGTATGGTTACAGTTTACCTCATAATAATTCAATTAGCTTCAACTTCGCTGCATGTCTTTTCCATCTAGGTGACTATCGTGAAGCAAAAATTTTCCGATAAAATAAGAGCCAATTTATAATCAACTTGAGAAATATATTCACACTTGAGATATTGTAATAGGTAAGGTAACTGCAGAACTTTATTCTTTATGTTATATCAGGAAAAGCTCCGATTATATCCTGCCCTCAGGTTCCACTTTATTATCGAATAAATTAGAGAGGAGTATGACCATTATGACCTGATTATAAATTGAAGTTATAAAATTTTTACTTTATTTTAAAAACCGTTAATTTGGCTCTGGTGCAGCGTACGGAAAGGGAGTTTTGCAAATTCTTCCAATAAATGTTGAGAAAAGAGTGGTGATGGAATGAAAAAGTGATTGATGAGACAACCATCGACTTTTCGACAATTTCATTTTCAAATTGTCATCTTCGTATTAACGTGAAAATTGTATTTCGTTTCTTTGGCTAAGGGATTATTACTTTATTTCAGGACCTTTGGAAACCAATCAACTGCTAACATTTGAACAATATTGTGTTTTAGTCCTTTCACTTTAATATAACTTTACTAATAAGATAAGTTTAACCTTTATCAAATCAGATTTTTTAATTTTAGTATCAAGAATTGCATCTTTTTTAATTTGCAATTTTCGCATTTAGTGTTACAGTATTTAAGAAATAGTTACAGTGTAGAATAGGTAGTAGTTCGTCTGGCAGAAAAAATAAAATTGATCAATTACATAAAGTTCAACAATATATGTGAATAAAATTTATTTTATATTGTTGCAAAAAAGTAATTGCAACACTTATCGTAATTTTTACTCTGGTCCTTTGGTTTCAATAGGATCAATTCATAATTAGTAGAATTTATTATGTAAAGCATCCACGTGAAATATTTTTTTTGCATTGGCCCATTTGGGTATCACACAGTCGTCAGCTTGTTTCTTGCTTCGAATGTAAATTTTATGACGAGAAAAACTTCGGAAAACAAAGTCTATTAAATTGTATATATTCACCAATAAAATCTCAGTCCAGTAAGTTCAGTAAAGGTTAATGTTGCGCGAAAAGTGTTGAGTTTTATACAACAATGCAATTCATTACTTCAATATAAAAAATATGTAAAATATAAAATTGACAAAGAATTTTTCAAATACGGTTTGTTCAGATTGTTTTCTTTTAAATAATTCTTAAAAGTTTAATGCAGAAACCAAGTCGGACATGTTGGGGACCTTTGAAGGTACTTATGTTTATGTACATAAGTAAAAAAATGAGAAGTAAAAAGCCTACATATTTTTTACATCAAGTTTACTCAGTCAGATTAATACCGACAATCATCTTTCTATTTTTCACAATTGTTATTAAGCTAATCTTAAATAATAAAAGATATGAAACGATAGTTTCAAATATGCCATATATGGACCTCGTTTTAAATAGAAGCTATGCTTGATAGCTTTTGCTCACGTCTTGAAAAAATGTACTGTAACTGAGAACATTGTGTTTCACAGAGACACACTTTCGAGGACATTCCTTGAAGCTAGTAGGGTTTTTGGGCTTTTAGGCCGTCTCAGAACAGTGTAGGCGTCCGAGCAAATCACCTCTGAAGATGCAAGCCACTCATGCTTGCGAAACGTTAGGAAGAAATTCCATTTTACGACGCCCTAAAAACCCGAACAACCCACTAGTCTTAATAAAATTGATGAAGTTTTTGAACTGAGCATTTTGGCCCGCGTAAAACAAAACTCATCTACTCTTCGACGAGTGCGATTTTCGAAGTTGCAAGTACATGATAAAAATTCGCTTTTTAGGTGTTCAAAGAATTTGAATTCCGTCTGTTAGTTAGCTGTTTAATAAAAAGCACAATTATTTTTATAAAATATTTCAATAAAAAAAAAACTATTACAAAATGCTCATTTATTTACCTACAGCTTAATAGCACGCGGGCAAAGTTAAATTTAAAAGTATTTAGGCCGTTAAATCGGCTTCAACATGATGGGGAACACACCTTCACAATGTGTTAATGGTGAAGGACTGTTTGCATTTGGATTTTTGATTGATTAAATGAGTTTTCTTTCACTTTTTTTTTTCAATTTTCACTTCGCGACATCAGTTTAAAATTTTAATTGATGGGTAAGCGCTAAAAATGAAGCGTAAATAAAAAGCTATCGTACGATTGATGACTTGAAAAATGCTCCAAATGAGGCGTTTTGTGCCATTTATAGATCTTCTCTTAGGGAAACCACGGATTCTATTTTTAAAGATATAAAATATTTATACATTATTCATATACAGAGTGTTTGGTAAGTAGATACATTTCTTGCAGGGGGTGATAGTGCGCGTAAGTTTGGATATATTTCGTTAATATACCGTGTTCCGAAAACGCTTAGTTTCCGATCTACAGGGTGATAAAGTTTTAATTAAAAAAACGTTACTTATTAATATTGCGGAATACGCTTGGAATATTGAAACGAAATTTTACAGGCTTAGGCTCTTAACAACAATACATGTTTTGTGATGAAAATTTTGTTTCTAGATTTTCCAGTGGCGTGGGCACAGCCACGACTGTAGATAATTTTAAATAAAAAATGTTGCGCCACTGATTTATGAGCAATGTACCTGATGACTCAAATTCCTGTTCAATTTGGAAGAGAAAGGGTCTTTCGACTTTTTTTCTCCGACGTTATGTTTTCAAGTAAATAAATTTAAATCGATTTATTATATAGCTTAATCGGGTTGTAATTAAGTATGGTGTAGTATAAAAACAAAAATTGTGCACTTAGATTGCATCAATTTTATTACAAAAAAAACGCAAAAAGAAGTTAGTCAGACACTCGAAATGACAGCAATTATGAAAGTTTTTCATTCAGTGACCAAACTAGTGCAGAGCAACTTTTTAAATAAAAACTCGATTACGCCTGGCAATAAACCGAGTTAAATTGTTTTACTCAAACACGGTGCATTGTAGAAAAAAAGTCAAGAGACCTTTTCTCTTGCAAATTGAACAGGAACTTGAAAAATAATATTTATTTATAGAAAAATAAGTGAGGTAACATTTTTCTTATGTAAAAGTATCTACAGATGTGCCTGTGTCCACGCCCATGGCGAAGCTAAAAACCATTTTTTTATCGCAAAACATATATTGCTGTTAAGTGCCTAAGCTTGTAAGATTTCATTAATATTCCAAGGGGTTTCCGCAATATTAAAAAATATAATTTTTTAAATTAATACTTTAACCCGCTGTAGATCGGAGACTAAGAGTTTTCGGAACATGGTCTATTAAAGAAATATATCCAAAATTACGTGCACTATCACCTCCTACAAGGAATGGATGTACTTATCAAACACCCCGTAGGTATAGGTAATTGATGGATTTTACACATTTCATTTTTACATAACTGACTGACTACGGATTCCAAAATAAGTTTTGTTTCAACTACTTTTAACTGCCCTAAATTTTCAGCTGTCATATCATTTCAAATGTATGCACCCAAATTATAACAGCAACAAGTTTTCAGGAAAATAGGCCATTTTATAAAACGAAAAGCATGTATTGTTCACGAAACGTACAACGTTGAAATAACTAAAGCCGGTTTTTCACTTTCCGACTTTCATTCAACTGCATCTAATTTTAAGTTTTCAGAGGTATATATGCTTTTGCTGGACGAATATTGAAAACTTATAATTCCTTTCAATAATGAATAATTGTTGTTTCTTTCAGACGCGGCTATTTCCCATTATCGGCAAGGACAACCGACATAGCGTTTAATTCGGAAACCTGAGGTAAGTGAAATAAGTAAGCACGCAGCATTGATTATCTTTATTACAACTTCGTTTAAACAGACAATACATTAAGTAAGTTAAATATGGAAAATTACAACTACGTACACAATATTGTTGTCGTTTAAATATGTAATTAGCCTTTACCAAACCAAAATATCACAGCTAATGATTATTATTTTTAAAACCTCGTTTATCAAAGTTGTCTGTACATTTCGCTAAAAGCGCCCTAAATCATATATAAAAGGATACTACTGGGTTACGTAATATGACTAACAGAGTTAAGATTTTTCGTTGTTGTTTCTAGACAGCAGAACTACGTTCTCGAAATGTTAATACTCGTATTAGTAGGAATTAAATTTCTCCTAAGTTTAAACTTAATGCATATTTTAAAATAATCGCTAATATTTCGTACAAAATTTGAATGGGCAATTACTGGCATGTCAAATTGCCTCCATCGCTGCGCATTAATTTCCAAACAGATTTGCATGAAGATTAGTACTACGAACGAAGCCCCATTCCATTTATCATGATATTAGCAAGGGCGTTTCGACGTTTCCTCCATGGCCCCATCCCTTGTGCATGATATTGCAGCTTCCTGTACCATACTTGCGTTTGATCTTCATCTTCAGCCTGTAAAACATAAGTCTGCATAAATTGATTTTCAGTAAATTGTGCTTTGGCCAAGTTTTTTCTCTAAAGCCTATGCAACAGCAACAAATTGTTTTACTACATTTGGTTTTATACCTTGAAAATAAAAGTGTCCCTGTTTAGCAATTCCTGAACCTCAAAGTAACTTTGCCAGGCGGGATCCGCTGCAATTACGCAACGATCCAGATACAGCGGCTCTCTGAGCAGCGAGTAACGCCCGTTCTTATCTCGAACTAGTAAGAGAGCAGCTTCTCGCACTCCGGATTGCTTCATGGAAAACATCAAACCATTTTCGTCCGTCTTCTCTGTAGATGGCTTGTTTAGGGGCGTCTTAAAAAGCGGTTGTATCAAATTATGACGAGATTTTTCAGTTTTTCCTGATCAATACTCATATTTAAATTAAATAAAAATGGGAGAAGCATAGATAAACTGCCTTTTGAATGCAACAGAAATCAAACTTTACTCGTGTTTTTAAATTTCCTAAAGACTGGCATAAAGCACACGAAAAATGACATTGGTGTGCAAATTCACTTTAAACGAAATAAGCGCACAGACGTGAAGAAACAAAAACAGTCTGGCTGCGAGACGAGCGGAAATTGGCGAGACGATCAAAGCAAAAAAAATGCATCAATATACGTAAACTGATGTTTAGTTTTTCAGTAAAAAGTGCTTTGTTTTAGTTGCGCGCAGGTGAGCGAAATTGTATTTTTATTCTACAGGCTATTTGTTGAAAGGTAAGTGCAGTAAGTTATACATTTACAAGATGTCTATACTTTTAAATGGAACAATAATATTAGTCCTTATTTGATCTAATATTCACATTTCACATTTAGTATACTAACGCCATTCGGCAGGAATTTTATGGTTTTTTTTTGTGAATTTGGCAGAATGGGACGTGGTTACTATCAATCTTTTGAGCAAACATTCAGATATTTTGTTCCAACTCGATGATAAAGAATTTTGGGTAACAGTATCAGAGGCCTTCGACAAATCCCTAAAAAACGTTTAAATTTCCCGCTTGTTTAGAATAATAAAATTGGAATTGAATTGAGAGATTTTCAAACAACAACTTAGCAAAATGTTTATAACAGATATTCCTATTATGCAGTTTAAACTATTTCGTCCGATTTAAATGTGTTCATTGCAAATTTCCCAATCTTAACTTTAGCGTAAACTAGGTGATTTAACAAAAACTTGAATATAATTAAAATCATCGCTGATGCTAAAGAATATTTTTTCAAATTTCTCCGTTTTAATTCACGGAAATTAAAAATAATAAGTAAAAAATATTTATTGAGCAACGGATTGGTTATGCTATTGTTTTAAAATTTGAAAATGTGTATTAAATAAAAATCGTTTAATGCCATTGTGAACGGTAAACTGATCGCTTTAATCCAAATATGCTGGGAGCAACTGATTATAACTGACTTGCTTACCTTGCCATTTATCACCAACAAGGCATTGACGGGGGTAAGTTTGATGGTGCGTCCTTTTCTCCAATTATTGTCTGTTGGTTGAGTGAACAGTAGTTTTCCTTCAAGCACAAAGCGAGCTTCTTCATGGTTCCAGTCTAACACATCTACAGCAATTTTTCGCAACTTGATGTTTACTAGATCCATTTCGGTACTTGGTCTTCTACCCGAACTGCTACCTGTTTAGAGCAGAATTTCTTAAGCAATGTTATGTAATTTTAATTTTTACTAATACGTCTGCAAATTTTGTAAAGTAGCAACATTTTTTCAATGGTCTTTAAATATTCCTATATACAGAGTCATATCGGTTAAAGCAAGCTGCGCCTTTAAATACACAGGTTAACTTAATATATTTATTTAGAAAGTCTGAGTAAAGAACGATTTTAGGCGTAAGAAAATATCAATTGGCGGCAATTCTACATTCAAGCAAAAAAAATCAGAATAAAACTCCACAAAATAGTGAAATAAAAAAGAAGCTAAATAATTCCTCAACTGCTGGTAAAAGTATCCTCTAAAGCGGGTATCGGTAGTCAGATTTCTTAAAACAAAAAATATTTGAAAGTGAATAGCATTTTAATTATAATGGGCATATACTTACCTTATTTTCATAAATGCGAATCATTAAGCGGATAAATAGAAATAAACAAAATTATACAGAGTGTCTCAAAATTGTTGGTCAACAATGATTGATGCACAGAACCCCTGAACGTAAGGCAAGTACTTCATATAAAAAATTTCCGAACTGATTTTCATATAGAATTATGGGCTTTCAAAGTTTAAAAAATAAACTTATTCTTAATTATTACGCCGTTTATTTCACGTTCGTGAAATTTTTGTGGCGAAAGTAGCTCATAGATACTCGTCTTTTTGAATTGTAAATGTATCCCAAATCTTGTTATTGTACAGGTACGGTCAAAATTAACTTTTATAATGAGTACGAATTTAACGGTGTTTCCAAATTTGGGGATATGATGAAGCAGTTCGGTAGACCCATGTTTTGGCTGCAAAAAAGATATAACTTGTTTTTCTCGAAATCTCTTACGGCTTTTGAGATAAACCAATTTTTGGCAGTTTCTAGTGATAAAACTAATACTAACTTAATTTACTTAACTAAGGCAAATGTTCAAAATGCGTCCCATTGGTCCCTAGGCACTTTTCAAAACTGTTAAAATATTTTATTTGAACGCGGAAGAACAAATTTTGGTAATTTATAATAATAATATTATACTAATTTTATGGTATAATAATACGATAAAATATGTTATTCAGGGTGCAACTAGATGTTTAAACCAATTTGCAAAATGCATAGACAAATGAGACGCATGTTGGACATTTACCTTAGTTAAACATAGGTTGGATTTTATTTTCACATGCGTATTATTTTTAATAGTATTAGTTTTATCACTACAACTACAAAAAGTGTTTAATCTCAAAATCCGTAGGATATGTCAAGAAAAACAAGGTGTACCTTTCTTGAAGCAAAAAATGGGTCTATCTACCGACCTGATCATATCCCCAAATTTGGCGCAACGGCGTTAAATGTTTACTCATTATAGAAGTTAATTTTGACCCTACCTGTACAATAACAGGATTTCGGATAAATTGCCAATTAAGAATGACGCGTATCTGTGAACTTCTTTTGCTACAAAAATTTCACGAACGGCAAATAAACAGTGTAACAATCACGAATAAATTTGATTTTTCAACACGCCACTTTGAAAGCCCATAATTCGATACGCAAGCCAAGTCGGAAATTTGTTTTTATATGAAGTATTGGCCTTATTTTCAGATCTTCTGTACGCCCTATCATTGTTGACCCACAATTTCGGGACATTCTGTATATTGAAGACAACTTTCTTCTTACCTATTCTCCTCCATAATTTGCTTGGTACGTCCTTCGTTTCCGAGTTCATGTGGTTTAAGTGAAGTTCGATTTTGTGTTGAGCCTCCTTAAGTTGCTCCCTCGTTTCATGATGGGTCGGAGTGACTTTAAACAATCGCGCCAATAGCAAAGGATACTTGGTCACCCGCTGGACCGGAACCATCAAAAACGAGTTCAAATTCATCCTTCTCAGCATGGTATTTTCCATTTGCGATACCCTCAGGAAGATTCGCAACAGTTCTTTTTCCTTTTCAAGACCGGCTAAAAGTAGACTGGCGGTACCTATAAAATGGCAACCCGTATTAGAGGAGATTTTCTCCATTGGCTGAACAGCCTACCTTGGCGAACACAGTAAGTTTCAAAAGCGTGAAGCATTGGAGCTGCTTCAAGGAACAGTTTACCGATATTTACAGTCAGGAGGTCGTCATCGCCTTGCTCCAAAGCGATTTCTACCGCATCTCGCAGTCTTTCAGCCAATGCCTGACTATTCTCTAATAGTTCCTCCACATTTAAGAAGATGGCTGATAGCTGATCGGCAGTTAACAGGCCAGCCACCAGCATAGGCTGATAGAACTCTTCAAGAATAATCTGCAAGTCTCTGCTATATTTTTCTTCAGTTTCGACAATTTCCGTGATGATTTCCTTGCGTTCCGATCGCTTTTTGACGCATTTCCTACACAAAAGAGGATCGTTTTCAGTTTTGGAGTCCAACGTGGAATCACAGTCTTCACAAGATGCAAATATTTCCGGTTTGCTTCGGTATTTGCTCAAACTCGACTTGCTCGTTTCTGATCCCACTCCGGAGTCATTTCTTTCGACTTCTGCAGGTTTTTGGAATGTTGCTTTTTCGTCAATTAGGGCACCTTAAAACCGCAATTTATCACGCTTTGAAATATAAAGTTTTGACAGGTTTTCCAACATTACCTGATATTATCAAAGAATTATCTTCACTCGAGTCACTGACGGTGCTCATGTGAGATGCTCTATTATACGATTCTTTGGCTTCATCTTCGTTGTTTCCATTGGAATGAAAGTTGTATGTGTAGCCCTCTTCTTGAGCTATGCCGCGTTCTTTCGCGTCTACTAAGTAACTGAGGATGTCATATTTGGATGCTCCTTCGAAGATTGACCTATGATTCAAAGTAAACTTAATCAGATATCTGTTGCGTCAGTTGATCCTAAAACTCACCTGGTTGTAAACTCTTTGTCCAAATTCAAATCGTCCAGTATCAAGGACGGAGGAGGGTTAGCTGGTAGTGGAGGAGGCATCTCAATTTCTTCATAAATGGGATCATTGTTAACTTTGATACTTTCGTAGTGATGATCATCACTTTCAGATACTTCGATATTATCGCCTTCCGCTAATAGTTCATAAAATTTGGTGCGATTTGCCAACTCCTCTTCAGTGACTGAGCTTCTATTACTATGGTCCGTATAGCATTCTGAGCCTTGATCCATAGGTTCGTACTGGCTAAAGTCACCATCTTCTAAACCTATTTCGTCTCGCACAGATTCGTAGTTTCTTAGTCTTAGAAAAGAGTCTTCTAGGGAAATGGGAAGATTTGATTCTTCTAAAGGAGACTCGAGAAGAGACTCGGTTTTACCGAGGGGCAAGATGTGCTTGGGAAATTTGTTATCTCTTTGTCGCCTAGCCACATCTGATTTTCCACAGACATGGGGGACTAGATTGTGGCGAACTGCTTCAACGGGATCCCGAAGAAGTTCTTTCAGCAGCTCGGAAGATGAAGATGAATCTAAGGCGAGTCGCAAGGTTGGTTTGTCTTCGTGTTTAGCGATTCCAATCTCGAGGGTTTCAATCTCAGTAGTTGTATTGAAGGATGTCACCATCTCATTTGCGTCATTGGAACTCGCACGTCTGAACGATGTTTCTTTGGGTGTTTCTCCAATAGCAGGATGAGGACTGAAAGACCCTGTTATGTAAATCGTACTGCTGTTATGTTTGGTTGTGACCTGAACAGGATTCGATTCATCATTGACAACCACAGATGACTGATACAGAGGCACGTTATCATTAATTACTGTGGAATAACAGTCGTCGCCATTAATCATTATAGAGGTTTTTCTTTGAGGGTTTTCAAAAATCGAGATTATTTGTCCCCCATTCACATTGGCAAAATCTGCATAATCATTTTTAATTTTTATTTTATGATCCGTAACTGGCGAACAAATTTGCACTATGGTTTTATTTGCTTTGTCTGGTTTTGGAGACTCAATTTTGACGGATGGAGCAGCTTCAGCTAGATTCACGATTTTCACTCCAGCCTGCTTGCTGCTGCTGCGTTTTCGTGGTGGTGCACTTGGAGGTGACATCTCTTTTGCTACATCCTCAGGTTTGTTTACATTACTGTTAACAGATATTTTGTGAGCTTGAGCGGCTGCTTCAGCAACAGTCGATTTTTCTAACTCCTTTTTACCGGAGTCATTATCTGGTTTTTGGTCAACTGTACAGTTGTCTTCTGACTTCCGATCTTCAGCTGGCAGTTTATCTTCGATAGTAGTTTTTGCGTTATTACGCTCTTTTGGTTGTTGATCTGCGGTTATGGGCGGTGGTGGTGGCGCTCTAGTCGGCCGTAGCTTCAGTGGACTAATCTTGCGAGTTCTGGTAGTTATTCCGTCCAACTTTGCCAAAGCATGTTCAGAGAACACTAACCTCGAGTCACTTCGTTTTCGTGTTCGTAGAGCCATTGTGTCGTAAAATTCCACGCTCTCCTGGCCGCCATTGATACAATCGCTGTTACTTCGATAGACTTTTGGTGTTCGTTTTACTTCTGGGGCTGTAGAAAGGGTAGCCACATTATTTATTACATGACTAGATTATTTACAAAACATAAAGGACTTGATTTTCACAAAAATTATATTACCTTTCTTTGCAGTTGGTGGCTCAATATTCGTATCAATTTCTTCTAATGCATCTTCGAAGACTTCATCAGTAGTTTCATCTTTATCGATTGTGTGTGTTTCTGTTTCTTCATGTTTGAGTTTCGGTTCAACCGACTCAGTTATATTTTCGATTAATTCGAATGGTTCGTCTTTACCCACATCCAGAGCTTCTTCTTCACTTCCGTCAGTAAAACCTGGAAAATTTTATAGAGCATTGTGTGGTAGTTTCAAAGCTTCACACAATATTGTTGGCAACATTTTGTACGTTATACAGCATGAGATGTATTATTTCATTATCTCGTTTCATTAGTACTATAAACATCACAAACATATTATCGGGTAAATCTGCGAACACAGCGGCAATTTCAGGCCATTCTTTAGGATTATTATATATAATATTTGCTTTATGAATCCGTTGAGTTGCTAGTTCGCAATATGCAATGTATTTGATTAAGGTCTGAAAATATAGTGAAAGATTAGCTCAACTTAGCGGCTAGAGAAGGAACCAGTTACAAGTTAGAGGGAATATTAATTGCACTATTAAAACACTTTTTTTTGAATTCATTGAAGTTGAATGTTTTAAATGGTTGTCTAACTCGGATTTAAAAGTACACTTCTGAATCTCTAATTTCTTTATTTTTGACTGGCAACACAATTTAATTGTTAAATGGTGCAAAAATTGCAAATCCGTCCCAACAAATTTAAAATTTTCGCAAAATCGCATCGCTTCGCAGCTACAGAGCTTTGAACAAAGTTGTTTCTATTCTAGTTTTGTCTTCACAAGCTTGAAACCGTTCTGCTGATTGTAGTGAAAAGCGGAATACAAACACTTCTAATGACCTTACAGATGCTCCTTAAGTTTTACTCTCCCAATCCCTTGGGGTATTTTGTGGGCCAAAACGGCTGCACAGGGCTATTCACTGATTCATTTGTAAAATTTTGTTTCTTGTTATTTTTTGACGTTTTATTTTGTTTCTGATATCTATATTTATAGAATTCGGGACAATGTATTCACGTAAATTTCATGAAATGTTGCAGCAAGTGGTGGAAACCCATTGATTTGTGTCTTTTGACGTTTGTACAGAATACAAGTCTATTTCGTGGGTAACGTTTAGTGAAATTTACATGATTTAAGAGTCACATCGCCCGGATTTCTTCTTTTGTTTATTCACCTATTTGTAAAATTATTATGAAACATTCACCTATTTTTCGGTTCAATTTTGATTTAGCACTATATTTGCATTTTCAATACAATTCTTGTTATGGATTTTTGAATGTAAGGAATTTACATTTTTAATACTTACCAGCGTCCAAAAACTGAACCTTTTTCCGAGGAGTTAACGGCATTGGTACGGGAACATAAAATTTGGTGCCTGTTTTTCGGGTCGAAGTAGGGCTTACTGCTTCCTCCACATCCGAATATGGAGATGAATCGCCGTTGTAGTTCGATCCTCTTTTTTTCAATATTGACTTGAAACGACTTGAATTGAGGGTATTATATGCGGAGTCCGAATCCTTGTCAGGCTTTGCGGGCGTTGATAACTAGAGTCATAGTAATCAGATGTAAAGTTTTTATACCTGACTTTAACCTAAAGTCGAAAATCTAGAATATTCTGAATACAAACCAATCGAACTCCTGATGAATTATCCTCGGACAATTGCGCAACTGAGAACTGCGAAATCGCTTTGTTGGGCAGTTTGCCATTTTTAGGAACTTGGACGTCTTCATAGTCCTGATGGTCCACATCTGATCGCAACCTTATGCGCTGCCCATTCACTAAAGTAACATTTTTATGTTTTGGAACTTTTGCTTCCTTGGATTTTGCTGCACTTTCATTGCACATTAACTCGTATGGATTAACATCGCATTCTAAAATCGAGCGACGCCCGAAAGTCGAATTGTATGAAGTATTCTGTTTTGTACCTGGAAAACATACATTTTTCATACATGGGTTTTAATGAAGGCATTTATATCCATTTCTGGTTGTGCGGTTGGGACACCTACTTTTTCCTTTGCTCCCACTGTTGTTCGGTTTTGTATTATCTCTGCTATTTTTTGTAGGAGATTTTGTAGTGTCACGAAAAGGGGAAACAGTCGAAGTTGTTTCTGGAACCGATAGCCTTGATCTTCTCATCAGATCGTAGGGGTCTGCTGTGGGCAGAATAGATGGCCGGGATGATGAAGTAACACGAACCGTCCCGGCCCTTAGAGGGGCACTGGAAGCGATCTGCTGCGATGTCGGATAACATCGTACCTAGAATGTGTGCTTTGATCAGCACGATGTTGCTGAGATTTTACTCAAGTTCTCACCGTTCCAAACTTCGAATCGGTAGAAGTTAGAGGCAATCGTGTACCTTTGCACTTTTTGCACAAATGAGGCGATTTTTTCGATGAGGATCGCCTACTACCTGTTACGTAATCGGAACATTGGCACAGCACTAAAGCAGGGGCTAACAGGAGGCCTCCAGAAGTGCTCACGCTGCCGTAAAGCCACGGCTCTGCGTACCGCATGGAGCGCGACAAGGCTCCGGTGCTGCCTGATGATGATCGATTAGAAACGTCACCGCCGCGCCGAGAGCTGCTTTCACTCTGGAAATGGAATATTCATGAATTAGATGTCAAATATTTATAAGTTTTTGAGCATACGAACTGTTGAATGGACCTCAATCAAGTGATTTTCCAAAATATATTTTATTATAATTGTTTTCAGTTCAGAGGACACAAAAAAAGTTGTGAGTGAGTGAAACGAAGATTACCTTGAGGCAACTGAAAAATATCCTAGTGAAGGTTCAGGATTACAGCAACTCAGGAAAATCAATTGTAATCCTTGAAAACATATGTGCAGGAGAGCAGAATTTTAGAGAACGATTGGCTGCTGAAGGAGTTTGTTTATTAAATAAAACGGATATAAGAAGAATGGAAAATGATTCTACTTTTCAATGGAACATGCAGGTGTCCTGCAAACACTACGGTTTCTGTTAAAAAAAAACGACTTTTTGTTATTTCCTTCAGAATTTTCGGAACATCGTCATCTTTTTATATTTAATTGTTCCCATTTTGATCTTTATTGAAATATGTTTTTCACTCGAGTCAATGTACCAATTGGTACAGTTTTGTTATGATACTCTCGGTGTGTGTATTCAGCGGCGGCATTCATCAATTCTTTTAGTCTTTATCCGTATTAGTTTTTGCGAAATATACGAATGTGAATATTTAAATATTCCCTAACTTTTAACAATCCTTGTTTTTTCAATGGTAATCCGATGTAATAATAATACTGATCTGGACCTTTCGAAAAAATAATTCGTACTCAATAAGTTTTCAGTGTGTATGTAAGTCACCTGGATCTCGCATCGATAATTCCCAGCGCAAGTTTTCTTCGATATTGGGTTTTATTCTTTATTATTTTCGCATTTGAATTTACCATGATTATTTTGTGATATGCTTCTTCACATATCTAAGTGTTTGATATATCTGTGTACCATTATCTTATCCGTTTGTCCTTGTATCCCTTTTGCTCACAGCCCTGTATCTAACATACAGGGCTGTGATCTATCATA
The DNA here is from genome assembly GCF_020466585.1 of Dendroctonus ponderosae. Classification (NCBI taxonomy): domain Eukaryota; kingdom Metazoa; phylum Arthropoda; class Insecta; order Coleoptera; family Curculionidae; genus Dendroctonus; species Dendroctonus ponderosae. The sequence continues at coordinate 7,903,588 of NW_026019016.1, read as the reverse complement.
CAGATCTGTATGTATCTAACATACATACAGCACAATTTGTAACATTGTTGACTGACAAGAAATGCATTTTTTTTTTCGCAAAAACTATGAATGCTATGAAGTTTTTACCAAGAGCACAAAATTGCGAATACATGATTAGTACATGAACCAAAAAATGAGTTGATTTCCTCGACCAAATAAAAAGTTCTGGTAGTTTTTGTACCACAACACTCAATAATTCACCACTTGTCCAAAACGCCTGAACTCGATTGTTTCATCAAAATATGAGGCTTACATAGGAACAAATTCACAGCAAATTTCACCAAGATACATCGTACCATTCTCCTGATATTTCAAAAGGATAGTTTTTTTGAAGAAATTTGGCCATCAGTAGCAGAGGAGCCAGACATTTTTTGTTAATAAAAGTTGGGTCAGATCGTCTTCTTTTGATGCAAAGAATATCGCAGTATCCTTTTGATCATGTGCTTATGGGACACCATGTATATTAAATATTAGTAATAAGTATTTATTAGCTTGATCACTTACCCTTAAACCGTATGATGAGTGTACGGCATCTGGAGGCGACGTAGGAAATCGATGCATTGCATGGCTAACCAAAGCTGCCATAGGAGTGCAACATATGTGTTAACATGTCACTGAAATTACAAACAGCAAATGTTAAAATTGCAAAAATGTTCAGCTAATTAACTAACAAAAAAAATGACATTTACACTATTTTAAAAGTTCAGTTATATCTGCTCACATTTTCACAACTTGTCCGTTTTTCGTAAATATGAATTATTAATTATTTAATTGAGCAAAACTAATCGAGTTTACTCAAACCATGAACAAACTAATAACATATAAAAACAATCAATAAAATGTTAAATTTGCTTTGCAACGCGTCTTAATTCGTAAACAAGTTAAAGAATACATGAATTTTTATTAACCAAGTTGATTTTTCAAATATTGGGAAACCCTAGTAAGTAAATAAAATTATTGCATATCACATGCATACCTACAAAAAATGTGCAGAATTGTATTTTCCAACTAAAAAAGTTGAATGAAATGAGTGACTTTTTAGCATGATTGGAAGTGAAACAGCAAGACAAATTACGGCAAAAATTAAAAATAAATTTGCTACGATATGTATACGGACATCAACTAGTGGAGTGATGTTTCATGTTGGAGTTTTTTAATTTAGCTCATGTTTAAATGAGATTTGAACACTGTTTTTAATTCTCACGGCGCTTTTTTCGGAGACAACAAAATACAACAATTAATTACTTAGAAACTATTTCGTTAAGAAAATGTTTACTGTTATCATTTCCTTTATATATTTTTTAAATATAAACCGTTACATAAAAAGAGTAACCTTCTAATATGCGGATATTTCAGTCTTTCTCTATTTTGGTTACAAATTAATCTTTTATGCCAATGACGGAACTTTTTTATGGCTTTCGCTGAATTTTTCAGTACATTTTTAAATCAAATCAAAGGGCATATGCATATTAAAACGAACTCTTGAAAATTACCTTCTGAACCCGTCCTTAAAATATGTTGACTTCATTTGCAACACCTTGCATATGTTCTCAATTTTTTGTTCAAATTAGATCCTTTTTTTCTAAATGCCTTGCTGGTCATTTGCAATAACTGAAAAATTAATTTTAAAGTTTTGTTCGTTCTTCGTTCATCTTTCTGTCTATTATTTATGGCATCATCAAGTACAAAGTGGTAGCTGAAGTCACAATGCCTCTTTTAATATAAAGCCGAGCTAGTGATCTGTTCTAAAATGAACAAAGCTGCCTGTGATTTACATAGAAATCGCTGTTTAAGTGACAATCAAATATTCACCGGGTGAATATAAAAGTCGGTGAAGCGTTTTTCCTGTCCAGATGTGTTGAAAATGTATGCCACTTCACGAGCGAAGCCTTTTTATTGGGCTTTAATGCTTCTTAATTTACTTCTATGGTATCCGATGAGAAACGGAAAGTCGTATATGAAAATATTCATCAGTTTGTCGATTTTATTGAGAACGATATCACTTCTGTCCTTCTCGGGAACATTGGCTCATCTGATCCTGGTAAAAAAGAGTAAGTTGTGCCTATGAAACTTTAGAAGAAACGTAGAGAACTGGAAGTATGAGTATTTTTCAGATGGAACGAACATTGATATTAGCGAAGATATTGGCGATATATTCGGCTTTGTCGGTTGTATGTCAGTTAGCATAAATTTTTCAATTTATCATGGAAGTTGGTCTAGATTCTTCAACAACTTGCTCAACTTTGGACAATTTGGAGAACCACCGGGTTATAAAAAAATCGTTAAAAGAGGAAACATGATTTCCTTAGTGTGTATTATCTACACATTTCCAGGCATGTTATGGTACTGTTTACTTTCCTACATGCAGGTGCCGCATTGCAAGGAAATGAATGTGAAAATGGGCCTCAATGAACCATGTGGAATGATAAATCCTACTTGGCTGCCCGTCAAAGAAATGGACAAATCACATTTTAAATTAGTTTACATATTTCAAGCTGTAGGCATTTTTGTGTATCTTCCGTCTACTTTGGTTATTAGCAGCATTCCACTGGAAGCTGTGGAAATTATTGTGGCTCGATTGAACCATTTGAAGGGACTTTTTCGCGACGCTTTCAAATCTGAGGATCCGAAAATTTGTTCAAAACAGTTATCCTACTGCATCCGCTACCACCAAGACATCATCAAGTATGTCTAATCGTTTAATAAATTGCCCAATTACTTAAAAATCTAAAAATTCTTTGTGGTTACTACATTTGTAGAGTCTCTCAAGAATTAAGTGGTCTGGTTAAGCCAACTATGGGAAGCTTATTCCTAACAGCAGCCATTGTTATCGGGTCATTAGGCAGTCAGATACTCAAGGTGGTTAATTAAAATTAGTTAATTTTAAACTAAAATACAAATTATTTTATGATACTAAAACGCAGGCATCTACACCAAAAGCCATCTCTTTTATCATGGGATATATACTGACCGTGTTTATAGGATGTCATGCTGGGCAAAGACTGATTGATGAGGTAACGTTATTACAAGTTGTTAGCGATCCAAATCAAAGCCATGTTCATTAACATTTGGTTATTGGTAGTAATGCAGTGCAACGCCAATTTCAATTTTACTACTATTTCCATTGATGAGCTTTAAATTATTGCATAACATAAGCAGAGCATTTTAGAGCCTAGACCTGGCAAAATATGTGTACGACACCAGATGGTATGAGATGGAGCCCAAAGTGAGGAAAGATATTGTATTCATTCTGAAAAGATGTCAAAAACCCATCACTTTGGGTGCACCACCTTCAATGGGTTCAGCTGGATATTTACTATTTTTTATTGTAAGCTGAGAGGATATTATTATCATAACTACTGATAATTTCTCAAATATGTTTCAGCTGATTAAAACATCGTACACCTACCTGACGCTTCTTAATGAGCTGGAGTAGTTGACGCCATTAAACTGATCAAGGAGAATTTATGCTGATAGAGTCTTTTTATTTTAAAAATTATGCTTTTATCTTTAATATTTAGCTAACCGCGAGCAAAAATCTAGTAGAGCATTAATCTTCTTATGAAAACTATGCGACAGCAAATCGACACATTTTCGCATGTAGTTATTGCAATTCCTATAACCTAAACAATTCTAACGTAGTATTAAAACAAGACCTACGTTTGAAATTAAAATTAAATTCAGAAGAACAAACTCTAAAATAACAATAAAAAACAGGATGGTKATTTTCGCCAAAATGTGTGCGTTACWAATCCTTGAACTTCTTTCGRCGACCGACTACAAAATYATACCTAAAAATGGGAAACATGCTGYAGAAWTATTTTAATATGGATAATTTCGARTATCGCATATATTTAAAGTTATACGAAGCGATTAGTAACTGGTAAAATTTATGAGGGRTTCTGACTGTTACATACAAAAAMAATATAKTTCTCCGATTCTAAGTSYCTTSGGTTTTTTTATTSCTTAAAGAATKTATCWAAAGAAAAAWTTCTAYTAAAAAATCTAWACTAAAATATCACGAAGATGTACSTTTTACTGMAATTAAWARCTGTAGSTTTTTTCACTTYTGTAGCTAAATTAGATTTYCCACTCAMCTTTWAAAAAAWTATTTATCGAGACAGATGGAAATAGAATTGAGAATTTTATATAGTGTCTGTTTTAGTTTTTACAGTTGGTGTTGGTATTGGACATTSTAAACATCATGGAAGCTGCAAATCGARCAGCAGAATTACCAAAARAGTTTTTATTCTGTTAAAGTWATTTTTTCAATTCAAAATTTACAGTCGAGTTGACCCWTAAATTATTTTGTTTAAAACCCTCYCTCTTGGGTATTTCAACTGAAAAYTGTAGCATTTTGAAAGGGCAAAAGTTYCTCACCGCATTTAGTACGAATTGATAATAAGTGTTCTTATTTCTCAATTAAGAGCGAATACTTATACGCTTTATACAAATTRTTAWWATTATTAATGTATTTCTCTATTATCTTTTCACTCTATATCAATTGGCAATAAAAGAGGTGACGAAATYTTATCTTTCCAAASGACACAAMAWTTGGGGACAGGACACCCAARAAAATCGTTTGGAAAACCAAAAAAACCAAAGAAAATGGTTTGAAAAGTCCTTYATGGGTTAATYCRCCKCAACAARTTCAKTCTGAACTTGYCTAAATTCGWTGAAATAAAGATTTTCTTTCAAGAGACTAATRAAGTCATTATAAKGAATCTSAAAAAGCATTYGTAAATCATAAAGGCAAAAATGTTGTCACAAGAAATTTTAATTATTTTGTTTTTTTCTTATCTCCCGATAAAATAGTGTAACACTGTGTTTTCTTAGTCTTTGTGCATTTGCTGTAGTTTTGCCAAATACAGCTGATATGTCCAAACAATTTTCTAGCTTCTTCAATGTCTTAATTAGCATCAATTCACTGGAACGAAACGAAAACAATTAGGCACAGTCATTGCAAGAAGCAAGTTTATTATAATAAATCCCGATTAACATTCTGTTAGTATTGATATAAGTAGAATAATAATATAATACAACATAAGTAGAATCGGATCTTGGTGTACCTACCGCTTTGCTCTTGTTATCCTTCTTAATTTTATCAAACATTATTTTCCGCTAAAGAAAACTTAGCAAAAGAAACAACAGCGTTGATAGTATTCATTAAGCACATTACCACAAATGTTTTTAATTGGGTAATTTAGGACCGAGCCAATTATTCGAATCATTTATAAATTCTAAAATTAGATCAACGTGCTGAGTGGAAAGCAAGCCTTCACGTACTCTTATAAAATGCTAAAACCTAAAATGTTTCTACAGCAGACTGACTACTTAGACTTCCTTCCTAATTAATTGCCAATAAAATATTAAAATTCCAGTTAAAACCTCACAATTATTCTGCTATAAGTGATTTCTTTGAAAATCGTTTATTAATATGGTAACTTCATTGCTTGCAGCAGGTATCCAATTAAATATTCACGCTTTACAGTAATAATGGCCCGGTATTTTGGAACACAGTGGATGAATTATCATGCTTTATGAACTCGCATTATTTAAAATACCGTATAATCCAACAAAAATGTGTAAATTTATGTAATTTCCAATTATAGATATATCATATTTAGCTAATGCACTTTGCATGAACAAATTGAGGTCATTTATAAAATGTGCAATTTTATAATATGAATTGGCTGTAATAAATGTACGCTTATTGGCATCTGGCAATAGCACGGAAAATAGATATTTTAAACGTATTTCCGTAGTTTTAATGGCAATCAAACTATATGCTTCAATATGTGTGAGTTTCATCGGCTTTGTTATAATGCATAAGTAATGGAAATTGCATTTTAGCAGATAATTCAACGGAAAGTCTCTGAACGATCAACTTTTTCTACAATTTTAACATTTCAACTGTAAATTCTATTATGAATATATGAATGCATACCCACTCTTTCTTTAGATTCATACTCAATCAAGTTCTTGACAAGATATTTATTACAAACGAGATGGTTACCAAAACGCGATAACTTACAAAACCCATTGTCAAAATAACTGAATTCTAGATCTTTAATGCACCATAACAGTGCACCATCCCCTATGAGATTATCCTTCTTTGAAACCATCTTTTATAACAAATTCATTTTTTAACGTGTGATTTATTCTCAAACACGCTCATGTTATCTTTTTAAAAACTCAATCAAATTTAGCACCGTCGTTCTGATGATTTGCATGCAGATCGGCCCATAAGAAAGTAATAAAATATTCATCGTGTGAATATAAAGTTTCGGGACTCTTTTTCCGGGCACACATTTGTGGAAAATGTACGCCACAGCAAAAGATAAGCCATTTTATTCAGCTTTAATACTTCCTAATATATTCGGATCGTATCCGTTGAGTAATGTGAAAGCTTATAAAAGAATATCGTTCAAGTTTGTCTGCTTTATTGAAAATTACATCAGTTCTGGCTGGTTTAATACCCTTAGATTTTGCAACAAAAATGTTCGAGTAAAAAAAGATACGTGAATAATTTAAGTTATTTTCTTACAGAGAGAGATTTTCACCTAAAAATACATGATACGTTCTTCAGCTGAAATAGTTGAAGCTCATACCATATATAGAGGTTGTCCTCAAATAATGTTCAGTTTGCCCTGAGTGACTGCTCTGGGCAAACATTTTTTGTCCTACACGATATTTTGATGAAGATATGACAAATATAGTAGCAAATTTGATTGTTTCAACTACACTATAAATATTTACTTTGATAGGCAGTTTTTCGGCTCGTGATTTCAATCAATTGTGCACTTTTTGGATTAATACATTAGTATTGAAAAAGTAAAATATTAAAAAATATAAAATTGAGCAAAACTTGCTTAATAAATACTAACGCTTCAAAATCAAAGAATAAATATTTCAATGTATTTCAGTTATATCACATTTACCTATCGCAATTTGCATCAACAAATTGGGTCATTTATTATCGATGCTATTTCATAATACAAATTGCAATAACAGCCTGCTCATTGGTATCTGATTAATCATACATCACACACGAGTACAAGAATTAATTTTTAAGTAAATAGCAATTTATATATAAAATTTATCATCATATCAATCATAACAATTCAGGAATGTTAAATTTATTTAGTAACTTTCTTGCTTGAGATACGGCAACAGTAAAACGAAAATAAAATAGTTAGCACCCATCAAATTTTAAAAATGAACATGGCAAAATTATCTTAATAACTGTGGGCATACTTCTCACAGATTGGGAATTTTATTAGATAACAATCGTGATCATTTATTAGCAATTATTCAGTTAACTTCAATGTCAGAACTATTTCCAGCAATATATGACTTTAATAATAGAAGCAATTTTTGCCATAAAAATATATATAAATGATATATATAAATGAAAATATCAAAAATGTGATCGTTTTCTAAAGCACACATTTGCGCAATGTTATATCACAGTTTCAATGCCTACTTGTTTAAAATGGGCCGGCCAATAGCATAACATTTAGAAATAAAAAATAACATTAGGTGGGGAAACACGTATAAACAATAATAAAAATTGTGAATCACGCTTGATTAAACAGGCATAATTCAATCCTTAAGCTATCTGAACATAATTGAAAAAATGCGTGTAGATTGAAAATGGAGTAAAAAAACTGAAGGAGGATATAAAAAACATATTGTACTAGCGACTGATGATGAAGGTCAAATTTTGCAAAGTTTCGCATAGATAAGTTCTATATTGTTGACGCAAATTCATTTTTTTACAAACTGCTTGTTGGGTATTTCGCCTCAAAAATTTTTGTCTTCAAAAAAGAAAGAATTTCCTCACGTCTTTTATTTTATTTTTATTTTATCAATCTGTAATAAAAGACGTGAGTCAATTCTGTCTTTTTTAAAGACAAAAAGTTTTGCGGCGAAATACCCAACAAACAGTTTGTAAAAAAACGTTTCGCATGTTTCCTTCTGCATAATCAGGACATTTTGAAATCAACAATTTAAGAAGTCGAGGTCTAGAACCACCCAGCATTCTCTTTGTTTAAGAAATATTTATAATTTTTTTATTGTACTTTTGAACCAAGTATTTTTGATATTAAAATTAATCTAAATCGTTTTGAGCCAGTCACTAGAAGAAGTTTCACGTTTTGTGCTTTAATTTATTAGCTCATTTTAAATATCGACATTTTAATATTTTTAAATACGACTAACTATCGAGATTGTTTGACTGGTTGATTTGTGTGCCTCTTGCTTCCTGTTTACATTTCAATATACAATTACAAATACTGTTCAATTTAAAAGTTTTAATCTGTAATTTAACTAACACGAAACGTTTAAATCGAAAGCGGGTATTGCGGTTGGCACCAAATTTTTAGATTTTTTTGCATTTTGACAATTTTGCACCAGATTTCGACGAAGGAAACAATAGCCAGATATGAAATGCATTGATCATGCGGAAGTAAATTTGCGAAAGACTCACAAATAATGTTTTATAAAAAAGAAACATGAAAAACATAAGTATTCGCTGCCACTGTCCCGTCAGAACGTCTGCTATTTTATTAAATTACTTATGATTACTGCTATTCGAACAGGTCGACATCAGGTTTTTACCCCGTGACAGAAACTTAATTCCCTCAAAGGTATTTGCATAGTTTTAATAAATATCTCGAGCATATGCGAAGCTTAGACACCTTGTACTTATACAAATTAACTTTATTAAGGTGATAAAACAGGATGGCAGTCTTCCGAGGTAAATAATATTGCTCTACGAAGAAAGAATCTGCAGAATTTCTCATTACTTCTGACTATCTATCTCCTTTCCACAAAATATGTCGGTAATGCTCTGAAACATATATGGAAGATTTTCAGTTTTATTTCTTAATGGTCAGCCTTAAATATTACTTAATTAGAGCTATTTTCTATTTGCTTGGTTTGTTTTGCAAAATATGATGCTTTGTTTGAAGATCATAATTCAACTTCCATTATTGTAATTTAATAATACAGTGAAATAGTCGTCAATGTTTCTACTCATGTTACTCTAATGACAATAATAGTAATCACCGCTTAAACTTTAGATGATCGGCAGACCCTATTCACTTTCCTATTGAAGAAAGCTGGCGCCCCTGTGTGTTTTAATATTTCACTTTCAATTATATTGATTAAATAATTCTTCCAGCAAATAAACGGCTATTTAGATGCATGCATAACGCTATCACATATATTTTACATTATATTAACTGGTTGGACGAAAACTTTTAATCGATCTCTGATTCATCTTAGTGGGGAAGTAGGCCGATTTGAAGAGAGATTCTTGCTGCAGGCTAAGTTTCGACTCCTCCTGATTACGAGTTTATGTGCATTGCACCTGCTGCCAGGATTGTACTACGAAAAAGACAATGAATGCATTTTTAAGAAAATAATAAGTAAACAATTAAACACCATAAACTGACTTCACCATCTGTTACTAAAAATAAGGAAATTTGCAAATGATTTCGATACTGTCGGATTGTGTTCTATTAGCTTGCAACGAAGCGACTTAAAATCCTTTCATCATCGTGCAGGATTTAGCTGCTGCTTGATAAGACGTGATATGTATTAACGATTATAACATTGTATCTATAGAGCTTTTAAGCTTTGCATACATTATGCAGATAGGAACTGCTCTCCGCTTCTAAGTGTACACCAATTAAGCACTGGTACAGTTCGTTCAATTTGCTTCATATCTTTAAGTGGAATCGTTGTTTGTCCATTTCACTAAGTAACTGAAGATTCAACTCATGGCCTCTAATACGAAAATCTAGCTTCTGTACCTGTTTGTCTATATCTTTTTTGTATATATTTATATATTTCTAGTATCTGTTTGTCCGTTCAAAAACCTTAATTTCTGATGCCTCGAGTAAGTTGTTTTCCAATTACCCCAAAAAAAGTGAAAATATGCTATGTCAAACTTCAATGTTTCAATAATTAGTTCCTAGCGTGCATCTGGTAGATTCATCTCACTCCATCCCTGTTAACGGTACATTCATCTGATGAGTGAAAGTGAAGCCCAACAACAAAACACATTTTATTTACAATTAACTTGGCTTCTCTGAAGACGGCTTTCATGGCTCGACAGGAAAGCGATTAGGCAAATTTCGTTCGCATGGTTCACTTTTGATTTTTAAAGGCCAATGGCAACATCAACCTTACTCTCATCACATTTTCCAATTCATCAAATTGAAAATGGCATGATAATGCTCAATTGTATAATGATTAACAATGTTTCCCAGGAGTCACGAAGATACTTTATTTCAAATGTTGCGTCTTTTAATCAGGGAGAGTTTTTACTACTAAAGTTAAATCGTTTGTTCAACTGGTTCGATTCAGACTATCTATTTGTAGAAAAATGAAATTCCCACAGGACCGGAAGGATGTTGAAACGAATCAATTGGAATTGAAGTGGAGATCAATCAACATCGATGCAGTTTTGCATTTTTTATGCATGGTGGTCTTAGTCATGGCTATTTAATGTGCATTTTAATTGATTCTCTAAAACATTTGATCTAATGGTCACGTTCTTCTTATCAATCGCAATATTTAACTATACTATACTATGATTTTTTAAATTTCTAGATTGTGAATTGTTTAGTACTTAATGCACATACAGTTCATTAGGTGTGGACTTCATTTTCCGATTCTAATCCACATTGGTCTCATTTTGTAACGAAAAGTGGTCAGCCAGGTTTGTGCTTTAAAACGCAAGCGAATGAGCTTTCCTCCTCATAATTGGAATTCTTGCAGCGTTCAATGAAACACTGTTAGATTTCCTTGGTCAAAATTAAAATGCATCCAGTAAAAGTTTTAAAGTTTTGCCTTGGTGGGAATGATTGTCGCTTCTGGGTGCAAATAGACCATTGAACAAACTAATGGCTTCTAATGTACAATAGCTGACTAGCAATTAGAAACATGCTCTTACTTCAACATTAATACCGATAACATTGTCAAAACTTAGTGAAAACTAGCAAAATATCAAATGATCCCTTTGTGATTAATAGCTGTAGATGCTGATAACGTTTGTGGTAAATGTTCGTGATAGTGATAGCAGATAGCCAACGCAAAGAACTGCTTTCTCGACCATGTTAGATAGGCCGTTGACACGTGGTCGTGAAAGCCTTTCCTCGATTCATTGCCAATGCCAAAGGTCGGGCATTTTTTCGGTATCATTAAGAGATAGGCAGAATTTCGCAATGTAGGCGAAATTAGAATGGTAGAATTTGCCAAATTATTAAATGTGAGGTTGGTGCCTTAACATCTGCTCAACCGTAACTAAAGTTGAACACAGTTGAAAGTAATTTGGTATGTGTTTTACATCCAGTTTCATTTAAATGCAAAAGCACAGGATCGCTTGCTTTTGCATTGCAAACATTTTTTATCACGACTTTACGAAGTACACATAGATGGAGGGTTGAAGAAATATTGAATTTAGTTAGAACTTTCACGTCTACCTACTTCTGGATAATGTTGGTATAAAGTTTATTGACGTGGAGGACAAGCTATTGAAAGTATGGCATCGGTCAAATCGATGTACTATATGAAATAATTCGATATTAGTAAAATTATACTTTTTGTAAAAATAAATCTATGCCGATTTAGGTAATTATTGTATTCAATAGAAGTGTTTATTAGTTTTGCCAGAGAACGCAAATTACTTTCATAACAGTGTTACGGTTTTATCTGAAAAACAACATCAAATTTGCAGGAAACTGCGTAAAATGAGCAGTTCAACATCTTCATTAGAAGAAAATGTTTGTCATCATCGTCATCAAATATTTTCTTTTGTCATATTTCGTGCCTTTTATTATACATTATCTAAGCATGGAGTTGAAGTACTTTTTGAAGCTAACTGTTTATATGGAACAATAATGTGAACATTTTCAATAATCATGGATCATTTTTTTTAGACAAACAATTATAAACTTTATGAATTAAAAAGTTATCTCCGTTTTATAAAATACAGCTATCGCTTTTGCACTAGACTTTAAAAATCGAATTTTTACAATTTTGAAATTTGGCTATTATGTTTCGGCTGCAATTTTCTCAGAATGTTTTTTGTACATCTTCAGAAATAAAAATCTTACTCAAATAAATTGTTAAAATAATTTTATAATAATAATACAGAAACTAAATACATTTTGCACTTGAAAAAATAATTTACTCACGTTATAAAATGCAAATTCTCAGTGTCTTATATGTTATTTATATCCAAAAGTATGTGTGAGGTACATGTATTTGAAAAAAAAATTAGTAAACACCAGTTCCTATAAGTAAGTTGTTTTGTCATGCAATAGAACAACACTTTCTTTGATTAAAAAGAAACCAAACCCAAATAATTCCCACTAATCACATGTATTAAAACCTATTCTTCTTCATCGATCGATACTGTCCAAAACCTTGTCCACTATAAGTCACGATTCAAAATCAAACAACGCTCATGGAATTGTTTTTTCCTCTTAATAGCTATTCATTAAATTCCGTATTGTAATATTAACTACTACAAGATCCGTAAAAGACAAACAATAGATTCCATAAGACAATAGGATGCCACAATATGCCACATTAACATATCGCATAGCACTTTTATTGGCTTCTCGCAGAAAGTGAAAAGTAAAGTTCCCTTATCGGGAACAATCTTCGAATTTGTAGGCCAACTTGTATAACGAAGTAGAAAGAAAGTGAAGAAGCCGATTAATTTTATAACGTCATTGATTAAATGTTTAATTAATATCGCAAGACGTCGACGATCGAATTAACAAGTTTACCCTGTTTAATTGCTCTCTTAGCTAATAGGTCAAGAATTTTTAATGTGTTATTTTCAAATCTCCATTAAATTTGTGATATAATTTTATGTTAATTTTTAATTTGTTTCATTGGACATGCGCATATCAAAATCGTGTTAGTGATCTATAAAAACCAAGTGTATGTTAAACCGAATTTTTATTTTAAACAAAGCTGGTGCTCTCATAGAAGCGTTGAAGAACGGTTTAAGCGTTCTTCTTTTGAGAGATGTAATAATAATTGAAAAGAGAGATTTTTTCAACCGAGCCTTTAGAGAAAATCTTTTAAAAACTTTCGAAAATGCATATAATGTCAGGTGATCAAAATATAGCTATTCAAAAGCCTTATCAAGTTGAGTTTATCACTCATCAATAATCTTCAACCGTCTCCGAGTTTTTTCCTTTTACAATTTTTGCTTCTATTATTTTGGAGGCTAGAGAATTGCAGTAATTATCGAAAAAGACATAACGGCTGATCAGTTATTTCTCACTCTTTCTGAAATGTAATGTTCGTAAGCCGTTTAGAGGTTGATATTTTTACTTGTATTTCAGTACACAACCACCAACCAAAACATTATTGGTGGTGGCAAATTCTCGAAAGGGGCCATCAAGAAGGTCCATATTTTGCAAATTTTCTGCAAAAATTTATGATATGGGTACTCATATTCCTATTAATCTTACCAGCTGTCCATATACAAAACGAACCTTAAAAATTGAAAGAAGTTTGCTACTTACCAAATTGGTAAGGGCCCATCACCCATGCGAATCTGAAATTTGAAAACGTGATTTTACTTCGATTGTATTAGAAATCAGTCAGACCAATTATAATATTTTAAAGTTGGAAAACAAATTTTAATTAAAATACATACAATATAAATTATGTATATCTCGCAGTTGCTAAATAACACGAGAAAGTACGAAATGTCCATTCGAATTTTCCGCTTTAGATTGGCGCGCTTATCCCATTATAAGATATTTGAAAGTAATTTATAACTTAGATAAATTTGTCCCAAGCGCCATTAAACTCTTATTTTGCAAAATGCCTTAGAATTTGCTCCAATTGTGCAATATTTAAATGCACTGCTATAATTGAGTAAGAATTTAATATATTAAATTGCATTAATTACACACAACACAACTGTTTCTTAAGTGTATTATGGGCGCATTCTTGTTCAAAACCACTGATTCCTAGTGCATTCAGTCGCAGCTTTCTGAAGCATTTAAAAAAATATCAATCTGTTTTTTAAGTCTCATTACATATCAATAAATGTGTTAATCTTTGCTTTCAAATGCTAAAATACCAACTCTCAAGTTTAATAAATGCCGAATCATCTCTTCACAGTATTAAGCATTGTTCTGCAAGTAGCAATAAAAATCCAAATAAATCGCACTTTACAAGGTTTGTTGGGCTTAAAAATCCGATTTGCCTTTCTCCTAGCGGGCAGGTTAGAGGCAATTAATTAAATATATAAAGTTACGGCTTTTCATCATTATAAACTCCAATTAATCCTCCTTGTTACGACCTTGCTTAAGATGCCCATATACAAAACACTTTCTCCGGGTCAAGTTTACCTTCACACAACTTTTGGTTTTGTTGTCGTGTAGGGTGCGGTCCGATTAAAAACATTTCACTTTGCCTAGGGCTTTAAAAACCAATTTTATTTCGCAACTTTAAGATTTATTGGAAATGTTTTGTTGAATCTAAATTTCACTTATCTATGAAAGAACAACACAAAGTAACGGAGCATTTTAGGAATAACTTGTATTAGATGACATGTTGACCGCGTTTGATTCAGAAAGTTTTTGAAGGATATCGGTAGAATCTTTATCGTCCAGCGACTTTATTCAATATGGAAATGTTGTAACTGGATAGATTTTATTAAATGTCCCTTAATGCCATTTATTATATCGCGTTTTCTGGTAAAAGCAGTTGGCCTAAAGTTATTCTTTGGAATATTCAGCATTAAAACTTATCTGCAAAGATTGAGCGGCTGTCTTCGTGTGATTTTCAAGCGAACCAAAGGATAACAGATTATAATTTATTGCAATTGGAGGAAATATAGTTAGAACTGGAGTGGTTTCTGTATGCATATATTTTATTTTTTCATTCAATTCAACATACATACGATAATGTACTGTACAGGGCAGAAAGACCGATTGGGTCGATAGCCTTTTTCTGTAGGAAATAAAGATTATTTATATATATATGTACTGTACATGTTCAATTAGGTCCATAAAGTCTTTATTGAAACGGCTTTTAAAACCGACCGCGTTTTAATAACATGCTGCTTTAGTTATTGCAAAATAGTTATAAATTATTGCAAAGCTGAAATATATTCGCTTTAACTGTGCTTGTTGTTTACAAATGGCTTGCAATTATCCAGCATTCATTATGTAAGTTCATATGCTACGATATTAGCAGTTAACGCAGTTAACTATGTAACATAAAAAATATTAATGGCTAATTGGGAATGACTTCTTGAACCAAAGGTCATAAAATACACTTTAAGACGAAAGAACAGGGAGCTTTAGCGGTCCACACTTTTTTGCAGACCGTAAAATAACTTTCCCAGTTACTTTCTTCTGGTTAACAGTCACCATAAATTGTTGGTAACATTCAATTATCTTCGGCTGTATGACATTGATGGTATCGGGTCTTAAGAAAAACGATGATTCATTCAGACTACACTTATAGTGCTTTAAGCCATTTTAGAGAAAATATCGACAAAACTGCAATACAATTAAATCTTATTATAACTTATTAGCACAACTTCCAAAGTAAAACTGATTGTATCGCTGTTTAGCTTTAATTCTACCAAGAAATGTAGACCTAAATTGTTCTGGTAAATTTTGAACTTAACTAAGCGTGTTCGTACTGATGGAATAAAAAGCTTTTTAAAGGAGCTCCAAATAACCCAAAGTTTCTTTAATCGTCTCTCAACCTACTATTTCCATTAAGAAATCATTTTTAGCGGTATTGGCTTGAATATCCTGCTTATTCGTTTCTACATTCAAAAAGAGTCATTTATCTTCAGATTCAAAAGCCTTCCCTATTAATTGCCTCCAGCGGTCCTTTATGCAAAAACGTAACGTATTAAACACATTAAGCCTAGCTATTAACAATCTCATTAAAAAGTAACAAAATAAAAAGTGTGCATTCATCCTATTTACATATTGCAAATACCATTAACATTCCATTAGGTATTTAAGCGTGTGTTGCTTGAAGTTTTTAGTCATTAGATATTCGATTTTAGTATAATCTGGAATATTGAATAATTCAGACAAAGCAACTAACGCACTCAGTCCGAATAGTTTTCTACTCCATTATGTAAATGCAATGTTGCATATTAAGTTACTCTTATTAAAAGTTGTAATGTTTCCTCCTCCTCCTAGGGTAGGTAGTAGGAGCAATATCTTCTTGCTTGGTTTTTTTTTATTGGGGAACATTTTAAATCACAACTTTATAATCATCTTTATAGCATTTTCTTCGTTTCGTAGTAATTATTATAATATTTGTTCTCAGAACATATACAAGACGTGTCTTCGAAAATTGCACACGAAGCGTTTAACGTGATGCAGGCAATTAATATAATGAGTCTATATTAAATAGCATCTGGGCTGCAACATACACGTATTCTTTTTGCCTTTAAATATTGATAATGGTGAAATTATTGACAATTATTGCTGCTCCTTTATTTTTCCTGGTTGCTTTATTATGCTGGAGCCAGTGTAATTATCAAGTAGCTTAAGTACGGTACATATTTACTGGAATATACCGACCTGTTGGAATATGGGTACGAAACCTGCCAATTTTTCAGGGAAAATATAGTCTATTAGGCATTTTATTTGTTATTTCATATAAATAATGTTGCAATATGCAGGGCCACTCATTACACAAAATGTAATATTTAGAGCACATGAAAATTGTAAATAGAATGAGGAGAATTCATTTATTTCTCCAAATGTACCTAAACACATGTTCAATTATTTCCGTAATAGGAAGCTTAATTTTTCATTTAGTTTTAATCTATCTGTGTCTGTAGTTTGTTTTTTGTCCTCTTTTGCATTTTCGTCTCAACATTCTACTTTCTTGTGGATTATAAATGTTGATTGTCGTTACTTTGGAGTATTCGTTACCAACCAGAATGTTATCCAACAAACCTGTAGATGAACAAAAAATAAACCTTCTTTAAAAGTATACCAAACATTAAGGATTCATTTAAGACAAGCTGGTGCCCAACAGGATAATTTACCCCGATATTTTATGGTACATAAGATAATTTATTTGGAAAATGAAACTATTCAAAATGAGATCAATAAGTTTACTTCTTACTGCGAAGACCGAATTTCAGCTTGAAAAGCGTTTGATCATCGCGGAAAATTTCTTTTAATTAGTGGAAAAAGTTATTATAATATTAATGTGAATATGATGCCAATTTGTATGTTATCTGAAATTGTCCGCAACTTTTTCTTCCACTTCTTCCTCCTTTAAAATGGCTCTTTCTATCTATTATACAGACATTCTGTCTATTTCACTGTTATAGTGATTTTATGGCCACGACGACATTTTAATGATTGATTTTTGGTTTTCAGAATTAATTATAATAAATAATGAAACAATTACAACTAAAAATGTATTTCAGCAACAGTTTTGTACGTACTGCTGGTGTTATTGGTAATTTTAGATCCGGTGTACTTGAACCATTTCCAATTTCTAAATAATTCAGCATCAGTTTGTGGTTTTAGCATTCTCACGATGGCCGAGTCCCAAATAAATCCACAGTTACTTTGTCAATTTTAATTTAAATAGTAAACAACTGAAACTAGGTTTAACCATATTTGTAAATTGTGTAGATGGTTCCATTAATTCGCACGGGGCCACTTCTGATTTACTCCCACTTGATACAGAAAATGCTCTTGAACCACTACGTTATTTGACATAGAACAAAAAAATGCTTAATTTGGTAACTAACAATCTGTGCAAGATTCATGATATCGGGATTTTCCAGAGAACCATTTATTTATGGACATAAGTGCATAAAGCAAAAATATTTAGTTTGATCTATATTCGTATAATTACATAACATACTCTAAAGTATGTTAAAATCACAATATTCTCCTTACACATTAAGGTGTTTTATACTTTGGAGTATTAGTAATTGTTGTTTTCTTCTTCGATTATCTATTGAGTCCGCTGGAAAAAATGTATCCAAAATATTTGCATATTCTGATGAAACACTCTCGATACTTATAACATTTCATCAGCAAATTTCAGAAGGTTCAGCATGGTAGAACACTGACCTCATCATCACCATCATTACGTAAACTGTATAACGATGTTTGCTAGACAAATCCCAATTATTCGATGTCCATCGCTGGAACTATTCCCGTTGTCGGATAAATAGCACTAAACTTGCGTAACTTTCTACCCACCATCTACTCCAAAGCGCATAACAGAAGAGTATTACACTCGTCCCACCAGATCATCAAGATAAACCAATACCAAATCCTACGTGATTTACGTAAAAAAGATTCAGTGACCTGTTCAATTCGAATGCAAATATGGCACCGTTAGTGAGGAAGACTGTTAAGGAAAGACACGTCTTCGAGTAATGAGACGTAAGTGCCCCTTGAGATCTGCTAAAGAAAAGCGTGACATAATTAGGAAAACTGCACTCGTTAGTTTACAATAATTTAAGTTAGAATTGCAGGAAATAAGCTGGATATATGGTGATAGCTAGTGCGTGTACCAGTTAATTAAATGGAAAAGGAAGTAGTGTGCAGCATAAGCTGAAGAATGGCTAACATAAAGAAAAATATTCATTTATGTTAGGTCCCGTGTGGAAAAAAATTACAGAAAAAAAGATGAAATGGGAAACTTGTCGATTACAGCAAAATAATTACAAATTGTAGGCGGAGAAACAACTAGTGGGAACAGCGTAGAACTGTTCGTTCAAACTCAAAAACCAAACTCAAACCCAAAAAAACAAGCGTTAAATTAATTCCAGCTTTATTAGTAAATTATAAATTTAAGTTTTTCCAGTTTAAGTTTCCAGTAAATTATAAATTTAATAAAGTAGTTATCATAAATACGAAGCATCAGAAAAAAATTAAAGGACAGCATTCAATGAATCACAAAGGACCATATTAAAAATACGTACAAAACATCTTACTAATGTGCAAGTTTTTTAAGCTTCAAAAGTACCAAACAGTATCACTCAATTGCTATAAACAGTTTGCTCAAAATATGCTTCTGGTAGCAACGTAATAGTTATCTAAGAAAAGACGAAACAGGTAAAGCTTTATCCATTTAATTAAATCCTCGTTAAGCTCGACCGCGCCCATCGTTACTACTTCCTAGTTGACACAACATTCCATTGAGAGAATAAAAGAGTTTGAATTTGAATTGACCTTCATCCTACCATGGCTGATTTATACAGGGTGAGGAAATGAGCCATTAAGAATTGCACTGTGCACGAAACATAATTTTCGTGTTCAAAATAGTATTTTCTGAGTATTTCGTAGAAATTTACTATTGGCAGCGATGTAACTTCGATTTTGCTTGGTATATACCCATATTCGAAGATTAACGAAAGCTGAAACCTGGTAGAAAATTATTCCATGTAATATACACAACCATTTTTGTATATATATTTTGCATTATATGAAGTTTTCTAAAGCGAATTGATCAGTATCCCAACATCCAGAAATAAATAAATGCTGTTTACATTTTGTATTAAACATGGTTCCGAATCACATAGCCACAACATATCAGATTTCCTTTCAAATGTTATTGACTTTTGATTGAATTTGATTAGCAAATAACGGCATGAATAGTCGGTATAGTGAATATATTTTCCCAAAACGAAATCCTTTCCGCCATATGAAAGTAGACGACAAATTAAATTTGGAATCGAACGTTTGGTGCTGGATTGTCAGCAAACGATTCTTGAAGCATTAATTTTTTGTAGCAAAATGCGTAATTTCAATTTATTCAAAATGGTTAGGCAAAATACTGTTCCATGTTCCAATTTTCACAAGATGCTAATTCCTATATACGAAATATTTTCTAATGCTTCTTAGATCAAACATCAGATCAAAAAAATTGAAAATAACCTTCTTAGGTTAAATTCAACATACATTTGAAAGCAGTTTTTGGAGCATCTAAAAGTAGTTTGGAGCGTATGTTTAAAAATCGTCATTTCATTCATTAATGCAAACAAACATTTAGGAAATTTGAGTGCAAATTTGAGGAAACATTTTGTATATGATCAGATGCTTATTCCTAGGACTCCGTTAATGTTTATTATTAAATTTTATAATATAATTTAGTAAAAAGCGAAAGACGTATTT
>NW_026019016.1:7829485-7883299 GCF_020466585.1 Dendroctonus ponderosae | reverse complement strand
GCAAATTCAATGATATGAGAGAAAATATTGCATGTTTATTCATTTTTAAAAACAAAAATTTTTCGTTAGAAAGTTCCTATTATGAGTTTAAATAAGTGCTAACAGAACTTACTACTTTAAAGCAACAAAACTCAAAATTACTGGTGCAAATGATCCAAAAAATCAGCTATTTTATTAGGACAAGTTAGGTGTGACTATAAAATATTTAAAAAAGAAGCTCCTTCAACATGTCTTTGGATATTTGAAGAGTTTTTATTTGTAGCATATCTTCTGAAATTTAGCAAAAATCAACTAGAATTAGAATTAGCTGATATTAAGCTAATTTCTCGCTAAGCATAAAAATCACCTTGTTGTCATCAGTTGCTAGATTGGCAAATAAAATAAAAACTGCTTTGTCGCCAAAGTGAAAGAAAGTAATTTAACATAAACCAATAACAAAAAAAATCAATGTTACAATTTACTAATGACATTTTAATTGAGAAATTCACCTTTTCATTTTCCTTTTTGTACTAATGAGTCTCAAGCCTTTGTCGAATCAGATAAACACATCAATATAATAATATGACAGAAAGAACTTTTTAGTCATGGATATTTATTAAATCTGAAGCCAAAGAGCTTTAAGTTTTTGCAAACAATTCTTTAAAAATTGACACGAAAAAGAAGACCCCAACCAGCTTACTCCTTCCAAGCGGAAAACATCCTGGAATAATAATTATAATAGGAATCCTGGAATAGTTTGATATTAACCATATTAACACCATATGAATACCATAATTTATCTAATTAAGTCTAAATACGTAATTCAATGCTGTTGGTACATTTGTAGAATACTGTAAATCATATTCTTGATTAAGTATTTTAGAATTTTTCCTGTGTAATCAGAGCCGCTCCGCTCCTGTTTTGTCCGCTAGTTTTTCCACGGTTAGCTACCGAATTTTCCAATGGAAGATATCCAGTCAATAATATTCTTTCGTTCCATCTATACAGTGAGATTCAACCAGAGATTTACGAAAAATACCGCAAATTTTCAAAAATCTGAATATGTATATGAAAAATACATAGATATTATTTGTTTATTTGCCCATATTTTTCTGTTGCTTAATCCCTACAGTTTGAGGCGTTAATTTCCAATTTTCAAACTATATTTCCAAGTAGAGGCAGAGTGATTTCCTTGTATTTTTAAAGCTTCGGAAAAATGCTCTATCCGATCTGGGTCGTCTTCATTTAATTCTTTTACTTGCCAAACTTTGAGAACAAACATTACGATCGAGTACTGTTTACTGTGTACCGCTTAAGCTCAGCCAATATTTATACTAAAAATTCGGATTAGCAAAGAAAATTTAATTTGATAATCAAAGTTTTACAATATACACAAACTGAAACGCAGTTAATTGAGCCTGTTAGAATAAAAACCGTTGTTATGCGATAGTGAAAGATGCTAAATCTATAGGAGCCTAACCTTAGACATTTCTTGATCAAGGATAAACCGCCGTGGGTTCGTTACAGTTACAGTCACTCCACCCATGCTTCCTTCTTAGTTGCAGATTTCAATAAATTGCACAGATGGCCATTGATAGTCTTAACAATCGATATTGAAATGCAGGTTTGCTTCGTTCTCTTTAAGTGGTTGTCACTAATATGCAGGCTTAAAAACGATTTCGTCTCCTTGCAATAATGCAAAGGACGCAGACGGCATGAAACAACACGGAACAATACCATTCACAGTATCATTACTCGAAATAAGTGGTTTCTTTAAGGAGTGAGTACTCATGGTGTAACTGTACGACCGCACCCGCTTTGAATGTGCTTCCTTGTCTTTGTTGTTCAATACTATTTTTTCACATAGCAATTTTCATAAAACACATAAGGCCTAAGCGAATTGCATTCTTTTTTCCTAAAGCAAGTATTTTTCCTAGTGGAGACACAATATACAGTTAGAAGCGAATCCGTGGAGTACCTACATTGATTTATTTAACATTTAATTTATTTACGTTAAAACACGCACATTTTAATGTAAAACGAAATTCACTTTTAAACCAGTTGAGGATATAATAATGGATAAACTAAAAATTCATTGACTTCTTCACAAAACTCATCTTGGCCTATACTATAATTTTCCCAATTTTTTGGGTGTTTTGGGTGTGTGTAAAACCATGTGGTTTTATAAAACGTCGATATTTGGATGCACTTAAACACGTTACCAAAAAATTATGCATTTGGATAAATCACAACAAAAATTATCTAGAGATGTTAAATTTGGTGATGTTACATGTATGTCACTCTGTAGTATTATAATCCCAGTAAACTCTATACAGTTTGAGTAGGGTTCGATCGACAACTGCGGTAAAACGTAAGGAAAACCCACAGCGAAGAGGGAACAAAAGGACGCTCCTTTAATATAGGAGAAAATGCAGCTATTTTATAAAAGAAGAGAAGAGTTTGTGTTCAACTGGAAAGTTCTGCAAATATTTGGGAGTTGGGATCACATCTAATACCCATATAATAAGATTAAAAACAGATCACGGAGAAGAAATCCATGCAAAATTTCGATTCAGAAAGGATTTGGAAGTCAGAAACATGAGATAAACCGACAATATTAAGATACGTTATTAAAAGGATAAGAGAGGAATCCCGAAAAAAGTCCAAGAATGCAGTGAAGAGATAAGGCCTAAGTACCGAGCTACCAAATAAATGCTTTACGGTTAATCGAGTATACATGGAAACTTGTTAGGAAGAAGGAAGAAACAAACACGTATGTTTTAATAAACTTTTTCCAAACGCTTGATATGACTAGCTGTATAATTTATTTCCCAATGATATATTTGTTCACAATACTTAAGAAATATGTAGTTTTTTGGTGCTTCAGAAAAACTGCACTTTTAAGCCCACACATTTGGTTATTTCAAATATGTAGTTCATTACTTTGCAAAATCAACACTTCTTCATTTCCTGTTGGTTTACGCGTTCCTGGTAACACTCAACGTCATCAGTTATATTCATTTGACAAACTTACAATGGCACTAGATTGTACGTCTGCAGTTCTTGGAAATGTGTTCTCAGAAAGCAATTTATTCCCTTTAAAGGTAAGAATATAATACACACACAGTCTATTTAGCACAGTCCGTAAACATTGGCCACTTATTATTAAAATTGTCATTAAAAGTGAAGAACATCCTATATTTTACGACATAACTGATGGGCGTAGTGTGTATTTATTTAATCTAGTAATCCCATTGCCCTGAATTCGTAAAGTTCTTATTGTCTACGCAAATTCCATACTGAAAATGTCAGAGAACGTTCACTTGGCAGTAAAAGGCGGATACTACAAGCACCTATTTATGCATTGTTGGAATGCATTTTTTCCCATTGAAAGTGCATCCTACATTCTTGTTATTGCAGTTCAAATAGATTGTGGTGCATGAAAAAAGCGGCATATTTTTCAATTAAGGAATGCTAGTTGGCAATGCGATCCTGTAGGCATAAGAGAATGGAAACTATACTTGGGGAAATAGTTCAAAATATCCTTGATATGAATTGCCATTGCCATTACTTAACGGCTATAATTAAATTTTGGGGATTTGGAAATTGCAATTACGAGTATAATACACAAATAATTATTTCTTTTCATAATTTTACTTTCAACAAATTTCATCAAAGCCGATTTAATTTTCAATGGCTTCATTGATTTGTGTTGATATCAATATTCAGGCGCAAACTCATATCTTTTGAGGGGACAAATTGGAGAACATTTCCCAATAATTGGAGAATATTTCATCAAATGGCTTATTCCTTTTATAGTTACCGCACCAGTAATATGCACCTGAATTTCTTCGACTTCTATTCATTTAGCCTTTTTAAAAATTTACTGACATACTTTTTGAGGTATAAGGTCAAGCTAACTTTTCGAAATTAATGCCTTTAGTAATTGAAGTTTTGAAAAAGAGCACTCTTTATCAATCTGTAAGAGAAAACGTGAGGAATGTCTGTTGCTTTTAAAAGACGAAAACTTTTGAGGCAAAGTATCAAACAAAATGTTTTGCAAACAAAAATCCATCTCAATAGAACCTCTCTATATCTGAAAATGAAAATCTTTGGGCAATCGATTTTCACGGATTAGATTCAATTCCAATTTTAATAAAACATTTCCTTCCAAAAATTATGAGCGCCTAACCGACTAAAGCGTAAATATTCTAATGCACTCACCAAAGTGACTTCTTGGTTGATTTTTATAGAAACATTTATGCACTTGAAGCACTTAAATCGCATTCAGTGATCGTCACTTAATCGCAAACCAAATTTTAAGTTGAAATTAAAAATGAAGTTTTAAAATATTTATTTAAAACAAACATTTTCGTAGGTCGGGTACAGCAACGCCTTGCTAAAATTTGCATGCCAGGACCCTCATTTTCTCCATTAACTGATTTTTCAACAATTGATATTATGAAAATTCACTCAAAGCACCATGTAACATTTTAGTGACGCAATCTAAAACAAATACGATGACTTCATTTTTGTAATCTAATACAGCATGTCTTGCTTGCAGGCTCTTTACATGTAAAGAGAATTCAATACCTGTGAGATGAACCTCAGAATTAATTACAGTATAAAATCCCACAAAATCTGTATTAGTCAGTTTAAACATAAAATGTAAGCTCCATTTTATAATAGAAGCAAGGTTATTACCTCTCAAAAATGTAATACATGTAAATATCAAATTTTATATTGCATAATTTACTCAATGCGGCCACCAAAAAAGGAAATAAACTGACCGTGGTGGTTTGCTTTTACAAGTTGTTCAACGCAATTCAGCTCATTTCGGGTATGGAACAGCAATTAACAGAGTCAATTAATTTTAATTAAACCCTTTCTGGGCCTTAGCTGGGTCCACAACTAAATCGGTTTATTTGCCACTTTATGTATCAAGCGCAGTAAACATTTTTTCGTCAAATATCCTAATTTTCGGTTAATGGCATCGTTATATTTTCGAATGGAAATTCTTAGTGTTTCCTGCTGATTCTTCAAGTGGTTCACAGATCGATAAGCATTGTTGCACATTTTGTCAACCGCAATCAAATCGGATTTGGATTGTTTTATAATTTTTCGGATTTGCTGTCTGATTCCGAAATTCACGGACCATTAGAGTGTAAAATGTATTGCTCGATTTGCGACTTGCTCTGATTCGTGCTACGGCAATTAAACCGACGTTTTTACTCGAACGACTGAATTATAAACACTAATTAACGTGTACATTTTACTAAATTTGTTAGACGTTCAACTTAAGTAATGTAAGCAACGGGTAAGTGTGTTTGCGTCGATTTAATGCCTTATGCACAATGGAAACGTGTCAACAAGCAGGTATTGCACATTTATCTTTTTGTTTCGATGTTATTTGACATTAGTTATTCATTTCTCCTTATTTCTCACCAATTAATTAACTTTTATCTTAAATTTTCTATTTGTTCATGACGCGCGTTTCAAGTAACCGCAAAATCCGTGCTAATCAATTAGTTTTATTTACAAAAGTGGGTGTTGAACATGAAAAGAATCTGTAGGATTCAAACTTCGGAACAAAAGAATAATGTCCATAAAATCAAGTTTTATGGAAATAATTCGGTTTGTACTAGATCTTAGAATTAATCTGAAGGGAGCGCTAATAAACATCTTGATGAGGACAGTTATGAACTCTTTCAATACAGAGCAGTTTCATATTTAAGTTTCTTCGCTTTTCCATTTTCTTCTAATGCTTGGTCCTCGGATTTAATTTGCAGAGTTATTTAATTGAGTTAATTGTAATTTGAAACATCAGTGTTCGGATACTGGAAAACAAGCAAATGCGTTTTCAAAGTTGCAATGCGTGCAAAGTTTCCACAATGTTTATAGAATTGGTTGCAATACGTAATAAGTAGCTAATACTCTTAGTGTACTGACATTAAAAAATTGAATAACTCTTAGTAACTGGCACGTCTAGATAACATGTTTGATTTCGAACTTCTTTTAGAATTAGGTAAATATGGATTTTAAGTCTGCAATCTGCACAATGTTTATCTAACTAATTTTAATATCCACCAGATGCTCCAAGTCAATTTTTTCAAATCAGTTCGTGCAATGCCGAAAATGCAGATCAATCTCATTTAAATTGCAGTTAGAAAAAAAGGGACGTGTTGCACATACAGATATTACGTATTGTTCATTGTATTTAGAGTGAGTGCATAGAAGAACGAATGAGAGTTATTATCTTACGTAAACTGTAGGAGTGAAATTGCATTTCATATACTTCGAGATTTTCATTACGATAAATCTCAAGCAAGCATGGTTGAGACATGAAAGAAGCCCAATTTATATTATTATTTTGAGGCAAAAATGAAATGCCTGGGTAACGGTTAAAAATGAAATTTAGCCAGTGGTTCTATCTGCTAACCCGTTGTTCAAATGTATGTAGTGATAAGTTATAATTGTAATAAGCTATTGTTTTCAACCGATTTTCATTTGTAATTTGGATTTAGTAAGCACGTTTGTCAGATTAGCTTAGTAATATTTCGGGGATTATTTGAATTTTCATTAAAGGTTGATTTTTTCAAGTTTGTTCTGTCCGAAATTTGTCGTGTTGCACCTGTTAAAGAGTCAGGCGAAACTAAATTGAATTGAAAGGTTTCTGATTCTAAAGGTAGATTAAAGATGGACTAAAGATTTTGTTAATAAAAAAATAATTCAAAAATGTATATAAGTTAAACTTTTCGTAAGTAACCGTGTTTTACGAAATTAAGAATGGATATTGCTTATTTCTAAAATTACTTGGTCAATTCTTAGTACTAGCAGCTTTATTAATTACTTGAAGTTTAAAATATTGACAAAAATATTTGCCGTAACATTCCGAAATGGGTCTGTTGTCCTGCACCTTCTGGCTCAATTGCTTCCAATTTCCTTTCAAGTTCTTCCTAAACAAAATTTCATCACGCTCTTTAGTTATAACTAACTTTTTTCTTTAGACATTCACATAAAGACCAAAAATTCCCTTGTCAAACCTCATCATTCTTATTGATTCCCCTTTCTTGTATTTTAGCGTTTAGTTAGTTCATTTCCTTACGTTTTCTTAAAAAACTCAGAAAATTTAGCTTGTTTTGTTGGCTTAACGTACCCATGTAAACTTTATAGAGCAAACCAAAATAAAGGGATTCCTAATAACTATATGTGACAATATAGGACTTTGACTATTTAAAAATCAGAAAATTCAGTCTCGATTCTCAAAGCTCAAATATAACTCAATTGAATTGAAAATATATTGATCTTAGACCTTCTGTAGCACTTTCTTTGATGATAATTCGCTTATTTATGTAGAGTCATGCGAGAAAATTGGATCTGCAGCTTTTCTTAGTGATTGAAAAAGCTTGTGCTCTCATTTTCAGTACTTTCTACTATGTCAATAGATTTGCTTTAATTGGGTCTTCAGTGCAAGTTTTTACTTTTTCCGCTTGTTGTGATAAAATATAAATCTCAGTGCGGAGATTTTCAAAATTCAAATTATATTCAACATTAAAAATCTATTGAAGATCAGATTCTCGTGCTGGCAATTCTATATTCTGGATTATATGCATGAACCACATTACTCGAACTATTAGTACTAGTAACTAAGTGTAATTTATAAGATTTTGATCTTTTAGATGAGGAAATTAAAATGTATAAGCCGTGTCGTTATATCTATTGGAGGAACAGAGTTGAATTAGATATCTTTATTACATTCGATGTTAGATATACATTTAAAAGAAAACAATTGCATATTTGAGTTTGGTGCTCTCAATTATCTCACAAACATCTACATCCAGTTTCATACAAACTGAATGCTTGGAGAATAAAAAAACTTTATAGCCTCTCCGCATAGTATTCTACTCGAATTATTCCCGAGCCCTTCACAAGGACTCCCGGCAAATACTAGTAATATTGTATAAGCGAATTTCCATACATTTCATAAAACTACTAACCTTGTTCTCAACTTTTCCTCTGTATCCAAGTCGGTATTTCGCGATAATGTCGATTTTAAAAATTATGGATGATCACATCACGACTCGTTATAAACTTTCAATTGACAGATATATTTTTATACTATGGGAAAACCTGTAATTTGTTACCAAGAATGATTTTGTTGCCGAACTATATGGGTTTGAAACCTGTTTTGAAACAATATAGCAAAGGAACGAGCATTATTTAAAAAATGCAGGTAAAGCGCATTCTGAGCAGCATTTGATATTTTTATCAAGATTCGGCTTTTATTGAAGTCGCTAGAAATCACGATGTAATAGACATAACAAAAAACCGATGTTCAGTAACTGTAATAGTTCTGTCCGCAATTACAAATTGGGATCAGTGGTGGCTACCTAAATTAAATTCAGAATAATATACTTTGGGGGTAAATAAAATTAGAAAATGTGTAAACAGTAGTGAATTCCAGACGACCCTCAAGTCCGTTATGCAACTTCCTAATGTTGGCATTAATTAAATTAGGGGCTACTAATTTAAAACAATTTCGTTACATCGCCCAGAAAAAAATCAATTACCAACTACTAGCATTTGCTAATTAATCGAACCGATAACATTTACTTAGTAATCTATACATTGGGAGAGGATAGCGGTTTTCTTTGGCATTGAGGTTAATATGCGATGTCGTGTCTGGGTATCTGTGTTATTGTGTGATGTGTCTGCTATTACGTGTTTGATTTACTAACCTATCTAGGATATATTAGGTATTTGTTTTTATTTAATACCGTTTACAAATCACGCGTGATACATGTCGGACATAGAGATTTGTATAGGTCACGAGCCACCCATTGAAATCCACTTTTCTATTCCAATTGGCTTTTAAATCGAATCAATGTCTGCTCAGTGATTTATTGCCACTCATGGGAATGCTCAAAATCATGAATTTCCTAGTCAGGATAAGAAGGGTTTTAATTAAATGATTATCAAGATTGCCTGGAAAAGCGATGGAAAACTCATTCAGAACAAAAAATAATCTACTGGCACAAACCTAGATTAATACTGAAATATACACGCAAATCTCCTCTAGAGCCATTTGGTATAGAAAATTAAGAGGACTTGAAATATTCCCATGATCATTGACCTCTCGTTATACGTTATCACCTTGTCTCTATCCAATCTATCACATCCACAATATTCCAAAGCGAAAATCAGATAGCTCGATCGCCATTATCTTCAATTATCTTCTTTTCCGCATACCTCACCCAGATGCAATCAATAAAATCTGAGCTCGCATTAAATGTCAGTTTGTTGTAGGAGAAGCTCACCACACCTCAAAACGAAATTTGCATGACCAGTTGCCCTACTGCGATTATACACCTAGGTGCTGCTTATATTTGCCTATGTTCAGACTTAATTTACTACTATTCCACCTAGTTATATGAATTCCAAATCCATATCCAATCAATACAATTGTAAGAGATGAGCAAAGTATAACCGATTTTTCTGAAGCATTCACTGAGTACATTTGGTCTAACTGTATATATTTCATATATGTGTTTATTTTGCCTTTGTCTTACTGTATATTTCATACAAAGTTAAGCAATGCTAATTATCCCCATAAGTTAAATCTCGTTTGATTAATAGTTGCAGCTAAACGCAAACTATTCATTTCAAAACTGAACTTAAAGGAAGTGTTAATAATTGCACTTATCTTCTCCATTACCATCCATTTGAAAATGAAATTAGGCAACCGGATAGATGTTATCACCTCCAGCATGTATCCATTGCAAAAACGAACTCACAATAATCTTTGTTGAGTCAGACCTCCTTTGGAGAAGTGAACGTAAACTGCAGGAAAATGGCAAGGTTTTTGTTACCGTTTTAACAAAAGGTGCTTAAACGATGCATATGTTTGTCAAGGTTTGTAATTGTAGTTTGATATGTGGCTTTGTGAATTTGTTTTGAAGCTTGATTTTGGAAGAAAACCTTGAAAAGTAGTTTTCGTTGTTCCGGCGCTTGTCTTTCGGTACGCAAGAGGAAGAAAACAGCAGGTATCAAACAAATTAATAAAATCACGTTTTTTTCTTCACATCGTCTTGACGGCAATGCTGATCGATTTAACACTGGCATGTCGTTTTTCAAGAATAGTTTTCAAACTTAATTAAAGTGTATGCCACTTAAGAGAGCCTCGATTCGATTATTTATTCAGCATGAATCGTCTTAAATTAAACATGTGCATGATTAGAAGTTTTGCTTTTTTAACATCTTTCGCACTTCGCGGTTTTTTTAGTTTAAGTAGGTGTTTAATTGCTTTCACTAACTGAAATACTAAACAGCAATACGCAGGTAAATCAGTTGTCTACTAGTAGTAGTAGTAAAGTTGACTAAGCTGCTCAACAAAATGGGCGTTATACAGCCAAATTTGCCCTAATTATAAGTGGATAAATTCTGACTACTTTGATTTACGTTCAAAGCGTTTTGAGCCCCACCTGTTTTTTGTTCGTCACCTCGCATAAATTTTGTAAAGGGTGGCAAATGAAAAATGCAAAATTGCGGAAAGGTCGGCAGGCTCCTAGTTGGACAAAAAAATAGATTTTTCTGGATCTCACCGCCAAAAGTTTAAACATAACCCAAATAGCTCGAAACGGTTTTTGATTTTTTCCGGCATTTCTTCCATTTATAAGTTGGTCTCAAAAAGCACCTTTTTGGTCTTGCAGCTATAAAATTTCTGGTCTTGGTCTGATGCTCACGATCTTGACTTCAGGTTGAAGCTAAAATTTAGACAATCTAATACGAAAATTCGATAAACGGGGTTGCATGAAAAATGACTCAAATCAGAATTTCCCCTGAAATCTATGATTCTAGCAGCCTAAAGTGAACTTCAATTCACTCTCAAATATTTCGTTAATTCATGTAACCCTTTATGTTGATTGTTTTTGCAATCCAACAACTTCAACTTCAACATAAGTCTTAGGTTTTGAAAATCGGTTCAATAGACAAAAATGTACCAGTACAAGACCAGAAAGACCATTTTTTTTGCCACAACTATAAATCAACCAGATGGTCGAAAAATTCTAATACTTTTTGCGAGATGTACAGTCTTAATGGCTGTTGTGTTGAAATTTAAAGAACACGTCTTTTCTCCAACTGGGAGCATGTGGATCTTTCGCCAGTTTTGTATTGTTTCATTTGCCACACCATAGAAACTTTATCTGAACCATAAATTTTTGCAAAAAAAAGGAACCAACCGAAAAAGAATTGTACTAAATAACTTCAAACATAAATCAAATAACTCACAGCTATCAAAATTTATCCAGTTTCAAAATTAGTCGAAATTTAGCCCTGTAACGTCTATTTTGTTCACCAGTTTACTTGAGTTAGTAGCTCAGCTGCAGAACGCATAATGCACCATGAAGCAAACAATATATGTCATTTCATTTATTAAAAAATTATGTAATGTACTCGTCTTTTATGATTAGTTGACGCTTAATCAAACTTAACTCATTCACTATTTTCTGTTAATTTCGTATCTTTCCTATTAGTTTGGGTTAGTTCAACATTCAAAAACTCGATGCCAATGCCTGAGTGGAAAAAAACTTTGACCAAAATAACTGTCTATACTAAAGCAACAGTCCTTTCGTTCATTTTTTGCTTAATCTCGCCTCAACTCAAAGTCTTTTATATTGTATGGTATTTATATGTATAGTAGGCAGCCTTGGCAAACAAGCTTATATATTACAATTTGAAAAGATCATAAAATAGCTCAATCTAAGCTGGTGGGTAGGAATAATTCAACGGATAAATAGAGACTTTATAGTAAAGTATGGAAGTTCCGACTTACGCCAACGTGTATTTCTCCTTTCTCCTTCGGATAACTATTTTGATTTATGGTATTCCATAAGCAGCATATACGAAAATAAAATAAAACATAAATTTGCGAAATCGTAAATATAAAATCCGTTCGGTTAGCCCACTCGTGAAACTTGGCAATAACGAATTTATCTCAACCAGGAAACCAGCAACCGTTCTCAATTCTTATTATATTGCTAATAAGCTACAGGATCTACAATAACATGTTCTACATTCAGACAACAATAATTATTTCCATTTAATGCGATTGTGGGTGGAAGTATGATTTACATTGAGTTATGGCGGATTTAATTCTATGGATTTATTACGTTGTCTAACAATTTAAGATAGAATAAACCAAATAAGCGACCACAAGACATTAATCAAAGACAATTGCAAATGCTGGCTGTTAAGACGTACTTTAACAAATGCGACTAATTTCAGGAAATAGCTTAACAAGAGTTTATAGTAAAAAGGTGAACTAAACAAATGCAAAAAATGTTGCTGTTTCAAATTAAAGTGCTGCAGTAACAGAGTATCGAGAAGTTGTTTAATTTGGTCCCAATTACCGGATTAGATGGTTTTTCTTCTAATGGATTTTTGCAATTCTCGCTTTGATTGGTCTTGTAAATCGCGTTCTACCAGTTGGAATTGTAGGTATTCAGCTGTGATGGATATGAAGCGTTCATCAACATCTAGAGATAAGCTGCTTTTATTCATTAAAAAGACCGGCACAACGAATACATGCATTAAAATTTGTTCTCGGCTGAAGCTCTTAAGCCTCAATAGCAAAGTTTATCCTCAGAAAAATTAAGAAGTATATTTTATTTTAAGAGAAACGTTGTGATTTTGCAATTGTGCGTTTTCAACGTTATATTTTTGTAAAGGTTTTCTAGTCTGTGTTCTAAACATAAAACATGTAAGTCTATTTTTGCATTCTTATTTAATTTTTTTGTATTAGACGCCTAACTCCGCCAAATTTTAATCAATATGCTCCAATGGAACAATTCAACAAATAATTATGGTCCACATAAATGATGTAATGTTGTAATTTCTACAACAATCAGTTTAATTTATAATTTAACTAGAGACATAATCCACATGCAAATAAATTTAACAAAAATGTAGTTCATTGCAAAAAAGTGTCCCAAAATACAGCAAGATATGAGTCGGCTATTATATGTTTTAAATTAAATTAGAGGCATAAATATGTGTAGACATTAAAGGATTCTCTAAGATTGTGAAGCGAAATCATCCATTACTAGTCAAACAATGTTAGAAATGTCGATATTGGAAAATGTAAACTTGACCGCGCTAAACTATTGAAATTCTGAAGTAATTTAACCAAAATCCACTTGAAGATTGAGCAAATCTGTCAAAGAACTTTTTTGCGGTTTCAGTGATTTTCAAAGTGCTACAGATTATACCAAACGAAAAAATGTATTGATAGTGTTAGTATGACGAAACCAAGAGCTAAAAGTGGTGCAAAATATTATCACACAGGGATCAAGTTGACAAGAGTTTTCATTTGGAAAAAATAATTGCTTTATGAATTTGGGAAGAAAAGATAAACTACCTATTCTAAAACAGTTTCATGAGGACAAAGTTCGAAATTAATATCCTCGGAAGATGATTTTTTAAGGTTACAGATGATTAAAAATTACAATTGCAATTACAAATAATGACAATTGCAAATGCTTTCTGTTTGATAATCTTCTCGGACATCAACTAATATATTGGATGAAAAAAATTTTCATCTAAAACGCATGCAATGGCAAATATTATTTCAAATCGTTCATGTAAAGTCCGTCTGATCATTGTTGTGAAAAAATCAATGGTAAAAACCATTTGACTGAGGATTTGCAGTAACAGTAAAGCAGTGTGGCACTTTTTTATATTTGAATTTCAATAATTAAATTAAATTTTATAATATCCTAATTGCGATGAAATCCCATAAGTGTACACTTGCATAATTTTATATCTCTGACACCTACGACTTATAAGATTGTTAAAAAGAGTTAGCAAATTAACTACTTCTTAAACTTCAAAATTGTTAAATGTACGAGCAAGAAATAACTGACGTTCAACATTTTAGAATGAAATAAATCAGAGAATATTTTTAAATATTCCGTAGTTTCAATTAACTTTTTCATATTATATAAGCGCCAGGAATGTTTATTTTACATTTCCAAACAACAATTTGCATTCAAATTAAATTCCTGAAGAAATGAGTGATTACCCCATAGTGAGAAAAGTTGCCCGGTTTGCATTTAAAATTGATATTGATTGACCTCATATTTTTTCGAACGAAACCTTCAGTTAAATATAACGCCAAATATCTGCCAATTAATAGCAAGAAATCGCTAATGAGGTCTTTCTTTCAGTTAATTAGCCACAAAGCAAACGCATTTATTCTGGACTGTTTCAGACAGTTTAGTATATTCATCGTCTAATATGCTACGTTAAATATGCTCACGACCAAACTAATAGTCTATAATTGTGGTATATTTAATGGCTAATAAGACATGTTATAGATTATGTATGTAAATGTATGTAGACCGAGGAATGTGCACGGTGACTTCAGCCAAAGAGCACAAGCATATCGGCAATGTCACCGGTTTGTTATAAATCACTGCTGTAAAATAGAGAAGGAACTGTGAGAAATAGTGGCTGAAAATTAGGGTCATCTAATGGCAGAAGACACTAATGGAAAAGTACAAATTTCTTTAATATTTGGGCAAAATCAAACCTGTTGAGCCTATATTTACACACAAGCACTCTGCGGAAAATCGTCACAGTATGTGGCAAGTTATACAGCAGCTTGTGCACTCAGTAGTTACCCTCATTAAAGGTGCCATAAAATCGAACAGTATTGGGCCAAGGCGCAAATTCAACTTAATTGCCCCTAATTGGCTACTTCTTCAACTTTCCTGGTATATGGAACGTTTCGTACATTAGATACTCATAGACCGGTTAATAGGAAACGGGCACTCATGCGGCTTTTTCAGCAAAAAAACGCACTCAACAGCATTCCAGAAGAAGGCATATGCATTCCTCTATTGCGTCATTATTTGCCTTTTTTTGTAATAAACCAGCTTAATTTAGATGACGCGATAAAGCAGACGTAATAGGTTTCCACGAAAGGTAATGAACCCAGGACATGCTAGGCAATTAATTTTTAGTGCACTCGGTATGCAATGATAGAAGGACTTTGTGTCGTTTGCACAGGAAGGGGACTTAAATATCCTAGTTAAAAACCTCAAATATTAAAATATAAAGGTGACATATTTTCCGAAGCAGCAACAGCGGCAGAGAGACTTTCTCCTCATTTTTATTTTAAAGGGAATCGCAGCTTCAATATTTGGTTTCCAACAATTGCTTTATTTGGAATAGACCTGAATTATTATTTTATATCTAAATAAGGCATTAGATTCCAAACACAATTGAGGCCATCTTATCAGTTTAATAAATTTACCGCATTCCTGGCTTATGCATAAATTACTCACCCAGTAGGAGGCGTAGGCTAAGAATAGATCAAATAATTTGCACAAGTCGAAGGCACACGCAGTGAGTAGGGAGACATAACATATTTAGCAAGCAACAATATAGGAAAGATACCAGAAAGAAAGCTTACCCAGATATTTTAGAAAGCCAAACTGTAATGATCATAGTGTTGTTAAAATATCACTAATGGTTGTTAATAATAGAAAGTTGTATTTTTTATGGAAAATCGGCAGTATTAGAAAACGACTCAAAGAACGTCACATTCAATAAAATATAAAAAACCATCCATATCCTCAAACAGGCAAAATATAGTAAGGATATTGTATTAATCAATTTGACTTCGTCTACTGTTGCGAAGGCGGTGTAAAATAAATGTATTTATCTTTTAATCACATAAGTATTTTCACTAGAAGGTATTGATTGATTAAAAGAAAAACCTGCCAAATTCGCGTCCTAAGTGCTCTAGTAGTCTTATAAATATGTCTGATTTCCTGATTTGCAGCACTGATAAAATTGGGAGGCATAAAAAAATATTGATGTGAAAACAAAATTCTTTGGAAAAATTAGCAACAAATTTTCATATATTTTATTGATTTCAAATGATGAAATTTAAAGCTATGAACGTTCCATTATAGCTTCTTAATCACAATTTAAACACCCGTAAATTCATGAGGGTCGACTATCTGGCTTGTTACTATTGATTGAATTTTCTAGTCGAATTTTAATCAAGGCTTTCTTCACATCTCAACTTAATTTTCCAAGTTATCAGTAATTTGTTGCTTTGTCTTTTAGTTTCAGGCTTTTGGTTTGTTACCTATCTCTCATGCATACTGTTACAAATCCCAAACGTATATAGAAGCAATTGTGTTAACTTCAACTTCTACACACATTCGCACACTCACCCGTAGTGAGGATTGTAGATATTTTGCCATCATGTTCTAATAAATTATGAGTAATTCCAGTAATCTTTTTGTAAACTTGTTGTACAGTCAGGTATGCAAGGAGTATAATTATTATTTCACTCACAACCAGACGCAATGTCTGCCCAAAATGGCTCCAACAACATGCTTCTGTTATCTTCAGTGGTTTATGTGAGATTCAGTTTCATAACCATTGGTAGCAGACTGCACGACGTGAAGTTAGGCCAAGATTCAGAAGTCTGCGTATGGAATAATAAATGAGAAGGATGCGTTTCTTCAAAGATTAATCCTATGCAATGTTGACATTTACGTATTGTACCTTGAGATGCTAGACAAGGCGGAAAATCTACGTGAAGATCTAAGAACAATGAACTGGAAAAGAGTGGAGCTTTCCTTGATGCAATATTGAAATCCTACACGCTTTGGCGAGAAAAATTAACTAATCAAAAATAATCACAAAAGCATAGGCACTTTCAGTCAATTTGTTATAGTTTGCTGATTAAAATAGAAAAATTCCAATAATTAATTTACGTCATGGGTTCGTAACTTTATATTTAAATAACATGCATTTATTTATCGTTATATAAATATTCTAAAATAGTTCGAAATGTATCAGTAAAATCCCGAAAATTTGAGCCTGTATAGCCTTATACAGCTTTACGGAAGTAATTAAAAAACATATTTCAATTCACTTAAAAGACAAAATACAGAAAAAACTTATTATAATGGATGAATTACGTGCTTAACAGTATGAAAGGACCAATAAGTCTGCGGTAGCAAGTTCCTGCATAACCATTAATAAAAAAGCTTTGCTTCTGTGCTTTTGTAATAATTTATGTGTTAAGGCATCTGGCTTTGGATATGCAGCGACATAAAGTCGACGAGCTTCACGACGTTGATTTCCGCTTGCACAAAAGAAGGAAAAAATGTGCATACGGCATTTCAACCACAGTGATTTACGTTTCAGAAAAGGTACTTAAAATCGTAAATCGTAAAAGATAAAACAGTATAAAAAATGCGACTCTCTTAATCAGATAATTAATCGTCAACAAATTTGGTCTGTTAGATTGTGCAGTCACTAAATCAGTTTAATCTGCTTAATTAAATATCTTATTTGAGTTTAGTAACTAAACGTAAAACATATACAATATCATATTTTAAAAATGAAATTTTGAGCTGGAATGATGCATTCGTTAAATTGCCGCAAAACGGCTTTGAAAGTTAAAAAGTTTAGGAAATGGAACTATTTCGATGCGCGATCAATAAATATTCAGATGAAAAATAATTGGAAAATTTCGAATTATGTGTAGGTCTAAAGTTGTCATTTTCTTAGCCTTTCTATACACTTGTTCACATATTTTCCTATGTCTGTCTTGAAAGAATTAAACAAAAAAAAACGATTTATTCCAGATCCATGAATTCTTAACACAGAACCCAATAAAGTCATACTATTTATAATAATTATATTTATGTTGTGTCCAATTAGTGTCCGAAATGAAATGTTTATCTTTGTAATTTGTAAATTTTGTTCGATAAATCGATATGTTCACTTCAATTTTGTCATAATGATACAAAGCTAAGAAAAGAAGTTAATGGCAGAAGGTTAATTAGATTGTTTTATAGATGGGTAGAATGAACTTGCTTTGATGAACCGAATAATCAAGAATAATAGTGATGCCCATCACACAAGAAAGGATTGAATAGTTTTTAACATCAACTCGTTATTTTCATTCATATTCAGATCCAAAAATAGTTTGTTTAATTTCACCTGCGCTTTATTTACTTTGATCATTCAAAAACAAGAAAATTTTGCTTTCCATTTCAGAGCACAGAATTTCGGTTCAATGAAGAAACGTCGAAATACAGTTTTTCCTCAATTGTCAGTGAATTTATAACTTCTATTGCCCACTGGCCAGACAAGAACCTAAAACGGTTTCAAATCAAATGGATTAACATGCATAAAAATGTATTAATTTTGTGGAATTCTTTGTCAAAAAAAGAAAGTTAAAATCCTCAGCTTTTATAAATGAGACCATAATATTGTAGGCGTTTAAAGTCAAGGGCAATACGAAGCTGACACAATTCTTCTCACATCTCGGAATTAATTACCCGAAGAAAAAACGAGTTGGTATTGAGAAGTGACAGAGGAGTGGCATAGTGTTAGTATTAATATCTTGTTCATGTCATGAATAGGAAGGTGATATAGTTGGAATTTCTCAGTGGCAAAAAATTGATAAATGCTAGGATTGTAGAAAAAATTACCACTTTTTATCATGTCTCGCCGTAAATATCCGGCAGAAAGAAAAATCAAAATACCTTTATCTAGAAGCTGATTGCAAGTATGCTCTTTTTCTAATAGTCAATACTTAGACCATATTAACTTCTTGTTATAATTATTGAAAGTGATACATTTTTTTTCCGGCTGTAAAATTGTTCACTGCTTTTAATGACTGAGAGAATAAGCTATCCGGTCAAGGTTCAGTCACAATGGCAATGTAGAAAATTTGGTTCTATAGATATGGTGAATAAATTTTCATTCGCATTTTCTTTAAAGAAATACGCATCGAAATTCTTAATATTGAAGCAACGCCCTATTACTCCAAAGCGTTTAAAAATAAGTTTCAATTATCTCTAAGTCCCCAAGCTCAAAAACCCTAATGAGCATTAATTTATTATTGTTAAGCCATTTTCCCATATTCTTGTCGATCTCTCATAACTATTCTGAGCGACCGTAAACCCTTCAGTTAATTTCTGCGTATGTCAACATCTTTTTACTTTCGATTTTGCAATAATTTCTTGGAATTTTCTCAGTGAATTGCTAATTGTGGCAAGTTATTAGCGCTAATTCTAAATAACTATATCGATCGTAATTAAAATAACGTGAATGTCGAGAATAGTATCGGCTCCAACAGAGTTTCATAATTTATTGCATGCAGACGCTTTATCATTCAAAACCAAAGCTATCAGAGTTTTATAGTGAAGGTTTTCTTAATTACCTGTTCACAAGTTGGAATTTTTTTCATTTTCCACCTACAATATCCTGAAAACTGAAAACTTAAGAATAGAAAAATTTAATGCACAGGGTTATTGAGAGGGTGGGGACTCATTTAAAACATTTATTTCACAACAAAATCTACTTACTGTCGTACTAGCTGTGCAATTTATATTTAAATAAAACAACTTTAATCAATGCTATATTTCTAATAATTTTAAGTTATGAATTAGAATCTATGTAAATGTCTCAATGCCGGACAGATCGA
The DNA here is from genome assembly GCF_020466585.1 of Dendroctonus ponderosae. NCBI lineage: Eukaryota > Metazoa > Arthropoda > Insecta > Coleoptera > Curculionidae > Dendroctonus > Dendroctonus ponderosae. Next base: position 7,863,795 of record NW_026019016.1, on the reverse strand, counting down.
TCAAACTCTGTAAACCGTCCATCCACCATTTGTTCATTGAAGGATGGGGAAATTAGTTAAAATCTGGACATGTTTGCCAATACATTAATCTGTATGGGATAGCAACTGAAACGATAAACTTCAGAGAGTGAATTAATTGTTTCAAAAAAATGTTGGTATAAAAAGTTAGATCACAACTCAACCATTAGAAGAAGTGTAAGAAAATAATAAAAAAACATAGACTTAAGTTTTTCGCATTTTCTTTGAATCACTCTTTGATGGGATGTGTAGGAAGTCAAGTAATGATGACTTGTACACTCCGTACAAGAAAATAAAAATTGTGTGTTTACGGATTATAAGAAGAAATGTTGCTTTTTATCATATACTGTGTCTTGATACAAATTCAGACACTTAATATTTAAGGATTAAAGAATGAAGAAGATTCGAAAATAACTACTTCTAGTTATTTCTGGTGAGATTTTCTTGTTATTGATTATTGATGTTATTGATGAACATTTTAGGGTAACTTTACCCTAAAATGTTCAGTTTTCTTAAACGGTTGTTTTAGATTGCTGTTTTGTTATTTGATCTAAACCAGTAAACATAAGTTGTATGTTCATTGAATGCGATAGATCACCATCTGGATTGTTGTCCAAAGTTTTCAACAGACTAAACTACTCAAAAACAAAGACTAACATTCTTTAAATGATCGAAATCAAATTAAACCAATTAAAAATGTGTAGTAACCGACGCCTACGTAGAATAGAATTTAATTTTCTTAGAATGATGTGTGCATAATGTATAGAAATGACCTAAACAAGATCCTGCTAATAAGATTTGCTCTAATGCAGTCTCTTCTGCGAAAACAATTATTATCAAGTTCCATATCATTTGAAATTAAAAATATGAGTTTAGGATCAACTTCACAACTGAGCTGATTTATATTTTATGGTAATATTCCTATTTGAAGTTCATGACCATGAAATCAATGCTAAGAAATTGGCAGGAAATGAAATAATTCTATCACAACAACTTTCTCGGTCAGTTAGTTGAAGCAAAAGAAGCTTTTTCGAGTCACTTATCACTGATATTTATCCATTACAGATATATTTTTAACACTAATTTTTTCTATCGAGTTTCAAATCCATTCTACGTACATATAAGTCTACACGCACTTGCTATAAAATTTTTATTTCAGAATGTATCGAATTTTAAAGATTATTTAAGGTAATGTGTTCGCATGCGAGATGGTTGTATAATTCTTGAAACAAAAGATAGGTTTGCAAGCGACTCGTTGTATAAACTATTTGCCTTATTTTTTATCGTAAAATATGCAGTCAAAGGTACGCAAGTGAAGTCCGGGTTACACTGTATATAAAATGTGTCCTTTCCAAACAGTTGTTAAATGGACATTAGCAATTATCAATTGGAACTAAATAAATGCATGGTTGTTTTTGTCTCTTTGTTCCGCAAATGATTCTCTTCTCTCATATTCCACACTTATTAGTACCTACATTTCAACGGGCTTATAGCTTTGTAATTTTTGCAGACATTCAAATTATCTATATCTCATCAGATTATTTCTTCATGGAACTGGTTCGCCTACTAGTCCAACAGCATTTTCTCACTTTCATCCCGAGTACTAGAGCATGAAAGTCGATCATTTGCATTTTTGTTTCCTGCTTTTGTTATTATTTATTATGTAGGAAGCATTTGCTTGCGCAAAAATAGACCTTATACTGTAAGCGCGGCCACCGAACAAAATAAAAAGTGAAATTTTTACGCCCGTCTTAAATAACTACTTTTTATGATTTAATCGTTCTAGAAGAGTAAAATAGTTTAACGCAATTTATTAAATCTACAAATCCTATTTTGCTTCCGTAGATTGAGAATTGCGAACAAGACTATCGTGAAGCAATTAATTTGCATACTTAACTAGATTATTAATTTTATTATTAATTAAATATGTCCTTGGGACAGCAGTCAAACAAAACAGTTTGCTTTCCGTTGGTTCATCTTACTTATATTTCAATTCGTCAAAATTTTAAACTATGTACTATCAGTAAACACTAACTCAAAAAACTTTAGGTATAAGTGTGGGTCAATTTACTCATAAACCAGTTGCAATTTACGACAACATTACAACATCTGACCTTGTTACAGTTACCAATGAGATGTTAAGTTTCGCAATCTGTTTACACCACACCTAATGGCCTGAAGTAATAAAAAACCTCACCAAAACGATACCTTCTGGCCATCAAAATTCTGCTTAGTTTCGTTTGAATCATTCAAACCTTAAGCGAATATTAATCGTTTTACTCAAATCTGGAGACATGTTTGAAGAAATGAACAGATGGTCGAAGACTACGTGCCTACATTTAAGGAATTTACTGCTACTATTTGCATTGTTTTGGTATTGGGATCGTGTTTCTTTACCACAGAATACAATTTTCAGACATTAAATTCCATACATGTTTGGAATATACATACATTATTTCGAATTTAAGGTTCGGGATCTAGCGCAATGTTATGGAACGTATTACGAGCATATTGGATAATATTGTTTATGTATTTCAGCTTGCAGCATAAGAATTTAAATTGCAGCAGGATCAAAGTATTCAATAAATTCAGGCTGGAATATTTGCTAAATATCTGATTCCTACAGTGGTTCCTACGATTCCAGCAGATGCTGACAAACAAACAAAATTTTATTTATTCTGTAAATATAAGCGGCAAAGATTTGTATATAAAAGTATTTACTGCAAGTGCTATTTAATACTAATGTTTCCAGATACTTACACTTACAGTAGCCGCCAAGCGATTGATCTTTCAAACCTTAATAACTTGTGACAGTATGAATTAGTAAGTTGGGAAAAAAATTGAAAGCCACCAGCTTCCTTTTCAAATTCGTAACAATTACCTACAAATTACCAGCCAAAACTGCACGAAGAAAGTCACCTAAATGTATCCCTAGTGAAACTTAAAACTTCGCTTTCTGTGTGAAAATAGCAAATAGGAAATGACGACTACTCTTCAAAGATCACACTATCTTCTCATTAGGCGTAGTGTAAACGTTAGATCGTCTACAACAATTATAAACTTTTCCTTTCGTTCCTCATTATCCAAAATGCGTTCCGTATACTTCAATGGTTCTCGTGAACATTTTCCCACACAAGTATTTTGTTTTGAACATTCCATCCGTGTTGTTTTATTATTTAAAAGGCAAACTCGAAAGTTCAGCTGATGTAACACTGTTCCAAGTGAAGTACTCAGACGTTTACCAAAAGAAGACTTAATAGCGGACACTGCACATATACAAGCAGTTCAAAAGACCATTAAATTATACAAGTTTTTAAAGCTTTAAAGTGCAATTGGGAACAGGGACACTTGTTGAGAGTATTAATTATTTCATCTTATACTACAAATTAGTCCAAAATAGTCTACATATTCGTATCTGATTGTGAAACTATTTTCAACATCTAAATTAGACTAGGGCAATAGTTCTTACTGTAGATTTTATTAGTTTTACATATAAAAAATGTACATGATGAAATAAACCCGGAAGATCAGTTATAAGTAAAAACAATTTGACACATTGGGCGAAATCAGATTTTTATTTTGGTTCTAATAATGTTGAATATATTGGGAAGAATTACATTGAAAACATCTATAACAGACTCTTGAGCAGCGACTTTTCAATTGGACTCTTAACCAATCTGGTTACAGGATAAGTATTATTTCTAGTTGATATTATCCGCTATGCGATAAACTCCAATACCGTTTGCTTTATTTCGGTCACTCAATTCGTTCAATTCCATTTCGATTCAATGTTAAATGTATTCAACGTGTTTGCATATGAGATTATGTAAGAATATATATGAATTTTCTTGTCGTAAAGGTATCATAACACCTTCCGACAGATAATTTTTCATGTTTAAAGATTATCAATTCTTCTAAGTACTTACGAAAACTATTAATTAAGTCCTACTGCCTTATATGCTCTTTTACTTAAGTAGTGGTTGACAGTGAGTATAATATTTTAAATCGTTGGAAACTGAAGCTGAGAACGCATACAAAACGTTTCGGTCTGCAATAGATATTTATCAATGTTTTTAATCGTAAAATGTATTTGTACTTAAACTGATACCTTATTACATTTAGATTTTTTGCCTACTGAACCCCTCGGTAAATACAGCTATGAGCACTTGGAAATCTGTATGTTTGAATACCTTCTAAATATTTGGCAAATTGCACTCTTTCAGTTCATTGAGCACTGACTGAGAATTTAATGAGTATCGGTCGCCAATTGTAATTCTTTTTCCTTGATTTGGTACACAGAATGTTATACAGAACACCTCATTAAAAAAATTATTTAGCAATGCGATCAATGAGAACATCATGCTAAACTTATATCTACAAATGCCTTGGCAGTCTGTAAAAATCGAATCTGCCTGGTCGGTAGCCATGCTGATTCTTATTAAATTTCAATAAAAAAAATGTATGAGAAGCTCTCGAAGCTCAACAACTTTAGATCACAACTCTATCATAACGCACCTAAAGCAAGGTAGGTTGCAATTAAAAAACTTATATTTATGATGCCAAAACAAAAATGAGTAACACTGAAACAAAGTGTTCTTACGCTAGATAAAAGTTGCTTTTCCTTCCAAAAAACTGCTTTAGCAAGTTAAAAAAAATATGCAAATCAATCCGCTGTACCTTGATAATCACCAAAATATTGATAATCATGTAAACTTTCAATTAGAGTCAATTTTTGTTTGTTCTCATAAAATGCCCAAAAGCATCTAGAATCAGATACAGCTAGGCCAAGTTCAATCTAAATACTTTGTGCTAATGCTAAAATTTAAAAATGCTTGACAGATGTTTTATATGTTCATGTTAGCTAACCTAAATAATGTTGCATATTAGCTTCCAAAATTTGGTTTCCTACTTCACAGAAATGCATTCCATTTGAACAAAATATTAAAACATTCACGTTATTTTCTCTCACATCACTTATGATGACATAGTGCTATTGTGATTGTGCACAGAACATCCAAAAACGTTGATAGAGAATTCGTCAGTTGACAAACTAGCAGAGCCTTTGAAGAGAATTGAAGATCAAATGCGGTGAGTTTGGCTCATAATTGAGCCATTTCGTCATTATCAATGTCAAATTACAATCCTTCACAGAATTTCTCAATCATTGAATTCATCATTTTACTAATATGATGTATTTTTTAAAAGAACTGAATATACCCACTTATATGCCCAAAATATGTTTGTGATTTTCAACTATTTAGCAGTTTACATAATAGGCATAATAGTGAAATTTCAAAACTAAACGAATAACGTTTCAGAATTGTAAGCGTTAGGTTTAACTAACTGGAAAAACTAGACTCTTTCAATCGGCACCAAGTTTCGACGTAATAGTCGTTATTATTTTTCGGTTCTGGTTATGCAACAAATAAATGGATCTTACTTTACTTACAGTTATGTAGTTTCACTTAGTTTTTTTTATCAGCGTAACTGCATACCTGAAAAAAAACGAAATTATGTTATTAGTTAATTTGTAAAAAAGATGCTTATTCGTTCTGGAAGATGTTGTTTTTTCTGTTTATTATAACCATTTGTTTCAGTTTAATAATGATTGATTTTCTTTCGAGACAAATGGTTCTAATTAGCTCACTTGTTTGTCATCCTTAGGTATACCATCTGGCAAGTTAATAAAGCAGTAAATAATTTTATTTAATTAATTACGTAACATCCGTTTCAAACTGTAATGTTGACAGGCTCATTCACATATTATACTAAAAGAGTACTTTTGCTAAGTATTTAAATAAAACTGGTAATAGCTGCCAATACTGAATTTGTGCTATAGAAATAGCAGTTCAACTGAAATTAATAACCACTTGTATTAGTTAATTATGAAAATAGGTCGCATTGATAACTTGCAACGGTTAGGCAATAATTAAATAATATGCAAAGTATAGTTTTCAATACATTTCATTTCTATTACACGTGAATATGAAATGCCGAGTTAGAATTACTAAAGCAAGCTTTCCTGTGTATTTGAAAAAAAATGCCATTAATTTTGTTACATTAAATACAGTTACAAAATCGTATTGTATTGAATGACGTGATTTCGAAATTAATAGTTCTCTATTGCTATTAGTATTGTCAAAATTGTGGTCGTATTTTTATAATAAAATCCTTCTTATTTGGATTATTTTTTAATGAGAAAAATTAATCACTTATTAAGCACCATTTTGCACAAAAAATGTTTGTAGAATATTAATATAAAACCGATTTGTGCTAATATTTTTTTACATAATTTTTCCTCAGGCTTTCGAGTGTTACCTTTATCTAAAAACCAATTATTTGCAATCGAACTAACACACATTGAGGACATTAAACATTCATTTCGGGTACCAATCATTTCCTATTTCCTATATTATGAATGAAATGTACGTTCTTTGCATATTAAAGTCAATAGGATATACGATGAAATTGAAGCGAATCGGAATAGTTGCGTTTAATCAACGATGTTATTATAAAACATAGCCGGAACTTGGGTATTTATAATTCGCTCTCATTATTTTTATGTATTCACAGGGCTGATGACTAGATTTTGATAATCCCCAGACTAATTTAAAAATACGCTTTATTTCAAATCATGATGCATACAGTGAACAAAGTAATAAAACGGTATCCCATGCGATGTTTTTCAATTCCGAACAAAAATTTGTAAAACTTAATGATCTTATTCGACAAATACATTTTCTTACTTTTCCAGTTTTGTTAATTGCTAATATGCTATGAGAATTTCTTATTTTAAAAGTTCTTAATTAAACCAGTCACTTTACCGAAACTGTTCTAAAGTCAGTTAGTTGTTGAATTCAAACGAAAAGTACACCCGTTCCAGTTTCTTTATCAGGTCTTTTTGGTACAATGAATAGGTGCAATAATTGGAACTACATATTTTGCACTGTAGATACTGTACCAAAATATTATTTAATTTTAAATGTATTTAGGCTTGTATTTTATAGTTTAGATATGTGGAATGATTATCCACAAGCAGCACAAGTGTTTCTTCCTTGAATTATATCACGTGTTTTATTCCTATATTGGTAAAATCAATTTTATGAATTACTTCTGACTTTATACAGCAAAGAGCAGAGAACGATGCCTAAACGTAAACTATACGAGAAACAAGCGAGCTAAATGTAAAATGGGAACTCATCAATATGTACTGTGTATAACTACACGAATAAGTAATAATAAAAAAATAAGTCTAAAAAAGTATAGATAAGTATTTTTATTGACGGCATATAGTAATCATATTAAATATAAAAATGTTCAATATAGTAATGCGCTAAAAATGGAGCAAATATAAATATTTTATTAATGTTATCTGGTATCCCACCAAATAAGCCTAATCCGATATCAAAAAGACATCAAGTAAATTGACCTTATTTGTCACCGTTTTACTTAGTAAAGAAAATATTTAGAAATCCCTGTCCTTAAACTTATCAACAAATCCAAACTGCATTTTTTCATTAAATGCAAGCGAAAGTAGCTCGATGAAGCCTTATAAATAATTCAATAAATTCATTTAGATAAAAAGTGGCCTTCTGTGGCAACAAGTCTGTTTTAAAATTAATATTTTGCCTCGTTTGAAATGCTTAGATAATCATCGATATTTCGTTGGATAAAAGACATTGTTAATTAGGTCGTTTCAATCGTAAACATCAATCCCACATACATCCGAGTCGGCGAACAAAGAATACATACATGTAACAAATACCCAGGCATACCGCTAGCTTTTGCCTCAACGGATGCAATTTCCCGGTATCGGATTTCGCGAAAAGGATATCGCCTTACTTACTACTTCCTAGTAGGTCACATTAAACAAGACTTCTTCGGGAGACAAACAAAAATCACTACTACGCTAAAAATAATATACTGATGACGGCTCCAAAGGAATAGAAAATGGACAGCGATCGATGACAGATAAAAACATAATTATAGGTCAATTACAAGTACAATTTCATTTTTTTAAGTTGATAATTTAAATAAAGTTCACGGAGGAACACATTTTTTTTGAAAATTTTCAGCTTGTAGTTACCAACTTTATATCAACTTTTTCCCAGTGATGCAGACACCACCAAACTAAATTACGTCGAGTTCAATATACCTAAATCAGACATGCTTACAAAGCACATATGTCCTATGTATCTGATTAGCTCGATTTTTGCCAAGAAAAAATGTAATTGTGAAAATAAATAAAATTCATATATGTCATCTAGTAGTTTTCTTTGGACGAAATATTTCATTTAGTAGTTATTGAGGTTTAGCGCATTGTTTCTGTTCATCGTCCACATCATTTAGCAGGTTTAAAGCATCTTCTACACAAATCACCCAAGGAGAAATATCATCCCTAAAACATAGCAAATATTTCATACCAAAGATGGGCACAACGACCGCATAAGGCACGATTTTCAAACGATTATAATTCCGGCGCAGAAGAAGAGATGAAGAAGAAAATACGTTACATCACGCGACGCGTCGGCTATGGTCATCATAGGTCAACTTGCTGAGGTTACGTTTGTTGCTCGCGGATGTTCTAAATGACGGTCACTCAGGCGAACTTTACAAAGCGACTTTGAATTTCTTCACCTGGGTCAAAGCAATTCATTAAACTGTTGCAGAACCAGAATCACAATAGGATCTTCTTAACGGCCTTAACATGAAAGTATAATAAAATATCGATAATTTTCTTGGGAAAGCTTGCAAAAACATTACTTGTAGAACAAGAGAAATGCTTGCAGCATCCATGCCGAATCAGTTCCGAATTCATGAATTTACAGGTTTCTAAGAAATAAGAAAAAGTAAACTCCTGCTCTCCTTAAACTTGGAGTTTTACTAAACTTTCTGCAAGTACAAGGTCCTTCCCATGCAGATACTAAATATAAACATGCATGGGAAATCGTATCAAACAAGAAACATACCAAAATGGACATCCATAAACGTTCCAGTGGGTATCTTCGCCGTACTTAACATTCTCTGAAAAGATATTAGCAAGTTGGCAAGTTTCCTTTCAATTGGTTAGTATTGCTTACTTGAAAAGTATGAAAAATGTTTAAACCATGAAATTGTCAAAGAAAATCGATGTTTCCGCCACATAATTACTGATTACTTAAAGTCAGAATGAAGCAGTACTCCTAAGCAGCTTGCAGAAAAAACTTTTTTTTCGAGAGCCTGTTAAGCAACTAATTTCTTTTCTGATTACCACAATAGACCGATTTCCATTATTTTCTGCTTTTCAAATTTTCCGAACGTTTCGGTTCAGATGATCATTTCAATTTTGCCTCGTGACATTACAAAACGTCTCTATGTAAACTTTTATGTTACATATTTTGGTGTTGCACATGTATCTTCGGCAACTAAATACAATTGCTGAATATTTTTGGACCTTAAATGAACGTCTTCGAAAATGTCACTGAAGTAAATTGCTCGTGGCGCGTTCCACGTTTTTCAAAGAAAATTGCATGAAATCACATAACGGGTCTTGGCAATGTTTGAAAAAGCATAAATGATATGCACATTAGCTTAAGCTTTTCTGAAACGTCCACAACTAATCAATTAAATTAAAGCTTCTAGAGATTATCAGCAAACATTGCCAAACGTTAGTGAAGCTAAAGCCAGTTTATCCGTTCAGACTCGCGGTTAGTTGAAAATTTCCAAATGATAATCGTAGTGACAAAACGAATAACAATAGTGTCGAAGAATAAAAATGTTCAAGCATAGATAAATACGTAATAACGAACACAAAGCGATTATTTAAAGTAGGTTAGCTGATTTATGCTGAACGCACATGACACAAGCCTGAACACTCTTATATGTCTAATTGGCCATTTGAAAGAGTCGTAGGATGCAGTTATAGAAAATCAGTCTGATTGGATACCGAATGGCTGTGGGTCACATAAACAACTTTTTCCTCGGCGTGACTTTCCATGTCATATCTACGTCCGTTTTTCTTCGAATTCGTTTATTTGTAACGCACTTATGGCGGTTTTTTCTCTTTGGATTAGTGTCGAGAAATTTTACTATCTGACAACGGCCGTATTGTAACGGTGGTAATTCACTCGATATCGGGCTGAGTTATATAAAGGTAAATATTATTTACGCATTGTTTCTATCTGCTGTTCTACATTTTCAACATTTGTACTCTTTTTGTTATCCTTTCCAAACCAAAGGCTACTTTCAATTTTTCGTTTATCTAATAGCTGAATCTGGCGTCACCTTCATAATTATTACGTGCCGACCCCATAGATTGAAACGATCTGCTGGAAATAACTATAATATATTCAAACGTGTCATTTAAATGTTTTTCAAGTGTTTTTGCCCGTTTTTATATCGCATTACTGCATTTCATCTGATACTTCATTATGGTGAGTTCTTGAAGCAAAAGTTTAGTGGATTTCTTAAAATTCTTATGAAGTCATTAGTAGGCGGTAAACTAGAGTAGGTATGTTTTAAATAATGAAATGCAAATAAAAATTCAGTAAGCAGTAGAAGTATGTACTGACATTTACTTAATTTGAATATTACGGTCGTTTCAGTTAAGATGTAAACGTTAAGAACGAATGAAGAGCATTCGATCGAAAAATGTATCTACATTCCAACTTTTACAAGCAACTTCATTCCTGTCGAGTTTCGAAAATCGTCTGGTGGAAGTGGAAAATAGGCTCAGCGTTTCTGCTTAAAACTGAAACATGTTTGGTTTCTGGATTGGCACTAACCAACATTTTTCCAGCCCAAGAACAACTTAAGAAGAAAGAACAAAATTAAAAATAAATTTTGCCGGCACATCTATTAAAACATACGAAAATGACAAATTTACTGGCATATCTGAAGCAAACATTTACAACTTAGTATACCGAATATTTCGGCAAAATTATCAAACAACATGTATTTTAAGTTAAAGTTAAACACTTAACAACTGAAATTCGCCTTACTCCTACGACTACTTCTTAGGAAGGTTTAAATTAAGTGCAACCAATGGGTCAGTTAACATGCAACATAAAGTAAAACCGGATGTTCCTTAGGTTTTTAGATGAGAATATTCGAAGCCTTATAACTGATGTAGGTATTTAATATTGCAACATGTGTTACGCTTTTATCATTTTGTTTGCATAAAGTGACATCAACTGCATTTTTTATTGCCTATAATTTTTGTAGTATCGTTCTTCATTTGTTGATATAAATTTGAATATTTTTTGAAGAAGAGTAAAGCCACAAATTTTCTATAGAGAAAAACTTAAATTTTTTTCCTTAAAAAATTAAATTCTCAAACTGTATATTTGCACCATCATAACACAACGCAGGGTTCTAAACTGAAGTAGGAAAGCACCCAACTTTGTTTCAATTACTTGCATCTTTATTAACACTGCATGCGTTATATGTCTCAGTTTATTGCAGTCATTTGCAATTTAACTTTATAGGAATTCCTGCAGGTCCTTTGGAATCGTGACTTTGTCTATAAAGTTGCTGAGAAAGCTCTAAAGCTCTTTGAAATGGACGGTATTTGCCTTGCAGTAAACACACCAATAAGTTTATATGCTACTTGCACTGAATATTCCGTCGATATTTAAAAACTGAATTAATCTGGAAACAACTATCTGCAATCGTTGATGAACTTTCATGCACAACTAGAATGCCCAAGTAAAATAGCAACAACGTAGGAAATGCCTCTAATAAGTAGCCTACTAAATACCATAAACCATAGAGTTTTTTGCAAGACGATAGCAACATTAAAGAAATAAATAATACAAGTCGTAGCTCGTAGAGAGCATCGATTCCTCGATACTATTGAGTGGTTTATGAAGTATCCTGTCGAGCATAACCGGCTATTTTCCTTTATTTCGTTAGGAAATTTACGATCCTCTTACATCATATTTATTACATATAACTTGAAGTTGCAATTCTTGCACTATCGGAATCGAAGTTTACCTTCGTCGTAATTTCTTCGCGGCGGAGTAATTAAACTCCGACTTTTCGCATCTAGGAAGAATCAGCGAAATCGAAAACAACATTCAAAACGTACATTCGATGACCATTTTAATGACCCAATAAATAAAATTATTGAAAACACTAACACAATCTCATTAAATATTTTTGTTTATCAAAAACTACTATTTAGTGACGCCACAACAACAGATTACTTCTAACTTATACTCTTATACAACATTTGATGACTGAAGTGTTTTTTGTCATACAGTTTTGGCTATAATGATTTTGTTTGAATCTTCTAATAATTATGTTTTTTAAGATATTTTTTAATTGTGATGAGAAAGTAGATTTTCACTAGTTTGCCAAATTTGATAAGCGCTTTTAATATAAAAGAGAATGTTATCCAAAGCAGATCAAGTAAAAGTTAATGTTCTCTAAAGCTCACTTTTTACCAATTTTTTTCCCCATATGGAACTTGCTCTGGGCGAATCTCAGTATCAATTATCTTCACAAATTGTTATAGTGATGCAGGCTGATTCGACATCAACATCTTATTTCATGCTATTGTTATGGAAGTGGGCGGATTTACTTTCAATGCTGAAAGCAAAAGTGAATGCCCATGCCAATGGGAATTAGGTATCAAATAGTATCGATAAATCGGCATGTAACGATGAATTTCAAAAACTTAACGTTGTCGGCAAGCTCGTTAAGCTGTTGCAAGACATGAAATTGAAAATTGCCGCTATTAATTCCTGTGACTAAATTTTAATAAAACGTTTTAAATAACAAAAATATAGATCACCATCTGGAGAACAATGTTTAGAAAATGGAAGTGTCGAAAGTGTTTTTGTGAGAAACTTGTAAAAAGTAATTTCATAATCCATTTCTCTATACGTATCAGGACACGTAATATTAATTGAAAGTTTCCTTATGCAGCAACACTTTTGCAGTTCTTTCTCCTACAAGCGGCAAATAACACGACCTTTAGCAGTGTCCTAAATTGTTGCGTGCTCTCATTGTTCACATACTCATGCAACAATTTTCAACGTAATAAGCAAGTCTTTTTTACCAAGACAGCCACTTTCATTTTATAATGGAATTTTCGGAGCAGTTTAAAAGTTTACTTATTGTAACTTGCCGCTTAATATTAACATAATGGATGGAAATAATATGATGCTGCTTTCAGAAGCGTCTGGAAATAATCCCGCATGGTGCTGAATAGCGGCGCCTAGGTGTTGGAGAAAAGTTAAAGTTAAAACGATTAACTAGTAGATCAATCACTTCAACGTAGATAAATGAATATAGATATTTAATTAGCAATAGCACTTAGCTAAGAATGTGCTCTTGTAACAAACACGGTTTTTACAAAAAAATATTCCTGTTGAAAACAAAGTTTCCTAAAACAACATAACTATGAAGAAATTACAAAAACAAAATTGGTTGAGACAATAGCGAACAAATATTTATCTACAAGAAATAATATTCAATCCGTGCTCTAGTCTCCTCGATTCAAATTACGTGAACTGAACTTATTACATAAATCACTCCAAACTAGTGTAAATGCAGAAGAATAGCAAATAATTGAATTCATGAACTTCAATTACCTTCTACTAAACTAACAATTGAACGGCCATGCAAATAATTATGAGACCACACAGAAAATTAATTAGCAACTGTAAAAATTAATCAAGGGCAAACAATAATAACATATACTGTTTCGAGTTATTCACCTCAGCATATTGTGTTATTAACATACCAAATGGAAACGGTTCTTGAAATTATCATCCTTTGTTGGTATATACGATTTCAAACCGTTAAATTAGACGACAAGTAATTAATCTTGGCATTTTATAAGCGCGATTAAAGCCTGAATTAACACTCAAATCAATATTGGACACGGTAATATGGACAAATTTTGTTATTGTATATAGGACCTATATCGGTACATCAACTGTTTCTAGTTGGTATTACTTTTCCGCTGTAATTTTGTGAAAAATTACATAAACCAATCAAATAATACACTCATTAGTTATTAAACCAACACTTATTTCTTTGACGAGATTTCAAACATTAACCACACCTATAATAAACTGTTATATAAAATCCACTGAATCGTGTTCTATAAAAGAACCCAGGAAGTTGGACATCGTTTTCGATCCTTTTGTTTTTGTTTTAACAAATGTGTAATTTAATATATTACATATTCACAGCTCTAATGTTGGTTCTTCAGATGGCTGCTAATGCACGTTAATGTATAATAGTCGAAGCATGAAGTGATTAATCAGCCGCCATAAATTAATTGGATAAAAGCCGAGAGTTCATCTAATGCAGCATCTTGTACGCTCGTTTTATAGTTTTATTAATCTCTTAAGCGAATAGGCGAATAGTACGCTTGGCTTAGCTCTGACATTAGGTATGGAGTGCATCATGCCAAATCTGTGAATATGCTTCATTTGCTATCGCTAGATCTAGAAGCGAATGGCGCTACGATCCTCTCATTAACGTCCAAGTCGACTTTCAGCTAGGTCTAGCATATACAATTTTTTTAATTAAGTGGACGAACCTGTTAAAGGCTTAATATTAAATAGAAGATAATTGAATTATTTGCATCGACAATGTATCAGCTTAAGGGGGCAACAGTTTACGAAAGTATTTAATCTTTCAAAATAAACACAGTAAATGATTCTTATAGGCTCCCTACTGTTTCTTTCTAAGTCCGCAACATATTTCAGCCGTTATCCTTGAAACCTGGAAATAGCATCACTTATTACATTCCAAAAGTCTCAGTGATGGTGCAAAGAAATGTAGAGAAGAGGTCATTGTGATCAAACCAAAGGATATACAACAACACAGTTCCGCAATAATAAAGGCAATTTAAGAACAAGAGAATCCGAGTATAATTGGCGTAGAAATATCCGGAATACTACTGTAGGAACGTGATCGGAGTGTTGTAATGAACCGAAAAAAAAGCATTTATATAACTAACAATATGAGCAAGAATATCGCAAACAAACGGTCAAAAGATAGGAAATTGATGTCTTAGTCGGATCACAAAACAGGCGACTTAACTCATGTGCATGTTAATCAAAGAACAACTTTTTAAGGATATAGACGATTGGCATCAATTAACTCGTCGGAGGCTTCAAATATACAAACTTGTACATTCTGGATCTTCTAAGGACACAAAAAGAGACAGGAAATTCGATGCAAATTCTGAAGATTTTGAATTTATGGGATATGGGATAAATACAAAAAAAACGTTATCATATCTATACAAATAAGTTCAGTCAGATAACAAAAAAAGTGAACAGTAAAAACATAAAGAAACAAAATAATACTTTGATATATTTACTGGAAGACAAGTGAAACAAGACCCGGCCAATGAAGAAAATTCCTACAGTTAACAGCAATTTTAGTTCTATAGAGAACGCAGCATACGACTTCATTTCATTATTTTAAGGGTCAATTTCCTAAATGTTCGATTTCCTATATTTATATAGGAATAGAATGACCCGATTATTGAGAATAACAATAAACGGCAATTCTGTTATCGCACAGTTTTGTCCAGTTTTGAGAAAACGTCAATTTTTTTCATTTTTCTAATGGAAAACGTCGTACAGAGCTCAAATAGACAATTTCAATGATATAACAAATATTTTGTATTATTATGTATCTAGCCATTAAAATTCGAACAAATTTATTCTTAAGCTGTACATGTAAAAAGCACAGACTAACAAAATAAATAAATTACTTATGGATAAACATTAAATATTTTTCATTATAAAACGTGTTAGATGCATCTAAAATACTATTAACAATTTCATACAGTTGAATGAATAACTACACATATCAAGATATAATTTCCACTGGAAAGGAGGATACTGATAACACGGAAGGATAGGTAATGATACTTGCTGAAACAACAGCTAATATCAAAGAGAGGTACCTGAAGAATGATGGAGCGAAAGATAAATCATGTATGACAGAAAAGAACAGTTGCTCAACATACAAAAGCGTATAAATGAACATACAGAAGAAAATTAGAGATGCGAGACAGATAGAGTTGAATGACAAGTGCCAGGAAATAGAAGTTTTGCAAAGCAGATTCGATAAGTTGTGCAATGTGTGAGTGTTGAATGTACATAGAAAAGTAAGAGAAGTTACAGGAAAGTTCCAAAGGAAAAATGTGGAAAAACTTCTAAATGATCCAGAGAGCTGATTGTGGATAGAGAAGATATTAAAGCAACTTGGAAGAAGTATGTAGAACAGTTGTTTTTAGATGAGAGTGGAGACCCACCCCAGGCTGAGTCCGCAAATGATACCATGAGAGGAGAAGTTAAAGCTGCCATTGATACTCTGAAAGGAAAAAAGGGTTCCAGGGCCGGATGGAGTTCATTCGGAAGTCCTCAGACTTCTTAACGACACGACTGACGAATCACATTCCTGACTGGCATTTTTAATAACATCTACAATACTGGGAGTATTCCAAAAGAATGGCTATCTCTGAATTTATAATGTTACCAAAGAGACAGGGAGCGACGTGTGGTGACTACAGAACAATTATTTCTTATGGGTCGCATGCTAAAGCTATTCCTCAAAATCATTCATCGAAGAATCTATGGGATCTGCGAGGAAAGAATGTCAGATACGCAGCTTGGATTTATGAAGGGCTTGGGTACAAGAGGTGCACTTTTCTGTCTACAAGTACTGTTTCAGCGCTGTGGGGATWTGAACTGTGATAWTTTTGCTTGTTTGACWGACTACCAGRAGGCSTCCGATATGATGAYGCACGAAATGATGATGRACATCTTGATTAAGACGGGRATGGATGATGAAGRTCTAAGGAYCATCCCAAACCCTTACTGAAATCAATCAGCAAATATTAAAATTAATATGGAAGAGCAAACCRGCACAGTAGTGACTGTATACTGTCACCACTCATATTTAATTTCTACTAGGAGGAAATCTKYAAAGCGCCCTTGATAATGATGAAATAGGAATTCTGCTGAATGRAGAACGAATGAATAAATAATAAAGRACGTCGGCAGTAACTATGGCTTAGAAATTAACATTAGTAAAAGCGAATTCATGGTAATCAGCTGAGAAACTGGTGGAAGGTACGACTTAACGATCAACAGCACACAATAGACAGAGTAACAAAGTTTACCTATTTGTCAACCAGGATCAATGATAATTGGGACCACTTACAGATCAGGTCCAGAATACAGAAACAAGGGCCATCTTCAACCAAATGACTAATCTGTTTAAAAGTGACAATCTCAACATCGACACCAAAATCARACTCCTCTGATGCTATAGTTTATCGATTCTTTTCTACGTGAGGCAGTCCTGAACATTAACCGAAGCAACGCAAAGAAAACTCGAAGCCGTCAAAATGTGGCTTTACAGGAGGATGCTGGAAATATCATAGAAGAAAGCTTGAGTACCTCGGACATATTATAAGGAACGAAAGCAAATATCAACATGGTTCCTAAAAACTACTACCGAACTGTTTAAAGCACCCGTGAATCAAGTCATTTTCCACCAGGATGATCGCCAATTTTCGGAACGAATAGGGATATCAAGCAGAAGAACATCGTTTAGTTGAGCAGAGAGTTTCCGGAACAAAATTTGATTACCATTTACAAACACAATTTTCAACAAAACGAAACAACCACAACAAAATTGAAGTTCTAATCAAGAAAATCAAATATTTCTAAAACAGTTTAAAAAAACTACTTTAAATGATATTTTGATTTTGTTATGGGTGCCGTTTTTCAGTTCTTCATGATACGTCAGCAACCAGTGCGCCGGTTTTATTTTTACCTATATGCAATTTTTTAAGGATGAAGGATTGCTTAAGATAAGCCACTCATCATTTACACGTAATTTTCAAGTAATTTTTATTAAAATGTCTGTGATTATTTAAATATCACGTTTGCGTTCGGAAAAATCCTACTTATTTCTTACTTATGTTCTATATCTAACTCATCTTTTCCACAAATAAATTTAGTACATACGGCATAGAGGTTCAGACAACTTTAATAATGATGAAAGGAGATTGAATGCACAAAGCAATATTGAAATTTTAATAAATCCTTCAAACAATTTGTATTCGGTAATTGCAATTTTCAGGGCACAAAGGAAAGGGATTTTCTTTTCCTACAATGAGAAATTTATATTAAAATTGTTCGCTTCCGTATCAACATATTTCGAAGTAATAGTAATTTAGAAAAGTTTTAACATACAATATCTCGATTTTTCGGGCATTTAGTACGAGTTTACTATTATTATTAAAGCATTATTTGAAAAAGTTCGTTGCTTTTCGTTGAGGTTTCTGAGAACGAATCTGTTGAGCCACGGAAAATGTATGGAAATGGTTTACCTACTTATTAACAATTTAAAAAAATGGGTTATTTTCCTGACATGTTGTTCATCATTTGAAGAGTTCGAAAGCTCTTTACAATTTGTAGGGCAAATAGAATGTCAAGATTTCCACTTTCAACATTATATTCTATCTCAATTGTAGAAGATATTTTCACAACAGTTTATTTTTATTTTCAGGAAAATATGGTTTTTGCAGTTTTCTCCTGGAAAAAAAGATCCTTGTTAAACGCATTTTCGTGAGTTAATAATGAAAAATGAAATTAATAAATTATTAAAGTGAAATTATACACCCGATAGGATGTTGCATCAATTTGAGCAATTTTTTGAATAATGTAATAATGTTAATTTTATTGCAATCGAACTAATCAGTTATTATTGTGTATTGTCTTTTTTTAAGTTGCCTTGCCGCTCTCAAAAAATCAGCAATCGCAACTTAATGTTGATTTAAAATGTTGGCATCGCTTGCCACATTAAGGCATCAAAAACAAAATAAGAAGAAGGCGGAATACATTTGCTTTTAGGTCACATAATAAAACATTAAGAGGTCGACAAACTCCAACGTTGTTCTCGCTTCAGACCTTTTGTCTTGAAGCTCATTTGCAACCTGAGAAACGGTAATTCAAGGAAGAAGTTCAACCTAATTGTATATATGCGCCGCATTAAACTAGCGCCAAGATTTGTGTGCTTGAAAAATATCAAACAATTTTAGCTCTGACAATAGTCGTGAACAATTCCATCATGTTGTGATACACGATTATATAAGTTAATAAATTAAGTTCCAGACATTAAATACATTTCACCACCTCCTCGTGTTTGTTTTATTTTAATCTTCTTCCAATCTTTGCTAGCCGTGTTTCCAAGTCGGCTAATTTATGAAGGAAACCAGAATAGTTACGATCTACTGAGCAAAACATGCATTGAGTTTATGGATTTTATGTAATCTGGTGCAGGTAGCGTAGAAAAAAAACGAGATCATACAAATCTGGTTGCTTAAGGTTGCTTGCTAAATAAAGGAATATCCGACCGAATGAGGAACAGATAGTAGCAAAAGATAAATGGCCAGAACGAAGAATTATAAATTCAATTGCCGAAGTAACATTAAAATATTTGCTGATTTAGAACAATTTCAACGGGCATAAGAAGTTGCTGTCTTCTATAATTATGAGTGCTTAATTTACGCATTTTAACAGTTTACGTCTTGATAGGTACAAACATTTAGCGACGTAAGGAAAGCCTTTTCATAATTTATCATCTGCCAGAAAGTAACATGATAAATTGAAAACAGAAATTAGTCGGAACTTTCACTTCGCCTTTAATTATTTATATTTTCGGCTGAAAGTGAACGTGATCTTTTATCGCTTTATCAATTAAAAAGTCATTAATGATTCAAATATGGTGTTCCGTCCAAAAAATGTTGGCTCCAACGGCAGATTTAATAAGCCAAGAAGAGATAGAGAAACCCGAATCAAACAATGAAATTTTCTGAGATTAAACTTTCGATTCCTACAAACTGGTTATCGATTGGTACATTTTACAGTACAAATTGATTTGTACAGTAGAAATATAGATATTTCTTGTAGTCCAAAAATGGCAACAAAATTTATTTATGATAACGAAAATATATTTTTGTTTTAAAATTTGAAAATGTAAAATTATTTGATTTATTCATAAAACGGTCCACATCTATAGAAATAAAATTTAAAAAAATCACTAAATGCGTTTTCCTGCCACAAAGGCTTCAATGCAAATCATCTGCGCAGTTGACTAGACGAGCATAATTTAGAGCAACAATAGTTGAGCTTTGAATTAAAGCAAACAAAAAGTAGGAATTTAACTCCTTACAGATTTTAAACCCAAAAATAAAATCTGCCATGCAATTTTCAATTTCTGAAATTAAGAAATTCTATAATCCGAAAATCTATAATCGAAAAAATCACTCATAAATAAAATATATCTAACAGTTTTTCGAAAATTCCATGTTTAGTTTAGTTAATTGCTGCAGTTAATATTAATTTTACACATGCTTTTACGGCCGTAATGAAAAGGCTTGTAAACAAAAGGTAATTAATTTAAAGCTAAACAACTCATTAAATGGGCAACTACACAAGAGCCGTCACAAAATGTTCCCATATTTTCAATTATTATGTCCAGGTAACGGTACCAGTCCTTTTTTCAAATCAAGTACAGTCTAGCTTAACTCAGACGGCGCTTTTTTCCAAAACGAGTTATATAATTATGCAATTCAGTCGTCTTCAAATTATCAAGCTGTAGAACTCGCCGTAAAAGTTCAAAAACCTTTATGCTAACACCTTAATTATACAAGAGAAACGTTGTTGGCTTGTAGCATATAGTCGTGGGTATATTAGGTTAAAAAGCAGAATCTTGGATAGTGTTTATGTGATTGGTTAATTTGTGTGTACAGGGTGATTTATTAAAAACTTGCAATGGATAGCCTTTGTTGTTATGTCATATATAGATATGAAGAATGAAGTACGATATACTTAGTAAGTAGGAAAGGCCAAATTTTTCCAATATTGTAGTTTTAAATTGCGACCTCATATTTCAAATAGTATGTTAAAGCGTTGCAATTTAAATTGTGATAAGATCGCATTAACTAACACCACATTTACTCCAGATCGAGCAGTTATCGAATTATTACTTCATTTACATCTAAGTGGCGACAAGTCGTCCCTGTCTGTTGAAAAATATGTTATAAAAACCGTTTTTCCTTAATTCTGCTTCCAACTGAAACAATTCAATAAATATTCATATCATGTTCCACCAACCAGTTTACGGATACTGAAATGATTTTAATGTTAATTATTGTTGTTAAACGCTAATAAGAACAACATTAGATTTAGTTATAAGTACGTAAAATTTCGTTTAAAGTGCAGGTATTTTCTACATCACAAGTTTGCGGTTTGTATTCACAAATTTGTCAACTATTTCCACAGTCAAAAGCAAAAAGTAATTTTTCCAGCTTAACTAGAATAGTTCTGTTCAATCGAAATATAATCACAAGTAAATAGTGTCCTAGAAATACAACGTAATTTTAATGTTGTTAACCAACCTTAATAATAGGATCAAATCGCGTGTTACCCGTGAACCCGTTAACAAAAAAGCAAAACTTTAATAACCTATCAAATAGAGATATGAATCATCTTTTTAATTTCCTGCTGGCAAATGAAAGCGCAATTAGCCAGGCGCAAGCATCAGAAAAAGCCGTCACAAAAATTTCTCGCCTTTTAATTCCACATAAGTTAGCAACTAATTAAATTACTTAATTATGCATTTTAAAGAGCGCATGAAATTATCGTTCTTCCTGCAGAGTACCAGGAAGTAGCGACTAACAAATGACAATAACAATAAGTCGTTTTATTATGTTTGATGAATGCTATCAGATTATATCAGACGCATTAAATTATTGAATATCAATTATTTGTAACAAATTAATAAAACGAAGCAAACAAGCGGAATTAATGGGCGATAGCAGGTTTTGCTTTTGACTGATGAATTATCCTTGATTATAGATATATTTGGAAACCTCTGATAATATTAAATTAGAACCATGATTATTAGAATGCTTTGAATGCTATGAAACATTGATCAGACAACATTCACACAAGTTTAATTTTTTTATTTATACAGTTTTGTAGAGTCTGTTGATTGTCCTCCTCAATGTGTTAATTGCTTGTTACCTTGCACAAAGAGGCGAATATGCAATGAAGCATCTGCTGCTTGTTTTTTTCGCACATGAAAAGGTATTTTCTTGAGTCATTGACTACAAGGTTTGGCTTAGTTCGACTAGTGATGGGTGTAGAAGCTAGTGATCTCAAAAGTTCTTATCTGCGTGGTTTCTTCTTCTAGTACACAAGTTTGTATTGTTTTATTTCCCGGCTGAGCGATCATTGAGCCGAACAAATAATTAACACCGTACATTTTTCAAACCTCATCGGCAATTGAAAAAGTAGACTGAAAACTCTCAAACAGACTTTTCCTGCCAGGCTCATCACTTATGATATTTTTAACACGCCGAATTTGTTTCAAACTGTTATCTTATATATTTATCTTTATTCTGTATTTTATTGCTTTCGGCTGATTTATGTTAATTACCATAATCTAAAGCATAAGGTGATTAAAGTAGTACTTTGTATTACTTGCAATTAATTCACAAGCTACTGCACTTAACTCATTTAGACAAGCATACTTATACGTTAAATACCAGGCTACTACTATACGCAATAAGAAGAAACACACGAAACAAATATGGTAATTTGACAATAAATAAATCGATAGTAATGCTCCAGTTTAACAATGCTATTTTGCCCATATACAGCAATAAACTAGCAAACCGCTAGTTAGACTAAATTGGTTTTAAATAAGCATAACATCGAGATATCTTGAATCAAATCGGTAATAATGGTTGTGAAGCTCTAGAAAATGCTTTGTTTCCTAACAGTGGACATTCAATTCGATGATATTGATGCAACCGTTATTCAAGCAATTTTTTGATGAAGATTATTTCAATTACTTACTCAATTCTGCTTCAACGATTGCCTTACCTGAAAATAAAACGAAATCGTTAATGGACATTCAAAAAATCAATCGCTTAGCAATTATTAAATAGCGGTTAGAATAGATTGCTCCAGTTAATTTATTGCAGTCATTGTTAAAGAGTTATGACTTATTGTCTCCTATACAATAACAATCCCCAGAGCTAGCACGCTAAATCAGAAACAATTCTTTGTTTTCACTCGGTAAATCTTGCGTGTACAAAGTTGTGCTGCTAATCTTCAGGCCTATTTCTCTTTTTTGTTTTGCTGTAAAGATAAAAATCCTAGTTCTTTCACGTTCGTATCTTTACGATGTATCTATGTAGCGCTAATAATTTTTCCGCGATTTGTAGGTGTTAAGCTACTAAAACACCGTTGCTCTTGATACTAAAATCTAACAGTAAATCTAAATCTTTCCTGTTCTCACGGGCTTACCTTCACTGCTAAATGCCACTTCTTTGATAATTATCACTTTCTGCATCCAGTTTAGACGAAAATGTCGCTTTGAAATACCACTAATTACAAAACAAAAAACCAAGTTGAAAGTGGCAGATGCGTTTTGGTAGCTACGAATAAAATATAGGAAACTCAAAAATTAACCGTATAAACCTGGACATTGATTGGTTACAAATCCTAGATGTGCTCCATAATAATATAAACGTATGGATGGATTTAATGGATTCCATTAAAGTTTCGAATATTGAGAGCTTTTGAATTTATAAATCTGTGTGGTAACAGAAATATGTGTGTATACTGTAATAGTTTTAAATAGTTGAAAAAAAGGAACCAATAAGAGATGAACCCAATCGAATATTTTCTAGTTGATTTTTCTTTTAAATTTATCAAAATAATCAAATATATTGCCTTCACTTCATTTATTCTTTGTTTATTTTCAATTCAATTTGTTTTTATGAAAAAAAAACTCAGTTTTTTACATATAATTATTTATTGCATTGCGTTGCATTCTTGTGGATATCAAAAGAACCAACATTGGGATAATTATCCATTACTGATTTGTTTCGGTTTATGCGATGATAATTTTAATGATCGTTTCTCCTTCCGACGAAAATTACGATAACGGTATTTCACAAATAATTGGTTCATCAAACAAAAGACAAAAAATGGAGAAACTGTAAAAATAGTCAAATTCAAATTAAAATTTAACAGGTCTGATGTAACTTTTACAGTGCTCGACATTTGTACTGATTTATTTAATTTACAATTCAATAGAAAGAAAATTATCACTAAAATGGTAATTAAGAATATACAAACCAGTAGAAAGGCATTTAATGATTGATAATATTTTTTAAATGCACTAATTTTTAAGCTCGAAGATGACTTCTCGCATTCTAACAAAATACATACATATCTGTTAAATACGTATATGTTACTCATAGTATATGTTACACACCAATGTTTAGTGTGGCTTTATTTCAATTTTATAAGGTGGATGATGGCAAATAATAGTTCAAGAGCTAATAATACCCATTAATGAACCCCTTGAACTTATATGCGTTAATCTCTCCGAGTGAGTGACCTTAATAATTTAATTAGCAGCGTTATAATATATTATACGGCATAATAATTTACGTATGTGAAAATACTAACAATGCAATGCACAAGACCGACATCCAAACTTATATAACGAAATCTAACTGTTCTTAGAGTAAATTAACAATTCATTAATAGTAAGTATTCAAGAAGTATACTGTTATACCGGAGCAATTATTTGATTTGGCACTATTAGAACCCTTTATGCAGAAAATAGTTAAGAGCTATATTAGCTGTATAACAAGTTATTTTATTTGCATCAACCGATAACGCGAAACTGATGAATAAGTTGCCAGATGAATTAGTTAAAATAAATGAAAGAAAGAGGTAGTCAGATAATGTAATAACAAACTACAAACAATAACAATAACAACTGAAATATTGAATTAAAAAATACCCACATAAATAAGAGGTTAGTGAAAATGGCTTATAATAACTGAAAATCCAGTTAAAGTATGATAGAAGAATGTATCACCAAAGCAATATTTTTATTCGCAAGGAGCAATTGGATTTTAAAATTCTGACAGATTCTGTTAATCGAATGGAGAATCACACAACAGAAAACCGCATTTTTTAAAATGATGAAAAACCTAAACGTGATCAACCTAAAGCCAGTTTTACGTCGGCATTCTCACCTAATGCTTTCGGAAAACATAACAGTAAATCACTAGAACGTTACATATTTAATACGTTTCGTTATTTCGGGTTTATTTCAGGTCAARTATGTATGCTTTTACTTACTAAATCAGGAATAGTATTGAGTGAACGGCCCTATTRCAATTTCTCCCTTGTGCCAAACAAAAAAGTTGAGCAAAACGCAATCAAATCCACAGGTTAAACAAYGCTCAAAATAAATTATAATASAATTGCCCTATARGAGTGAAAGAAACTAGAAATGTTACATTAAGAGAACTGGAAACRAAGCMAGAATTAAAATATTGCCAATTRAAATAAACTTTCTACATTTCCATGTAAAGGAAAACATTCCCTGTAAAGTATAAATTTATATGTAGTTGCCGTTTGCATTTTCTGATATTATTTTAAACGAATTTTGCGATTCTTCCTACATCAMTATAGCAAATTTTGGTTCCTGTTTTCCATTTTGGCTTTAATTTGTTACCTTTTACCTGTTACCTAACACCMTTACAACTTGCTCCTTTTACTTAACACTTAATGCTTACTTATTTCTATCAGAGTCTGCTTTCTGTTCTGATATTTCACCTTCTAACAAAGCCGTAAAACTAAATGTTTGAATAAATCCGACCCTTAAGAAATTAAGCACTAAACCGACTCATAAATTAAAGARCCAAACCAACCCTAATCTGTTTCTTGCTTATTTGTTTTGGCTTTTTATGGAGACACCCATGATTTTTWATGGTTCTTGAGAGAAGGTACTAAAAGTAGCACAGACGTTTAGTACATATATGGCGGACAGTATGTCATAAAAGTATAAAATCTTTTATATCGTGCCATAATAATATATCATTTTTGAACGACGAATGAATTTTCTTTCATGTTCACATGGAATAGATAAAAAAAACCTTGTACAGGGTGTTTTAGCATTTTAAGATGGTGATGCAAAGTATTAGAATAATTTCTGCTGCAAAGGCGGTGACTATATGATTCAAATGTGATTAAATATTTACCCAACCTGTGAAATTAGTACGTATATTTAACGTGAGTCTGCACGAAACGCAAATAAAAAATCTAGGAATTTGTCAAGTTATGATATTCTCGCAAATTCTTATGCAAATACGTTTCCTGTCGACACATTTGCCAAGTAGCAACTCGCTAAAATATTCGTATATAAGTTCAATTAAAGGAATAAATTAAGAAACATACATTAATTAGGTAGTTTTTAAGTCATTTTTAATAATACTTGCTATCACGCTAAATCAGGTGACAGTCCAATCCCAGAAGCTGATGTAGCAGTAAATATTTCAACGTTATAAGATCTCGACGAAAATATTACCTTGTGCTTAACTGGGTCTTTGTTGAAGGTAAAATCGAGCAAAAACTCACAAACAACCTGAGAACTATATTGGGAGCGTTTATTAGCAATAGCATACCATAATGTTGATTTACTACATAAGGTATATAAACATTTACAAATTTATTGCAAAATGAATCAATGTTAGCCTTTTTTCGTTAAGTTTAATTCAGATTCCAAACTTTTATTCCGTTTAAAATGTGAAATTTAATTATTCAAGACCTAATAAAGTCGTCAATTATGTTGGTATATTGACTTGTGGTAATCAAGAAACCTCAATAACCACGGAAAAGGGCAGTTTCTAATTCTGTTATGAAAGTTTGATGTTACATTTGAATAGTGTGTTCTAAACAAACATGTATAAAATATGCTGAGCTTATCAATTTAAGATTAACTCGTTGATACAAATGACATTAAAATTCCAAATCAAAATAAGCGCAATATTCTAATTTTAGCTCTCATATGAATACCCATGTGAATTGAACTGTCCGTAATTTATTATTTTGTATTTTTCCTTTAGCAATCAATGCAGCATTAATTAGGCTCTTATTATTCTCTGTAGTGACATAAAATTACGTCTGCATGAGTATAAAAATTACCTAGTGAATAAATAATATAGTCTCTATGCCAGAATGTAGGAATTATCTTTATGGTTCTTTTAATACTTGCTCAATGGGGGGTCTTTCGTGTAACTTGAATCCTGCGCGGTTTTGATAGGGATTCCTAGCTTTAAGGACTTATGGCTAAATGAATAAATAAGCATCAAGGGAAAGATTTTAGCTGAAATGTTTAATGTCACAGTATTACATATCTACCAGTTTAGTTTTTATTTAGAATGTATCTCCTACATTTTTATTGTCTTTCAGCCCACAACTACTAAATAATAACTTCAAAATTAATCATATAAAACAAATATATTTAATTCAAAATGTACCCAAGCTATATTATTGTATTGTCAGTATCCTGAGTATTTTTCTTCATTATAGAAATATTTCATTTATAGAAAATATAAAATCTTCCTCTTACCAAATATAGCATTTCACTATTAAAGTAAGGAAATAACATATTAAAGTAAAAAACGAACGAATTTATAAATCACATAGTGCACTAGCAAAGTGCTAGCAAATATTACACCAGAGAACAGTTAGGAAACGTTTTCGAATGTAACCATAAAATTACAAAAATATCTGAGGCGTAGTAGAAAATGAACAAAATGGTGAATAAACTTTTTTTAATATTAAGGAATAAGTAGATTGCTAATTAATAAATGCTATACTTTTTTGAAAACGTTGCTTAATATTGAGCAAATGTACGTAAATGGTTGGTAATAAGTTTAAATTCAACTGTAGATGTAAAACCATCAAGCAGGGTTAGAAATTTTTAATAATTTCAAGTTTTTATCAGAGACAATTTGCAACCGATAATAACTCTAACTTTATCAAGCTCATTCTATTGTTCACCTCACTTAAGCAACCTTATTGTAGTGTAACTGTCGCAAAATTGTTAATAAACATACTCCTGCCTTGAATGAAATTATGATTGCATTCACATTGTTTTCCTCACTAGGTGAAGGTTACTGAACTTATTAAAAAAAACATTCGTTAACTTTAATGTTCGCCTGCTTTGGTGGCAAAATAAATTCGTCGGGTGCCCAGATTCAGTTTAGTAGTTCAATGCAAAATCAAAAGTAAAAGGGAAAATTCATGAAAAATTAATTTAGTGGTTACGGGAAATATAATTGGGATGTCCGAAAATGCATATTTAATTTCAGATAAATTTTTGTTTTCACTCGTCACATTTAAATTAATATTATATTTCCTTTTTATTTTATTTAATATTCATTTGTTGTTTTCCAAAGTCTGTTTTTATTCAGTACGTGCTCCATATATCTAGAGCAGTTGCACTAACCAACATTCAATGAAGAAAAATCGTATAAGTAAGATGTCTACAAATATGGTTCAAGTGATTAAAATGCATGTTACATCATCGAAACCATGAGCAATTGTGTCCCTAGGACGATCGTCCGCGATACTTCATTAAGAATTCCAAACTGACGGTTATTTCAACATTTCGCTAGCTGAATATTAAAAGCAAATAATTTTCTTTTGTGGAGAACGAGCACGGTGCAGGACGAGGAACAGTACGGAGAACATGGAAATGCAGTTCACCTTTGAAAACATATCCTTAAATCAATTAAAAGGGCAATGTGAAAACTGCTGAAATCGTTAAAAAAATAATATGACAAATAATTGTGAAACTTAAATGATCGAGACTTCCCAAAGCAGCAAATATATTCTCAGTTTCAATTCAAATAGTGTAAGTAACCCAAGAAGTACAAGAAGTCAATGCTGATCGTGCAACAGACTCGCCAGTCTCAAACAGCTTGCTGAATTCGTAGTTACATGAAATCCCAATAGAAAACAGACGGCTGAATGCTCTTTTGCAATTTCGTAATCTATTTATAGCATACAATGTAATATTCCCTTGAAATGGTTAAAAATTGTACCGAAAGAAAAAGGTGCCTACTGAATAAATCTGTGAAAGAACTTAAATTTAGAAAACATGTAAACAAATGTTTGTAATATCGAATTTCCAACTACTGAATTTTTAAACACCAATTCGAAAATACTAGTCGCTTTAGAACAGGAAATTGAGTCGTTTTCTTTCATGTGGAGCAAGTTCATTTTACCGAGATATTTGAGAGTGTGTTTGAATAATTTGATAATGAAACTCACCTCTTTTAAGAATGTTTTATTCAATGCGTCGAAAAAAGTACGAAATAATGGAGCTTTATTTAAAGATTATCAAAAAATATTCGAATGAAATTTTAATTTCTTTGTTGACAACTTGTTAAATTGTTTTTTTTATATTTCGGTATCCATAAGAAAGTTTTTGAAAGTATTGTTTACATCTGAAGAAGATAAAAATTACCACTTTCAAGGTAAACAGTTCAATCACGTAAATAGCCAAACTGATCTCAAGCTGAAATCGCCAGCCCTCTAAGGAAATCCTCATCTAAACCATATCGTTTTGCAACTATTGTTCATCTTGCTTGTAGTCTCCAATCAAGAATGAATGTTTTTTATTAACAGAAAATGTCAATCAATTATAATTTTTGTTTAGACATTGAACAGAAACACTGAAGATATCCATTTCGTATTTTGTGGAGTATCTACGTCTTTGATAAACTCTGACTGAATGTATTCAAATAAACGAAAGAAAATCAAAGAAACAACGACATTATCAACATTACAGTTTGTTCTCCAATTTCTACAGATGTATGTGAAATGTACATCATTTCAAGTCAGCATTTCAGTGAATTCGTTCAGTTTTCGAAAGCAGAAAAGCACCTTGTTCTTTTCGTTCGCCAGAAAACACATACTTTCGTTTCGTAAACCAATCTGTTAAAAAAGTGAAATTTCCGAAACGAAAGGAAGTGACGAGATGTAAATGCACTAAAACGTCTCAAATCGGCTAAATTTTTCGATTTAAAACCTAAAAATCGCCTTGTTCATTTCGTTAGCTAAAAAACACATTTTCGTTTCGTGAACCAATATGTTAAAATGTGACGAGATGTAAATGCACTAAAACGTCTCAAACCGACTACATTTTTCGATTTCCAGCTTAAAAATCACATTGCTCTTTCCGTTGGCCAGAAAATATGTATTTTCGTTTCGTGAAAAAACCGTTTAGAAAGCGAAATTTCCGAAACGAAAGGAGGTGACGACATGTAAATGCACCAAAACGTTTCAAATCGGCTAAATTTTTCGATTTCGTTCTTAAAAATCAGCTTGCTCTTTTCGTTGGCCAGAAAACACATATTTTCGCTTCGTGAATCAATCTGTTAAAAAAAGTGAAAAGGGGAAAGAAGGAAAGGAATATTCTCCCAATTTCTGCAGGCCGTGTCCTAAAAACGATTTTTAAACTATTCTTGAGGTGCCAGTCACAAACCCTTGGGAACATTGTATAAAAGAAACTAGTCATTTAATCTTGATTTCCATCGAAATCACTTTTACACCTAATTTGATTAATCAGGTGAAAAGGCCATTTTGCATTAATCTCCAATCTTCAAGTTATCAATATTCATATTTTATATTTCAAAAATATCAATAACTAAGCAAGCATTAATCAACAATCAATATTAATGAGATTATTATTAAAATTAAAACTCATAAACCCTACTACTGGAGATTATTGAACTCATGCTTAATGAACGTCTAATTTAGAAATATCGTCAGTATAATTGATAACATATGTTTCCAGAACGTTGATGTAGTTACTGAACCGTAAAAACCAGAAAACGTGTAACTTTTTTTCGAGGAATGACAATATTGAAACCATATAATTTATTTAATATTAACTATACTAAATGAAAGTTTCTAGTCAGAAGTAACTGTATTTGCTTGAACGCTTATTTGTAGTAAGTATAAAAAGTATCTTGTGTGTCACTGCAAAGCACTATTCATAATAATTATGAAAATTTGCAACCTGATTGATCCATAAAGCGTTATATTACCTCACCATAAAAGGCTTATTAATATGCATATTTGTAATAATTTGACTTATTACTATTCCAAGGTATTTGAGCTAATACACGGTTGTTACTCAATTACATAAACAATTTTTGGTTTTGCACGTTTCGGTCTGGTTTTCAATTTCGCCAATAAGTTATTGTTTCGCAACAATTTTAACATTTACTAAGGCACGACCAATGATTTTACCTTCTACAATTCAAGAAAACGTATTCCGGGTGTAGGTTTGAATATTTACTTGACCCTGTAAGCTACTGTTTGCAACAATAACCGCGGGCTAAGTTTATTATTATTATTAGACTTAATTGATTTTTGATAATATCCTTAATTCTTTTGTGAAACTTTGAATGCCAAAACCAGCGCCTAAATAATAGAAGAAGAAATATCAGGCTTCAAGCACGTTTTATAAGAATATAAGAACGTCGTGGCTCATAAAGATTATCAAATTCCGTGCGTAAACGTAAAAGCTGAACATACGTGAACTTAATCTCAGATCGATTTGGATATCAAATTGAGATATAAATTAAGGTTACACGGAAACCGTTTTCCCATGATTTCTGCCAGATAACTTTGAATATTTAGGTTTCGCGTGGTCTCCTCCAATTTTATGCATGAGATTCGATTAAGTTTTTACATCAAAACACATTCTTATAGACAATTTAAACGTTATTAAGACAAGAAGAAATTAATAACTAACTGCATCTTCCTCATCCTGCCCACCTTGCTTTTTAAGCTTTTATTAGTTCCTTAAAAGGCACATCAATTTCAATTGCATTCAATCATAGAATTCCAGGTGATGCACGCAAATATTTAATACTTAATGAAATAAACGATATTAAGCTTGCTTCGTTCAAATCAACAATAATTGTATTTTCCTCTGGTGGCTGAGTCATTTTTACTATGACACAGTGATATATTCTTCGCTTGCGACTTTTCCTGTTCATGTTAGTTTGACTTTTAAATTTATTTAACGTTTATTTACGTAAAATAATATGAATCGTAAGCAATAACAGTCGAAATAATATAGAAAGTAAAATATGATTCTCTTACCACGTGTACACAACTTTAGAGCTAAAGTTCTCTCTGTTAAACCACTATTTAACACCCATTTATTGTTAAAAACCAATATTTAACAGTTCTTCATTCAAGCAAACTACGAAGAGTTAAAATGGCAAAAAAATATAAAAATTATTAAATCACTAAACTAAATAATTTAATTGCGTGGCGTTAATGAGATTAAGATCATTTGAATAACAAGGATTTGGATAAATCAAAACCTAAACCATGAGATTAATATATAATATATGTAACCATTTGTAAAGAAAAAACAAAAATCAAGTGATTGCCGAGAGGCTAATTTACAATATTTTAAACAAAAATGAAAACTGTTCAAAATAGCAGGACAAAAACGTATACCTAATATCCAAGAGTGACAAAGTTAATTCTTCAAATGAGCAAGATAAAAATAATTTAATATACAACTTCGAGAAATGCCTTTTGAATGGTACATCTGCCACCAAAAAAAAAATCCATGAGAACCATGTGAATAGACTTTTACTCTTCAAGAACACATTCTCATTAGCATAGGACAAGCAAGGTTCATCGCGATTAATTGGACAACTGGATCCTGATATCTTCAAAAAAAATCAGAAGCGGTACGAAAATGTTAAAATTCCCACGGCTAAAGTAATATTCAAATTCACGGAATCTATGTGTAAAAACTTATATCATTGTGCGAATCTCGCGTAATTGATATTGTAGGTCGAACTTACAAGATCCCCAAAGGAACATTTAAAACTCCTTGACGCTTTCCAGGAAAGCTTGATGTAACTATTCAAGTATTGCAGAATGTAACTATTCAAGTATTGCCCGATTAATGTAAGTGAAATAAGTGCGGTAAAAGTGGATTTTGAACAGGAAAAACCACATTTCGTTCTTCTGTTTTGGAAGTTTCAATGAAATCTTCAACCGTGGCCTGTCGCACAATTTTAAAAATGTAACTTCGTTCGTTTATTTGAAATGTTGCTCCAACAAAATTCACATTAACTTTCAGCCATTTACGAATGTTTCACTATGATTGAAATAATCATGCAATTGTAAGTAATATAAAATAGTGTAACTAAAATTTTTAGTAGGCATATCGACCATATGAGCGAACAATTCGCTTGCCACTCAATTTCGTGTATTTTCAAATCGGAGAAAAAACTAAACTAATCAAGAAACAAACGCAGAAGTATTTTCCTCGATTCAGTGGTTATGCTTCTAGATTATCTAACATTGAATTATGTGCGGTTATGAAATAATTTGTTGATAATTATGGATATTTCCCATTGGTGACGTCTATTTTGTAGGAATAACAGCACTACAATTCAGTCCGATTCAATGTAATTCTAGCTTTGAGATACGCAAATTGAATTTTCCTTTGATACTCTGGTGGAATTGCCGTTCGCAATTAATAAGTAGCTGGCGGGAAATCGCAGAAAAGTTAAAGTTTCAGTGAATCAACAATTACAACAGCACATCACATACGCACAAGCTTAGTCGTATTAATTAGGATAAATACAAACAGCGCAATTAAAGTGGTTAATTACTGATACGTTTTAAGTCATTGCGTAAGGACTAATTTACAATTTTTGAAGCAGAAACCGGAGGCACTAATTGCGGTCTAAGGTAATTTATTTTCAAGCACACAGTACTTTTAACTACACACATCACATCCTTTTTTCACCATTTGCTATCTGCTCTCAATGCTACCCAATAATTGGAGGATTTCAATCTTGCAACAACTAGAAATGTTCTCTAAAAGCGGCTTGCTTGTGAATAATTTTGCGATATCCGAAATTATCAATACAACTAACGAGAAAACTAGTTTCACTTTTGCTTGCAAGTTGAAACTTGCACAGCTACATTAATAAAATGCCACCGACGGAAACAGATAAGAACGTTGAATTTAATACAAACTACCTGTTTATTCACCCAAATACATAATATTTGGTTCAGAAAATTGTTCATTTATTGTGTTAAATAAATCAATTAGTCGTGATTTAAATAAAACGGAAATTTACCTATTAGAGAAAGGCGAGCTTATTATTCCTGCTATACATATCAGTGAATGACTAGACCTACATTGTACATTTTCTAGTTTTGCCATGGATTTAGTGGGTTGAAAGGACCTTATTTAACACTTAGAACATGTATTGAAAACAATTAAATTGTGAATTTATTGCTTATCAAAAATAAAATGGCTCATTCAATACTCAATATGATCGAAAATCATATACGTGGTTGAATTTATTTGGGCAGACA
>NW_026019016.1:7810293-7828486 GCF_020466585.1 Dendroctonus ponderosae | reverse complement strand
TTGGCTATTTGTTAGATAAACAACACATAAGAAGAGTAAAGCCCTGACCTACACAGATCGTGCGTATGTGGAGACATAATGTGTGTCAATTGTTTTAACCTCTTTTTCCATAATTTCGCTATGTTAAAGTTAACTGAATTGAAGTGAAACTAATTATACAGACCGTCGCAATAAATGCCATTCATGTAAAGAGGTAAAATGAGTCTCACAGAATTCGTATGGAATGAGCTACTGTTGACAGCACTAAAACGGTCACAAATAGATAATTATATTGCTGGCCAGGTGGCATTAATTTATAATCTTTATAATTAACTGAGTATGTTAAAATGTAGGTTAAAATCACTTTAAAATGTCTGTCCAGGAATTTACTGGTCACGCAGTTGTGAACAGATTAAGTAATTCATCTTGTAGACTAACATGAGTTGACAACTAATATCGAAATACATGTAGGTACAACTCCTAACTTACAACTATCTTAACATCGACAAAAAACTGTTATTTTGATGAAGAGCCAATAAATGCATATACGAAACGTCTTTCGGTAAATTATTTTACTGATATGCCTACTGATCTAGAAAATAATGA
Source organism: Dendroctonus ponderosae (assembly GCF_020466585.1). Classification (NCBI taxonomy): domain Eukaryota; kingdom Metazoa; phylum Arthropoda; class Insecta; order Coleoptera; family Curculionidae; genus Dendroctonus; species Dendroctonus ponderosae. Next base: position 7,827,901 of record NW_026019016.1, on the reverse strand, counting down.
CGGAAATTGCCTGCATACACTTGAATCTATCAGCTGCCGTACTTTAACGGTATACCTACATGTGACACCAGGTGGTGGTGAATCACCTGTTTTTGTTATTTATTAACATTTAACTGAGTAATAAACCTTATATAGTATAACCGCAAAAATTATATATGTATTTTTTCGTATCGTCTGGTCTTTGCTGGCTTCGTTGTGAAAATTTTCTTGTACTTTACAAAACAGGGAGTCAATCTTCTGTAAATGGTATCTGACTAAAGCAGTCTTAACGAATCGGGCCTATACGAACCTCGATTAAATGCAATTAGTGGCGGCATTTTTAGCATCAAAATGCATTCCTTAAGAGTCAATACTTTTCTAATTCCATAAAATGTCAAGGCGTTTCACCTGAATAAGAAGGCTCTTAACTCGTCTCAGATATTATGCACAAGCGATGACTTTCTTCACGCATAATCATGAAAACATCTATCTAGGCTTAACATATGAAATTTAAATGCATAGATTTACAGAAAAACACTTTCACACGCTTTTCTAATTTTTATAACAAAAAAATGGTTTGTTAGACGTTTTTATGGGAATTTCTAAAACGCCCCGATATACTCCAAAGAACTGTAAAAAGTTCAACTTTAACATTTTAGAAGATACTTTTATCACATGTAAAATATGAAATCTGCACCCTGTATATTTTATAGCTAAAAATAAAAAGGCACATAAAGCCAATTTACTTCGAATGCAAATCTGCACAATTTTCGTCTGATATATTCTCCGTACTTTTAGGGAAGGATGCCTCAAGGCGCTTTACATTTCCATCTGCTCAAATTGTAATAACTGCATTATTTTGACTATTTTTTATTTCTGTATTACCTGAATGTGAAGCAAGTAACTCCGAAGAAATTCGAAGTGGACGTTTTCATTCAGCAGAACAGTTAGTTGATCTGTTCAAAGTATTTTACTTAGTTTTTTTATAAAGCAAAGTATATACTATCTCGATATAACGTATTAAAACTAATATATGTCTGCACTGATAATCGTGCCTAATCCAATAAAATCCTATTTAAAACTCGATTATAATAGCATAAAAAAACTCAAAAAACACCTACTTCAAAACCAATGGTCGGTTAGCACTTAAATAATACAATGTATTTTACAGTATTAAAAACTATCAATCGGTTTACTGTTCTACTTTCGAAAATGTCGGTAATTATAGGTTTAAAAATATCTTTAAATATATTCGGTCAACTGCTCAGCAATTTGAAACTGTTAATGATATAGAACAAAAGCCCAAAAAAGCACACGGAACCAATTATATGTTATTTATGCATTTCGACGATATAATGGTAGATTTTCACTTGGACAACTAGTTAAAATTAGCAATGTTTTTTCCGACAAAATTTGGCATTTGTTTTAAATAGTTTAAGAGCTAATTTAAATAAATGCGAATATTTGTGCAATGTCAAATATGCCAACAATCAAAATAACAATAGAATTAAATTATATTCAATTATTATATGTTTTAATCAGAAATGCTGCAAAAACATTAATTTTTCAGTTATTCAGTTAATGTACGAATGTTCTAAATATATTCAATAATACCAGAAATTTGAAATGGATTGTAGTGTAAGTGTGAAAAGTTGATAGTGTAAGAAACATTTTCTAATTCTATTGACAATATTTTACTTCAAATGAATATATTCGCTAGTTTTATTGCTTTGAAATGGCAAAAGCGATTTTCTACTACTTTTTCTATGGAAAGCTATATTGTATATTAACAGTGATTGTTGCATCCTGTATAAGACTGGACTATTTGAATTTAACAAATTAATAATAAATAATTAAAAGCAGCATTGGTTACTTATACAGAAAATGCTTTGAAATTTACACAAATTGAAAAAGTAAAATGCATACTTAAATAATTCCGACATATAATAAAACGAAACTGCCAAAGATTTTTTTAATACTAGGTAGATGATATCACCGTTTTACAGTGTTTGAAGAAGCGAAATATGTGCTTACAATTTTATGTTCCAATTCCTTTTATGTGTATGGCCCCTATTCTTTTCCCATTTTACATTTACATGCTTTATGCAAACAGTTCAATTGTAACTGACATGTAAATATACGATAAAGCTGCAATTAGAAGAACTATTACATAAACTAAATGTACATTTACGTATACCAGACAACATAACAAAAATGGCAAATAATCAGCAGATCTCGATCTAAATGACAAATTTAGTCATAGTACATTCAGATCTTTGCAAATCTGTATAACAAGTCCAAGCATTTCGTAAGCTTTATTTTTAAAATGTGACTGTTAAACGTATTTAGCGATGTATTAGCAACGAAGATGTTTCTTTTATGCTAGTTACTTTTACCAGTTAAAGGTTTATTTTCATATTTGATTAGTTTTATTAGAGAAAAAAACGAACGTTGCGAAATATGCTAAATAAATAGCACTTGACTGGTTCGCGATACTGGAACCCATTGTCTAGCGCTCTGTACATCTGCATTAAATTGAATATATTTAAAATATTTGACGGTTAATTAAAGCAGCACTCCTTGGACGTTCAAGTAATGTAAACGCTGCCTAATTATTTCCATAAATCAGGCTAAAATGGCAATATTTTTAATGGTGCTCTTTTTAAGTTCTTTATATAGTAGTTCAAGGCAAATTCTTGCTTAAACATGTTTATTGATGAAATGCTCCACTTTTAACTGCAAATTAATGATTACGGGTTTCATCGTAAAAATGATATGAAAAATATTAACTTTAAGTGGTACAATATAATAGGCACATAGAAGAGTTTTTATATCATTAAACAATACAGAAATTACTTTTGAGAAATTTTTACGCAAAGGAAAAAATGTGAAATATTCTGCAAATAAAACATTAAAATAATAAAAACCTGCTAGGGCGATTAGTATCCAATGTAACCATGATATGGACGTTTATAATAAGTGATATTATAAACTAAACATAAACTTTCTGTAGCTAATTGTGGTCAGTCATTACCACAACGCGTTAAGCCTGCGTTTATCGCTTTTAATGGCAGCACATACTTTAATAGATAAAAATTTCTCTTTACAGTACAAAGATTATAACACTGATTATCTCCGGACACTGTTTGTTTTAAAACTTTTTATTTGCCTAACGGTGAAACACGCTTAATGTTTACGACAATACGCCGGTGCCCAATTTTCGGCAAATAGCGGTAATCACGAAGAAAGCTAGTGATTCAGAAAGTTGCAAATTAGGTAAAATTGTATTCTTTTTGGATCCATCACCGGATGTAAATTAGATGACAAAATTGAGCGGTTCGTCATGCATTCCATAAAGAGCAGTTCTTTGTTAAATAACATAAAATCATCCACTTCATGAAGACCCCGAAACATGGTCAAAAGTACAAAATAAGGAATTTACGAAATATTTTATGAAATAATAAAGTTTTCTTGCCAGATTTATCAGTTGCGCTTAATAAATCCAATATACGGATCAGAGTAATCAAATAAAGCTTAAGAAAATAAATGGGCTCCTCAAAGATTTATCAAAAATACAGGTTGCTACATTTACAAACAAAAAATCTAAATTTTAATTCAACCTTGTCCTTATTAAAGTTCAGACTTTCTAGTTAAAATTGCCAAGCGCCCAGGCACAAAAAAAAAACAATTCGAAAATAGCGTATTTATTACACATAATTTTTTTTAAGATGACGGTCAAGTTTTACTGTTAGCGCCTCACTAATATCTTACTTTTAAATTCTGTATTAATCGTTCTTGTATAATAATTCATGTGCACCCAAACTATAAAGCTTTAGCTTGATGCTTAGGTAGTTAAAATAGAGCTGACAAACTGATCAACAAAAAAAACGGAGAAAAACGGGAAGGTTTGTTACTAAAATGCACTTTACGCGATAATATCCAGCATATCAAATACCCAATCAAGCAAAATTATTGCGCAATCTTTTTCAGTACTTTAATTACTTGAATCACCTGAGTAATTAAGTACTTTGGTAAAAAGTATCGTAAATATTTTGTTTGTGTCTTTGAGTTTTTTTTTTTAATTTTGGGGCTGATGCAACTTCACTAACATGACCGTTTTTTGTGAAGTTTGTTAAATATTCGATAATTTACAAAATGTAATAAACAGGGAATTTTAAAGTAAATGCAAACAAATTTGAGAACAGAACATCCCACAGAAAATTTGTTAGCCGTATTTGGAGTAGCTGTTTTTTCTACCATCAGAAACCAATATTTTTTGCCAAACCCCAAATACGAGTAGAATAAGCCAGCAACTTATTAGTGATACATTGCAATCCAGTAATAACTCTAGCAAGAAATGTATTTATTTATTAGGAATTCAATATTAAATCGACCGAGAGAGAGTATTAGCATTTATCTGGAATACAGTGAGTTCCAGAAGTAATGCCTAAAGTGATTTAAAATTCAGCAGACTGTATTTTGCAACAAACCTCGGACCCCTCGAGAAATTTTATTTGCAAATGCGATTTTTTTTACCAAACTTGCCTTAACTCGTAATTTATTTTAGCATCACCCTGTATAAATAAATTGGGTATAAAAATAGCATTTAGAAATAAAATGCGACGGTTCCGAGCTTTTATCCAAAAAAAACCGCAGAATTTTTAATCAATTGAGACTTCTGGACCTTACTATTTAATCTGTTATTCATAAATCATTATCAATAATTTGAATATAACCATTGTAACATTTGTAGGAGTTTGTAATTTTTTGCAGATTCCCACTAATTTTTAAAAACCTGCTTAGTTTTTTCAGTGTTCAAGTTGTAGATGTATTTAAGAAGTCGTTTCCAAAATTTAAAAAAATGTCTAGCACTTTCGCACATGGAACTTTGGAATATATTAGAAAAAACATTAAACTTTGCTGTGAGATTTTCACCAACTTTCATTTTTCCAATTCTTCAATGTCATTGCTCATATAGGCTTGTAATATTTACATTTACGGTTAAAAAAACGAGTACAACTACCGGTAGGCCAGAAATGATAATATCTGTAGGCAATTTTCCTCAATAATTCCGTTTGTGGTGAAAATGTCCCTAAACTTTGATAGACCATAAAACTGGCGAAACCCCATTTCAACAAGCAACACCCAAGCAAAAATGACATTTTAACGACCGTAAGCTGGGTGATCAGAACTGGTGAATGTTAGTTCCAACACAATTTTATCGCGAAAAAACCGAACCGTTTAATTTAGTGAAAGTGTGCTTGGTCAGCCGATCGCAAATGAGGTGTGGTATAGATATCACCATCTTGGGGGTCTTGCAAAAAGAACTACCAATTTTTATTGTCCTGTATTGTTGTTAACCGACAATAAAACGAACGATACGTTTCTTTAGTTGGTAATTTTCAGCGGGCTTTTGATTAACTCTTCGGTCGCTCGCCTTCGGTATTTCATTCGAATTGACCACAATTGCATTTGTATTTTGGAATATTAAAAATTAAACTTCAAAATCAGGACAGATTCAATGAGAAACACAAATTCTTGTGATCATGGCAAAATCAGTTGTGGAACAGTGGTTGTTTACGAAAAATCCCAGCTGCTATAAGGCGTTACATTATTTCCACTTTACTAAATATACTTTGTTTGAAGTTACAACTCGAATTCAAATTAACTTTTTCCAACTGAAAGTTTTCTAAAAACAGAACTATAGTTGCGTTGAAACTGTATTCGCTTCCCAACTGTATATGCATTTATTCCAAAACAACGTTTCCAAAGAGTTGCACTTGGGTACTTAAAACACCTCAATGAGTTTACTCTCTGTTGTGGAAATTCTGCATGCGCCACTTCTTTGTAAACATCTCAGTGCTCTTTTCAGTTATTTTCAAGATCAGACAGGTGGGAACGTGAATATTCATAAAATCGCTGACATTTAACAGAAAACAAAGCGAACGTTAAACCAACGGAACGTTTACAAGAATTTGTTGCTTTATAAGTATCTGACTGATGAGCATTAGAGATATAAATGTGCACTTTTATAACTGGGAAAAATGCATAGCGTTTGCTTGTACAGACTAAAATATCAATAAATAAATGTAATACGATGTTGATAATAAACAATGAACCCGTATAATTTAAATAACACTCGATGATTTCTCTTCAGTAAGCATGAATGCGTTTTAACAAACAAGTTTAATCAGAAAATGAGCTTTTAAATTATACCCATAAATAAATTTAGATCTTCCTCGAGCAAAACATTAATGCATTGTGGTAAAAGTATAAATGCTGATGTATTATGTATCTCGATATCTTCCTCCCATCGAGTTGCTGGCATTTTAAAAGGATAAAACTCAACCGCTTAAACCCACATTCGCCTACAGAATTAAAGGTTACCTTCTTGGTAACACCAATTTACCATTATACTGGTTTAGTTATTAAATGAACAATATCAAAAGTCAAGGATTTTAGCAATATGGCGCCGCCGTCGCTTTGTACTTGTCTGCTTTATTAGTATATTTCACAATTAAAATCTTATTTTAGATTTATTATGTTTGTCCAACTCATTTAACTAAATAAAATGGTCGGTTTGGCATTCGGCAACTATTTTGCATGTTTAGGATTTCTTCAGACGTTTAGTATTTTATTATGTTTGAAGCAACAGTAAATTGCGTCCCTGATCTTTAGACATTGTTTATTTGCTTAAGATTATAGCAGCGCTTCTAAAAGGTTTAATTTTGCATAATCCCGAAAACTCAATCACACTTCAATGTATGTTTCAGTTCTAACTTGCCAAATTAAAACGATTGTAAGCAAATGCATTTAAAAGGAAAATTAACAAGTAAACTTGTTCAATGGCTCAATAAAGCAGATAGAGGACGTTCCGATTTTTTTGATAAGCTTAAATAACGTGCATAAACGAGCATACAATGGCGAATATACAAGCACGTACACTTACCTAGAAAAAAATAAAGCAAGATTATTCAATATAATAAATTAATATAAAACCAATTACACTTTTAACGTTCAATTTATTTGTAAATAAACTGCACTGTCTCTTGCATAGTTTTTTGTCGCCTTTTACCACTAAATCCAAATTTTGTATTTTAAAATACCACATAAATGTGACATCCCTAATTTATAAGTCTTTGTTAAGTGTTGAGTGTTAATTTTACATGTTTATATATTATTGCAATTTTTAAATCATTTTTCATGTTTAATTTAATAAATCATAATAATTTAATATGCAAATTATATTTCATTTTATTCATCTGACATTTCTTTCCAACTTAAACGATAAAGAGAATTAAAGTTGACGCTGACCAAAGAAACTAAAAACTGCCTAGACTGACACAATAATAAAATGTTTGAATCCTTAGAAACTACATACAAAAACTACATACAAAAACTACAAATCACGTTGAAAATATAAAGTATTTACCTAAAAAGTTCACATTTTCGGTGAAAATAAAATTAACCTTTTTACAGAATAAAATTTAAAAAATTATTAGTGATACCATTAGTGTCTGTCGCAAGATGTTTTTGGTTTAAACGATAAACGACTTTGCTGATCTATGTACAGTAATATCTTTTTTAAAGGAAACTTCATTTATTAATAAATCAAACATATCAGAGCAATAGTAATATTTTGAATTTATAGATAAGTTAGGCAAAATTTCCTTTGATCTAAAATTAAACAATAACCAAAAATGCTATTTCAAACCGAAAAGATATTTCACAACCATTTATGTACTTGACCCTTGAAAAGACCTACGGTTTTTGGTAATTGCCATAATAATTAAAAGCAAATTGTTGATGTGGACGTTTCGCCAGCTCAATCCTCACAACTCAACTGTTACAATTCCACTGTCATTAACGGTGTAATTATTTTATGAAGACAATTTTCCGGAAGCACACAATTAAATAAAGACATTTTAACTCAGGTCATTTGCATAATATCGATGCAATCTGAATTGAGAATATCAGTTCTAAAAGCAGATTAGCACAAAACGTGAATTAAATTGAAATCGCTTTGGAATGAATGCAAATAACGATTGCATAATTTATAAATATTGTTATTTATACTTTTTCAATCAAACATAATAGCAAATGCCAGAAGAAGGCTGATTGCGGTAAAGTAATAATCAATATTCATTATTATATCACCAACCGTTATAGACGAGAATATAAGTTATTTGCCCTGTTCAGGCATATCGACTGTTAATTAGGTGCTAAATTGTTTATGAATGTATTTTCCAGCCTGCTGCTGCTGCAAACACATTTCAACAGGATTTGCCTCTAAAGAGTTCAAAACCAGTGATTTAGTATGGCGCAGTCGTAAGTAAATAATACAAAATACCATCTAATTTTTCACATCATTCTAAACTTAAAATAAGTTTTGTTTTCGTTTATGCGGAAGTTATCACGAATGATAAGACAGACGAGTTATATTTTGCAGCGTCTTCTAAAAAGGGGGAAGTTTACTCTTAATAAAGCTTAAAACTTGTAATCTAGTCAGACCTATAATCAACATTAGCTGACATTTTGGTATAACAAAATGTAATTAAAAACAGTTCAATTGCTTTAACTTTCACTTGCGTCTAGTTTATGTCAATAGAACTTGCAGTGTATTTCATCAAATATTATTTCCTAGACCTGTTATGATAGCAAAGAAAATATTTAAAATAGGTGCTTTTAAACATGCTTTAAATCATTTGCACAAACTTGCAAGAGCAAAGCGCCGCAAATATTAGCAAATATTACAAAATGAAAACATGTTATTGTACAAAACTATCCAAACAGAACATAAACATCTTCATTACAAACGCAACATTATTAAATGCACTTGTTATCCACTCAGCATTATGCAAATATGTCTGTGGCAATAGCCGCAATTTACTAATTGTTCGAAAACGATGCGTGCCATGTGACTTGTTTTCAATGAAAGTGACAAATAGAAACTCAGTATCGAGACGCATAACAAAAATATCGGCTAACTCAAATAGAAAATATGCGGTAGAAGTGAAAATGATTGACTGGAATTTTATTGGGTAGGTAGGTAGCATTAATGTCAATTAATGTGAAATGGAAACGGCTGCGTTCTTGCATTTTAATGCCTTGATTTGTAATATTGGGTAAATCCTATTTTTTTTTCGGGAATAGGATGGAGTTAATCGATTCTTATATGTATAACATTTAAAGCCATTTGCACTATGGTTCTATGTGAATTGACAGCATTGACTATAAACATAATACGATTTTATTTGCGTTCAGATAAAATTAAAATCAAGACTAGACAAAATAAATTCTGAATCCAATCTATCAATATAATCTAGCTTATACAAATTGGGTTCGATATTCGGTTGCCAATTTTCTAAATAGTGGTATAATTTGGCCCTGTGGGCAAGCACGTCCATCGGATTCATTGTTAATTTTCAACAAGAAAATCACCAATAATAGAATAGATTTTCGGAATTGGGGCCCTAATTCGGATCTAGGTTTGACTGGTTAATTTTCACATGTTCCTGCCAGAGTGAGGGCTTGGGCTTGGTTAGAAATTGTTAATTTCGAATTATCTCTTAAAATGTGTAGAATTAACTTTGAAAAGCTTCTTGAAATTAGAAAAATTTTACTGATTGATTCTACACCATACTCTTGCTGCAATCCATAAATTTTCTTATCAGCTAGAGCCACTGACAGAAAAATATCCATACAAAAACATTCTTGAAATATTCGAACTGTTTCGATTGTTATACACCAGCAATGGTCCTGTTAATCGCTAAAATAGGTACAAAAACATAAGAAAATGATGTAAGTAAGAAATTGTCTCATCTAGAAGTTCACAATTAGATGTCAGTGTTTCAAAACTTAGTTCTTCCACTACGGTTCCAAAATCAATTAAATAAATAAGTACGTGAATTTCGATGCGTACATTCATTACTTAAGTCACACCAAAAATAAACGTTCATATGCAATAGCTTCTTAAATTTTCAACTAATAATTAATTATAACCAATCACTATTTTCGTCTCAAAAATCCCAACGAAGTCGAGATTTTTTGGGTTTATGATCTTTACTGCTCTAACGGAAAATTTAAAAGAATCCAGTTTCACTCTCAGCGGCTTCAGTTTTAGACAAAACGAGCACAAACTTACTGTTTCAAAACTTTAGTGGAAAGAAAACAAAAGGTAGAGAATAGAAAGTTGAAATGTAGATCAGTTCGACTAAGAAAATCAAAGGGTTAATAATGCTTCTTTGGCAACAATTGAAGAAAAAAATGTGTTTCCGAACGGAAGCGTGTACTGATGACTTAGAACTGCAATAACTTTTAAGGAATCTTGAGGACTAATTATAATTAGTTGGATCTGCTTTCGACTGAAGATTTGCAACTCCAAGTAAATTCGGCTCTAATATATTGAAAAAAGCATCTAATGAAGTACAGCTGAAAATATGTGTTTATCAATAGTAAAACAAATTTGGAGGCGAATTTCAATGACCACTTCATTCTTGCAGAGTAACTGCTTACCATTCGCCTATGCGTCGAGGCAAGAGGTTAGTCACAACAGTAACAGTTTTTCCCGAAAAAACTTAGTAGAAAAATAGCAGAGAACCTAAAGTTAAAGTAAATGTTCAAAAATTTTAAAACAACATTATTTTAATAAATACCTATAAGTATAATAGATAATCAATAATAATTTCCATACACTTCAGACTATTGTACCATTTTTGTCTAGCATTACTTTTCGTTAGCCCAGACCTTAAAGCAAAGCACGGATTTATAAAGATTAAAGTGAACAAATCGGGAAACTTTTAAAATACATTTCAACGCAACCACAAATTTGAACACTTTATTTCCCATTTATTTAAACTATAATTGCTCATAGTTTTCAATTTATGTGAACATAGACAGACCGTGGTTGATTTGAATATGGACATGCTTCATTACGTATCAACAAACAGCAATTTAAAACAATCAATTTTTTCCGCGTACCCATAATGTCTAAACTCATATTACACACTCATGTTACGCAAAACACATTTAAATTTCCGCAAGTTGTTATTTTAGACTTCGCTATTTACGATCGAATTACTTGCAAAAACGTAGATTTACCTATTGATCAGTATATTTGCGATGGTTTTTGTAGAGTCAAGCGAAGTTTGTTCAGCGAAAACGCGAGAATCAAATTACAGTAAAGTTTACCAATTTGGACAATAAATATTACGATTATTAACGTGTTTTCAATGTAATAAATATAAAGAATGCAGAAACAGAAAAAAATTTATATCCCAGAAACATTTAACATACGGTAAATGATTTGTTTTCCAATAGGTAATTAGTTACAAAGCATTAACATGATAATTACGATGACCGGTTGAAAGTATATTGATGATCATATGCAAACTGAAGCGATCTTACTTAAATCCTCATTTGTCTGAATTTTTAAGGAAACCAGTTGGGCATTAAAGATACGAATTTAATATTCAACGCAATTTATCTATTGTTAATGAAGAAGCTTAATAAGAAAAGAAAGCTTAAAGAAAGCCTAATAAAAAGAAATCATTGTCAAACTTTCTTCAGCACACAACCATTCACCAGCCAATTTATAAAAATACAAAGAAAATAAAGTGACTAACTATTTTTATGTACTTGCAACATCAAGTCGAATACTACAAACAAAACAAAAATTAAAAGACTAATAACTTATGTAAGCAAGCGAATAATAAACAATGTAAAAACGAAAACAAGGAAGCGAAATTGCTGAAATGTGATTGATTTGGTTGATTCAATTCTTACTTGTGGAACTCGGAATATCGTGCATTTGTATTATGCAACTTAGCGGAATGTTTTTGGAAAAGGTTAATAACAAATAATGTGGTATTTAAAGAGACCTGCGTAGGTGCATAATTTCTAAATCGCTTACATTATAAGCATTTTTCATGTTCATTTCGGGACAATTTTGTCATGTTTCACTTATTCCACGCCAAAGTGAATAGTAATTTGCATATAAATTGGCCTAACTCGTGGTATTAGCGTTGCAAAGCTTTTCAATTGTACATTGATATTTCAAGATTGGGCAATTACCAATATGAGATCATCTTCTATAAAAGAAAACGAGTAAATTTAATGGTGTTGATCGCTTCTTCGCTTCAATGGTTATGCGTCAAGTCCTGATTAACCTAATATAGTGTGAATACAATTTGGCAAAAGTTTAATGACCAATCATAAACGGTAAATTTTTTTAATGAAAATTAAAATCATTCAAATTTCTGTTTATTGAAGAATTTATATATTCCATATTTTTAATAATATCAATTCAATTTTTTTGAAAATGTAGTTACTTAAACCCACTTTATAATGGATGCTCAATCGCCATAAATTGAAACGTTTTACCTTGACTTTAATGCAAATAACAATTAAACTGATACTTAATCATGTAGCAAATGTTCTAAATGTCTTCTTTTTTCAAGAACCCCTTCTGGTGATGCCATTTAATAAAATAAAAACATTACTTTTTATTTTTCAGTTTGAGAAGGTTCACGTTTCGTTGATGGTCATAAGGACATTAAAAGAAATATATTGAAATATATTTCTGTTTATTTTGCTCAAGGTGTCGTTTATTCATTTCGCTGTCATTTTGAACTGTTATTGACTGCGAGAATAAAAAGAATTGGATTTATCAGAAATATTAAATATCCGTATAGAAAGATTATTTGAATAATAACTAACAAAAAAATTGAAATCAATTTCGAGAAACGTGCGTAGAGCAAATATAAACAAATTTATATACTCCTCTTAATGGCTGTTGATTTGAAAATATATGGAAAGTGATTTAGAAATATTTAGAAATATATCAACTTTGAGGCAACGCTTTAACGGCCAAGAAATAAATCAATTTAATTAACAATTGTGAAGATAAAACGACTCGGTAATTGAACACATCAAAAGGCATTTAGACGTAAAAATTGAAATATCTGAAAGTTTAGGAGTTAACTATTAAAAATGAACCTTTAAAATTTAGTTGATAGAGGATATTTAATATATCTGGAATTTACAAAAGAATTTCGTTATTGTTTCCTTTTAATATGCAATAGAAAATTCAAATTCAAATTTACATACAAGTAGGCCTAATGATGAAGTTTATGGTGAAGATATAAATACTAAGCTGTATTTTATGGCAGATTATTTCTTAAGCAGCTTATGTAATTAATCATTTTTTCAATTAATTGAAGATTTCAAAGTTTACATTAGAAAATTAAATACATTTTCAGGCAAACCGTAAATATATACAATAAGATACCAATAAATCCAGAGAAAAACATGCATATTGAATAAAATTGGACAAAAATCGGTTAATATTAAAAAATCGATTGGCCCAGATTAGGAATAGAAAACAATTCAATGCAAATGAAAATAACTCCATTAAATTAGAAACCATCACATAGAAATTAATAGGACAAACAGATAAACGGGCAGACAAAACATGTGGATGAAAATAAAAAGAAACATTTCGAAAAGTAACGATTTTTTCATTTCAGTATACTACAAATTCCAGCATGAAGAAAACCAAAATTGAAACTTTTCCATCGCAAGTTCACCATATTATAAAGTCATATTGGAACATTTTGACTTTTAGATCCATTTGTATTCAAAATTAAGCATCCATTTCGATAAAAAAATTTATACATACATTTACTTGTAGGTACGTATATGATCATTTGTTGTAATCAAAACAAATGTGACAAACAAAAAGAAAGTGTTTATGCAAGTGTGCGTTTTTCTTCAAAGTTCAAAAAACTTTATTAAAAATATCTACTTGTCAATATATAGACCGATTTTTCAGAATACCAAATTTTGTGGCTCCATAATTAAATTTGAAATTGTTTGCTGGTATTTAAATCAAAACGTCCTTTTCACGCATTTTCACGAGCACTAGTTATATTATTTTCAATATGCTCACATTTCTCTTATAAATAGTACCTAAGCAGAACTTTCAAACGTATCTCGCAATCCCTTAGTTAAGGAAGACTCGTGTAATGATATACTTGGTGTACCCACATTTTAAAATAAATTATGACTATTAGATATCAATATTTGACTGAATATAGTCGACAATAGGCTTAATCAACATCAAAAGGTGATTAAAAATAGAAATTTAGTTACATATTGATCGTAGTGTAGATATCTATTATGTGACATATTTCTCCAAGCGACATTAAAATAGCCATTTATTCATGGCGTACTATAATAGACAAGTTACTGCATTAGAAAAATGTATCGGTCCATATTGCTAACTTTTCTTAGCGACCATGTATAAATGCCTATATTTTCAGCAAATAAACATGTGTTAACATCTGCCCAAAAAGAAGTTTGGATTTAATAATATGTAATGTTATATATTTTTGTTCATTTACTCATATGTCCACTCGGTACGAAACATTCTGTATATTTTTGAAGAATTCTTACAAAACTGTTGAAAACTAATTATTCAAAAACATTTAATTTAGTTACCTATTAAAAATTATTAACTGAGATACTCTCCATTAAGACATGAAGACATTTAACTGAATGAAGTGAAAATTTAGTTGAAAGTTGACGTAAATTTTTTTATTTAGACAAATGGTTAAACCGTTTTTGCTTTACTATTACTCAAAATGTGAAGAAATTTAATATTGTCCCGCAACATCCGAACTGGACCCATACGTACGACTTTCCTGTTTCTTCTTCTGATCAAAGCTCAGTACAAATAGTAAAGGTTCACTTAATTTTGTATATTAAACTGTATCTGTTTGTTTCCAACCTTCTGCATTATACAAAAAAGCCCACAGCCATCTCGACAATAGCATTTTTATAGAACTTTTGAATGAAACGAAGTTATTTTATTTTTAAATAGAAATTTAAAATGTTCACTAATTTAGAATTTTTATCAACAATCAAACGCCATGACCGATACATCAGAATAAATAAAAAAAAACTCTCTATAATCGAGTAGGCGCTTTCATTTACCTAGTGATTACATAATTTCCATATTCTGATAAAAAAACTAAGGGCAGCAGCATAGTCAATTTTGTTTTTAAAGAAAATTATGTAAATATCCTTTGTCCAGATTAGAATTTAAAAAATAGGGACAGCTTTAGACGAGGACGCTCTGGTCTATACGGTACTATAGTTGGGTATAAATAACTACTACTCTTGTCCAGTTCTTCGCATACATTTGAAACACCCTGTATATGTCTGCGAAAGGTAGCGACAGCGCCAAAATCTTTGACCCCTCAAAATAGCCCCGTTACCAAAAACTCGTTTTGACTCACCTTTTCAATAAGCAAAATCCAATCTAGAGATTATCCAAATATAGGTAGGTACCCTTACATGCCACCAAAGTCACAAAACCTCACCAACTATGGTAATCCGAAGAATCGGTCACAGTTTATAAAATGAAAAACGTCAACAAGCACATCAAACACTAGGGCAAAGTACCTACAATGTATTTCACAAAGTAACAGTACTACTTACAACTCGCGATACGATCGCGATACAGTCGAAATGCGCCAGTCGTTCTTCGCGCTTTGTACGACCGTTCGCCGAGGAATGAAGAAAGCCTGCGGTACGACTCGCTGGTCACGTGATTCTTCGGCGAGGTCTCTCATCTGCAAGAAGTGCTGCAAGAGAGAGTCCGTCGACCGGACATCCTGTGCTGCCATCGCGAACCGAGATGTTCCATTGTTTTGGAGTTATGCCCCATGACTTTTTGCTCGGGCCGATGAATCTCGAATTGCTTCAGTTTTGGCCTAAACACTCGTAACTGTTAACTGTTCTTCGGAAGAATGCAGTATTACACTGGAGCACTGTATCTGAGTGCTACTTCTACCAGCTAGTTGATCCGTTACATGTATCGTGGTTGCTCCATAGAAGACATTAAATCTGGAATTTTTTTCACCATATTCGACTTATACAGCACCATCACCAATCGTTTTCTTTGCTTCTTAACACTTCAGAACAGGTCATCTTGTTTGTCTTTCCGATTTCGAGCCTGAATGAAGATATGAGGACACTGAAAACTGTAATAAATTACAAAGGTAACAAAAGAAAAGGAAGTTTTGCAATGAACGAGTTGTTAAAAGCGAGTTTAAAAATTTACCGAACAAATTTAAAGTGCCGACTTGTGACGAATGAAAGAAAATCACCAGTAATCATCATTTAGCCCTCATTAACATCTGTCGGCCAAGAAAATTCGTTCTAACCAGAAACGCACAGAAGTTTGGATACGGAAGGCACAATTTAAAACCCATGTTTGTTGCATTTGGATTTGACCCCTTTACTCTATGAAACCCCGAACTAAGGCTTTAAATGGCACTAAAGGATGTAACATCATTTAACGATAAGAAAGTTTAATTGCCGTTTAGTAAACTAAAATAGCTGGCTTAAATCTGAGCTTATAAAAGAATCAGAAGATTCAAAAACACATGATCGATGCTCACAATGGCATGTTCGGTACTTAAGAGGGAAATATTAGCATTTTTGGATGATTGTAAAGATTGCTGGATAAAGCAACCCATATTCCGAGAATGTGCTTATCCTCCGGACTCCAGATACAGAGTTATCTATTTTATGTTTGGGAAAATAAAGTAAAAAAAACACACAAAATATTCAGATGGATACGAAAATTTTAATTCAATATAAAGATTAAACCTTATTACATTATTATTATACATTATACAGGGTTATTCACACTATATGGCACGGAAGTTTGCGGCTGAACCGTTTGATTTTTAAAAAGTATTATTTTATTAATTGTCCGACGCCTACCGAGCGCACATTTTAAAAATATTTTTGTAATGTACAGGGTATCCCAAAGGCTATAAAGGTATGAAAGTTGCGTTTTTTTAAATGGAATATCCTGTATATTATTGCATTTTTGGATTCGCTGAACAAAATAAGTGTCTGTTTTAATAAGGTTTATAATACCGAAATCTTAAGGTTTTTTAAATAATACGAATTTAATCAAAATCTAATATCATTTTCACGTGTCAAATACTTTAGAAGTATTTAAGTTATGTAAGCGTAATTTATGGTGAAGGGTAACAAGATATAATATTTTATATCCCAATGACAATAATCTTACCATGTTATACAGGGTGTCCACAAATTTAAACTAATCAAATAAGAACTTTAAGTGGCTCTAACTTGATTAAATTAAATACAACCCCATATTTTTTAACTTACCAGGAAATGCAATTTTTAATTACCTATCGAATGGTATTGGCATGTTAATAGCTAAGTTTTTGCCTTTTTACAAAATACGTCAAATAGTCGTTCTGTGCACCATTTGGTGATGTTTAATTT
This sequence comes from Dendroctonus ponderosae, assembly GCF_020466585.1. Lineage (NCBI taxonomy): Eukaryota > Metazoa > Arthropoda > Insecta > Coleoptera > Curculionidae > Dendroctonus > Dendroctonus ponderosae. Next base: position 7,810,591 of record NW_026019016.1, on the reverse strand, counting down.
AAGGTTCCAATGTATCTAAGTTGGCTATGCCATTACACATTAACATGTCAATTCATTTATTTTATTTGTCAGTTTAGACTGCAAATCCCCTTTTTGATAGATTTTTGATAGAGTGCTATTGTTTTTTGTAATTGTAGACGTGTTGGTCCTTATTTTCATATTATTATTGTGTTGCTAAGTTAAAATGAAGAATTATCCAAGAGAAGAGCGTATTGACATGATTTTCACCCTTGAAGAATGTCATAAAAATTGTTTATTGGCTTCTCGAGTTTATGCTCAAAAGTTTCCTGAAAGAAAT
>NW_026019016.1:7780378-7810243 GCF_020466585.1 Dendroctonus ponderosae | reverse complement strand
TATCAAAGTTGCGTTTTTTTAAATGGAATGTCCTGTATATTATTGCATTTTTGGATTCGCTGAACAAAATAAGTGTCTGTTTTAATAAGGTTTATTATACCGAAATCGTAAGGTTTTTTAAATAATACGAATTTAATCAAAATCTAATATCATTTTCACGTGTCAAATACTTTAGAAGTATTTAAGTTATGTAAGCGTAAGTTATAGTGAAGGGTAACAAGATATAATATTTTATATCCCAGTGACAATAAACCCATATTTTCCATATTTTTTAACTTACCAGGAAATGCAATTTTTAATTACCTATCGAATGGTATTAGGATGTTAATAGCTAAGTTTTTGTCTTTTTACAAAATACGTCAAATAGTCGTTCTGTGCACCATTTGGTGTTGTTTAACTTAAGGTTCCAATGTATCTAAGTTGCCTATGCCATTTACACATGTCAAATCATTTATTTTATTTGTCAGTTTAGACTGCAAATCCTCTTTTTGATAGATAGAGTGGTATTGTTTTTTGTAATTGTAGACGTGTTGGTCCTTATTTTCATATTATTATTGTGTTGCTAAGTTAAAATGAAGAATTATCCAAGAGAAGAAGCGTATTGACATGATTTTCACCCTTGGAGAATGTCATAAAAATTGTTTATTGGCTTCCCAATGTTAGTCAAAATCTAATATCCAAAAGTACTAACATTAGTCAATCAAGTATTTCCAGAATTATCCAAAAACCAAAACTTTTATCCTTATAAAATTCAGCTTTGCCAAGAACTTTATGGAAAGGATTTTAAAAACCGAACTGAGTTTTGCATGTGGGTGTTAGATAAAGTGGCAGAAAATGAAAAGTTTTTCGAAAATGTGTTATTTAGTGATGAATGTACTTTTCATAACAATGGTCTCGTGAATAGACACAACTTACTTATTATTCTGATACGAATCCGCGCGCATACAGGGTCTTGAAAAATCAAAATAGGTGGTCAGTTAATGTGTGGGGTGGAATACTGGGCCAATATTTAATTGGACCCTATTTTTTTGAAGGACATCTAAATGGTTTGATGTTTCTCCAGTTTTTAATAAACCATCTCTCAATATTCTTAGAAGAAGTCCCTTTCAATATTAGAATCAACATGTAACTTCAATTGGATGGAGCTCCGCCTCATTATCACTGCGAAGTTCGGCAATTTTTAAATGCCAATTTTCAAAACAGGTGGATTGGCAGAAATGAGTTTAAAAATTAGCTCCCCAGATCTCCGGACTTAACTCCGCTAGATTTCTTTTTGTGGGGTACATAAAAGGAATTGTCTACCATACGCTTCCGATAACTTCACACGATTTGAAAACAYGCATAAGAGACGCTTTTAAAACTGTAACTCCGCAAATGTTGTCCAGAGTTAGCAGTTGTTTTGGACTGGACCATAATGCACGATCACCTGAGGATTTTGAGAGCCCCATATACGGCTGTTCTGTTTATTCACGTAACCAACGAGCAAAAAATTATTGATAATTTATTTACCATTGGAATTTTTCTTTTACAACTCTCATACCCTCTAGGTGAGAGTTCTTATTTAATTATAAAATGCGTTAATTTTTGATTAAAGAAATCCTTCTTTATTGTGAAATACGACCACTCTTTATCAATCTGTATAATAGAAAGCAGTGAGGAAATTCAAGCAGACAAAAAACAAAAATAAATCCAACTCAACCATATAGCATTTATCTATTGATGAACTGCCTACAGAGTTTGATATTTAACAGTGTGAGAGAGCATCCTTTCGTTTGCGAAAAAGAACTATTTTGGAATTATCGTATAGCAAATAGAAGTGGAAGTATTTACAAACGATATGAAAATCGAAAACTGATGAAAAAAAGTTGCCACTTATCAGAAACTCATTTGCTCACAATGGTGGGATGAATATTGCAAAAAGTCAAGGTGGCATTTTTGTAAATCTACAAAGGTCGACTTTGATACATGCTTCAGATTAATTTCAAGTTGATAGATGTAAAATATTTTACAAAATCTAAAACATTTGGAAAATGTAAAAAATCTTGATGGTGAGAAAAGCTTTCCTTCACTTAAACTGTTTCAATTTTTTTATTGGAAAGTTTTCATCAAGTTTCGATATTAAAAAAGGTGGAACTAGACTCTTCTGGAGGACATTCTCTAATCTCTCATGAACATCAGAAGGACGGTGTTATGTCTCCATTATCGTGCTCCGCTCCAGTTTAGAAAAGTTGTAATTTTCTCATTGGAAGTTATCAAAATCGATTTTGATTAGGGCGCGGTGGTCACATCGTCTATAGTCCCATAACTTTTCTCTGTGGAGACACCGAAAAACACTTAGTTATTATAAATATAGGAAGAAAATTTAACATTTAAAATTTTTTGGCCGTAAGAAAGGCCAACTGCAGGGACCAACCATCAGTATATAGAATTCAAAAAACGTATAAGTGAAATATGGTATAATGATTACAAACTTGAAATATTAAATTATTGCAATTTTTTCTTTTATTTCTTGTTATAATAAAAAATTTACTTCTATGCGATTTGAAAAGGTCGGTAGCAAACGCCATTGTGACACAAATAACCCATTTTTTTGCCTTTGTATAGAAAACTACTATTTGTCTAAGCTCTAATACAACGTGGTAAATTCAAACTCCCGATAATTCATGAACCGTTAAGAATTCATAAAAAGTGAAACGGCAAATTTTTGCTTTAAATCAGCATGGAATTTATAAACGAGATATTTCAATTTTCCTGATTACCTTTTTGTGTATGATAAAACACAGGTTTTCATCTTTTCGACTCGTCAATCTAGCAAGGTAAACCCTAACTACAATACATAACAAGAAATTTTTTTTATTTTGAGTTGCTTTACCTCGAAGAAATAATAAATATTTAACGCTCTACATCTTAGAAACCATTCCAAAAAAAGTTGTTGGTAAAGAATTATCTACAAGGTTTATCTATTTTTAACCTGCCATTGCGGCGTAAACTAGTCAATTACAATAATTTGTAGTAATAAACAGAATAATTATGAAAACTTTACTTTAAATCGTCCGCCAACTTTTGAGAATCGATTTCGGAGTCAATCACCGAACGTGCTCTACGCTATTCATTGAAAGGTGTCAAGGGCTGTCAGTCGGCCATTTCTGAATAGAAAGACGGCTCGTGTGTGTTTCTTGGATAGTATTATTTTCTGGATTTTGCAGCAATAGCTATAAAGTTGTATAATAAATGTTGCACGATCATTTAGCTCGTTCAGAGGACTAGTTGTAGAGCCAAAATGACTCAGTTTCTACCGCCAAATCTTTTGGCATTGTTTGCTCCTCGGGATCCTATAGCATATTTGCCTCCAGTTACAAAGTTGCCCCATGAGAAGAAAAACCGAGGATACTTAGGCCTAGGCGCATTTCTCGGAGGATTTGAGGTAAGTACTTGTTTGTTGTTTGGAAATTCAACATTATGCAGGCGCTTGCTTTAATATCAAAACGTGTTATTGATTTCATATCCGGAGTTTCAACAAAGATCAGAGATTCTTGGTTCTTTCGAAAATTTCATTAAACGTAGTCCGATTTTTATATAAGTATGTTACAACTTAAAATATCTGTTGACATCTCAAAAAATCTGCAGAATTGTCTCAAAATACATGTTTCCTCATCTAAGTCATGATGAGGCTTACGCGTCTATCGTATGGTCCCCGATAGAAAATACATTTACCCACAACTTTTTCTGTGAAAATTAGATTTTCGATTACTTTTCACTCATTGAAATTCACTAGTTTTGGATGAAATTCCAAAGTACTGCATAACAGCCACTGCGATTTGAAAAATTTCACGCATTCATGCATTTCATGCATCTTTGTATTTGTTGCTTAGACACATTTTATACACATTTGGGTTAGTTTTGTGTCTATGTAATACCTATGTGTTTTCCAAAAATGCTCTTTAAACACTAAGCAAATGAACATGTCGGAGTTGCTCGGGTTCATATGAAGGGCTAAATCCAAAATTGGAGATGTTTTAAAAGTAGATGTTTGTTTAAAATCTCATTAAAAACACGCAAACGTGATATTCGCAAAAATTGTAATAAATTCGTATGTAAAATGCAGCAGACAAGTGTAATTATCTCAGAATATATTTGAATTATTTTGAAATGCTTTAGGAAGCAGTTGGAATTTTCCAAATTTCAAAGCCCCACTGTCTTAAAAATTTCTAGGCCTACTGTTCAACCGACTTTGTATTAATTGCGGTTTTCGAAATTTCAAAGATCGTTCATCCACCCAGTAGAAGGGTGGAAAACGATGTTACGTGACCAGAAAGCCGAATTATTTCATTGGTATTTTGAATTTTTTGCCTTCATTTCACAGGCATGTAAACACAAACTGTTTTAGTTAAGTGAAATGCGTAAATCGATTATAGGTTAGCACTAAATTAGTTAAGTTCGCTTCAAGTCTTTTTTGATATAAAATAATGTTAATTTAAAATAAATTATCTTCCTCTATTCAGGATCCTAAAGATACTCCTCCGCCGACGAAGGTTGAGACTAGAGATGAACGACTTGAGCGTAGGCGACGAGAAAGAGCTGAGCAAGTGGCATACAAATTAGAGCAGCAGATTGCCGTATGGGACCCAACTACGGCTGGCAACATAACAGGAGATCCCTTTAAAACTCTGTTTGTTGCAAGAATTGTAAGTGTTGCCTGTCTTAAGATTGATAATGACTGTATTACATTCGTTGCATACTTGTACTGCTTCAAACTTATTCGTCACCGTTTATTGTGTCGATTATATAAATGTTTATTTATTTCAGAATTACGACACTTCTGAATCAAAACTGCGGAGGGAGTTTGAGGTTTATGGACCAATTAAGAAAGTAAGTGAACGATAATAATAATTACTTGTGTGCAAATTGATAATATATTTAATTTAATTCATATAGTCTTCGTAATTCATGTTACTGATTTTGTTTGTCTTCCTCAGATTATTCTGATCCACAACAGCGCGAATGGGAAACCAAGGGGGTATGCTTTTATTGAGTATGAACATGAACGAGATATGCATTGTGAGTATTGCCGTTTCAATTATTCTTTTGCAGCTTGATTTAGAGTGTAATCTGCATGTAACAGTCCATATTTGGGATCCGTTTCCGTTCATTAAACTCCTATTTTATGAGTATTAAGCAATGCAGATTAAACTCTTAATTTACATGAAACCTGAATTGGGAGAGCCGTCCAGTGTGGCGCGTTAAGTTGATCTCTTCTCTTTATGTAGCCAGCAATTGTAGCTCTTAAGTCCAATAGATACAAAATTGAAAATATATACAATATATATTTTTTCTATTTTTATACAGTTCAAACTTCAAGCAGCTAGTTCCAATTGCCGATCTGCTTTTTGCTGGCTATATAGGTTTGTATGTGTGGTAAGAACCCTGCATACAAGTACTTTTGCAAAAGGGTAATAATTCTCTAGGGGGGCGAATCGTTATTCCTATAAATTTAATGCGGATACCATACATCGCAATTAAAGATACTCCAGTCTGAAAACCGTGTCGCCTTTATTTTATATTCAGAACGGGAAACTTGAAAATTAAATTCGTATACTATTTGGTTGCGTTCAACTTGTGGCATAGTTTAAAAAATTCGAAGTGAAATTTTTTAAACGTATTTTTATTAGCCGTAAACGTTCTCGAAAAAGTGGTTTGTTTGGCTGTGAACGTTATTAACAATTACATATCTCAAAACGTGACCTAAGCATTTCAAAAGATTTCCCACTAGAAATTAAATTATCTTCCCACGTAATGGATGAATTACCGAGATATTTTTTTAACTGTAACTGAAATCAAGAGAGTTGAAGTAAGTGGAAATATGTTTATTTCGTTTGTGATCTTGACTTTATGAGCATGGATGAGAAATTAAACAATAAAATAAGCAAGGTATAATTATTGTTTTAATTAATGTCAATGAATTATTAGATTCAGCTTTATATAAAAGCAGAATATTTTACACTGAGTGAAATAAATTACTATTTATTTGCTTACGTTCTTAATGTGCAAAAACTGTCCAAAAGTAAATACGTATTTTGCTGTTTTTTGACTAAATTTTTTTGTCAAACTTGTTCCATTCATTGCCAATAATTACCCAGCTGGTATTGATCGATACAATTTTTATCTTCTATTGAATGTCTTTATTTCATGTCCAAGTAAAATCCCAAATACTTAGAAAAATAAAACTTACATGGAGCAAGTTTGTAAGGGGTTATTTAAAAAATGGGTTTGCGCTCAGTAAGTAATTGCGCACCAGGTAAATCAGTATCAAAATCAGGAGCATCCTGTTCAGCACACCGAAGTTCTTGAAATCTCAATATGTTGTCCTTTTTATAATGACGTTTCGTACCGACGTAAGTAGTTTCGGTAGGTATATTTCATTTATACCTATTAAACAGTTTTGTGGTAGTGTTACTATGATTTTACATACGGTATTCCAATTGCGATATGAACTTTTATTTTAAGGCTGTGGCTTTACATTTTTTTAGAAGTTTGAGAAAACGCCTTCGCGAATGCTCTTTTAGTGAAAAATTTGTTCGATTTTTTTATTAATAAATCTTAGCAAAATTTAAAATACACAATCAGCCCATAAATAATTGTGTGTCCCCACCAATATTAAATCGCATCTCCACTTCAAATGGACGTGAAAATCGTGAAAACGAGGAATGTAATAAATCGCCGGTTAAGTGCATAAACTGTTGATGCGTGTGTTGATCAACGGAACTCTTACCTGTGCGCATTTTCTGAAACTTTTCAGTTGAAAATCCGCTACAATTGTCAACCATAAGTCGCATTGTGCCATACCATAGCAACATTACCATTTCCTTTAGGTCATTCCGCCAAATTCGTTAGGGGACGTCCATGGAAATTTTATATTTGTGTTGATTTTAATCTATGATATTGGATTTCACAGCAGAAACTGACCAATTAAAAGCTCTTCATTTTAACTGTTCGCTCGATTGCTATGTCTAAAATAAACGAATCATACCTTTTTAATGTCGAAAATGATGGCTTGATTGTGAAATGAATATCATAGATTTGTACCTGATGTACTAACTTTCAATGCATTAATTTTCACATTTCATCAGTTTGCCACTTGTTCAACGAATACATAGCTATGGAATTTCAAGAATAAACATCACAAAGATTGAATGTTAATTTTCATGCATTTTTAGAACATCAGAAATAAAGCGTTATCTCAATCATATTTACCTTCTTGTGTAACGTTACGTTTGTATTTACAGCTGCCTACAAACACGCCGACGGTAAGAAAATCGACGGAAAACGAGTCTTAGTGGACGTCGAAAGAGCTAGAACTGTTAAAGGATGGTTGCCACGAAGGCTCGGTAAGATAAAATTTCGCCAAATTGTTTTATTTTCTCCATTTGATATTTATATATAAGATTTAAGTCGGATGCGTTCACTAAAACTGAAATAATGTCAAAGTACAATTTTTATACCTCTTAAACAATCAACAGGCGGAGGTTTGGGAGGAACCAGACGTGGTGGAGCAGATGTAAACATTAAGCATTCTGGTCGTGAAGACAATGAAAGAGAACGCGAGAGGTATTTACGAATCGAAATTCATGACTATATAATTCTATTTATTAAACCTATATTAATTCTCAGATACCGACTGGAAAGGGAAAGAGAAGAACGAGGAGGAGGAGTGGTAGGCAGGGACCGGGAGAGAGACCGTGACAGAGGCTTTGAGAGACGACGCTCCCGTTCTAGGGAACGTAGGAGACGTAGCAGATCCCGTTCACCCAGAAGGGAGAAAAGGCGCAGAAGTAAAGACAAGATTAAGGACGATGTTGACGAGTTTGAGACAAGACCCAGAGAAAAAGATAGAGAAAGGTATATTGCAACTCATTTTCTAAAACACAATTGATGCTCATTATAATATTTTGCCAAAGGGATCGCGATCGCGATAGGAAAAGAAGGCGATCTAAATCAAGAGATAAGGATAAGGAGCAACGTAAACGGGAAAGAAGAGAGAGGCGCGACAGAGAAAAGGGCGAAAAACTGGAATACATCAAAACTGATGATGGTGGGGAAGTTAGGATCAAAGAAGAACCTGCAGATGGTAAGTTTATTTTGCTGCTACTTCTATTTTAATTAAGTTTGTAGGCTGAATCAAGCCGAGAATCTAAAGGAGGTTCATATATATTAAATATTTGTTTGTTTCAGATTACGATTACGGCTATTCTACACAACCTTACGACCAAGCCAATGTCAAATTTGAAGAGGATGAACAAAAGTACCAACCCGATAAAGACCATTCGAATGGTGATCGGACTTACGAAGATTATGAAGAAGGCGAAGCATATTAATCGTACGTGCTTTTCCGTTATAGCAAAACACATAATTTAGGTAAGGTCCCAGTTTGAGCACTGTATTAAATTTGAAATTTATAGACACTAAACTTAGGCTCTAAGGCGAAGTATTGTTTTTAGTGCGAACTCGTTTAAGCTTAAATGCATTAACCTAATGTAATTTTTTAATTGGTATTCACTGCTATTGATCATCGATGTCAAAGCCTACAGGAGACATTAATAAATTCGTCGACCGAACAATATGCTTAGATTTAGTTTTTTTTCTGATTAGTAAATGATGTAAACAATGAAATTATACAAATATACCAAGAAAACCAAATTTAATACATTTCTAATACAATAACTAATATTTACAAGATATATTAATTAAACACATACATATCTTATCACTACAAATTAACCGTTGACAGACGAAACATTCCGCTACTCGTGTATTTCTCCTTCTTGTGATAATTGAACAGTTGTCTTCACGAAACAGGACCGGGCGACCGATTCAAACAATCTGGAAATAAAGCCGTTTAGATTTCAGAGACAAATCCAGCTTGTCTGGATAACACATTGTATAAGGTCAAACATGATTTAATCAATCCGAAAATGGACGGTTTTCGTAATTCAGCTGATTAAAAATACCTGAGTATGTAGTTTGATATTGACTTTTTGAAAAATTTCCCGTATCCCGTATAAAATTCTATACTCATTAAAGTGGGCGCTTCAAAAATATAAATTATGGTATAACCGCATTGTACATGTTTTTTATGAAGAAAATGTATTTTGGTAGAAGTATCACAGAAATGACTCAGATATTTAGAGTTTAAAATTCACATTATCTCTCGTTATGTAACTGTTCGGGCGTTGAATGCCTCGTGTGTTACTCTTAATCAATAATTAATAATTCGTACGAGGAACTGACGCCTATAATCAATTTTAAATGTTAGGTCGCATAATCCTTGTAATGGCGAGATCACTTTAATTATACAGGGTGTTCACACTTGCTGGCACCCTAGACGTATACGGAAAAGTGACTGAATTGCTCTAAAAAATTGGCAATCAGTCGAGAACAAAACAAAATTTAAAACTCAGACAGTACTTTGGTATGCTACAAATTTTTACGAATCCCGATAGCGCAGTTATAACTGTTTTGAAGAAAAATTGGAAAATAATTATTTACGAAAAAAACATTAAAGGTGGATAAACAACATATTCAGATTGTTTTCCGTCTGAACATGCACCGCCTTGTAAGTTTTGCAGGTTGCAACGGGCCCCCAAAAACTTTTCCAAACGTTCATTTTTTCTGTTATTGCTATATCCCCTCACGTAAACATTTTTATCTGGAAAAAACTTACTTTTCAATTTCCGGCGCACAATGAACAAACTGATGTTGCCAAAACTTGTAAGTAGGATTCTTGATCAGCTCGATGAAAGTTATTAAAAGACCCCACGGATGAGGTCTGTTTACAATTAATCGTTCCAACAATACCCTGGTGATTTGCTCTTGAATTACTTCAGTATTAGCTTCAGCAAACAAATATAAAAATGTGCACGAGAAATAGTGCGTATGACTGTTGGGATATCTCAGTTGGTTCGCCATCGCATTAAAGAATAGGTATCTGCCCTCCGTATCCAAATCAACTGTTAAGTTCTGGAAAATATCCATATGGGCACTGTGTGCTATTGTCGACATACTTGGAGAGTGACTCTGTAACACAATTGTTCAATTTAAGATAGTCAATCAACATGATTTGATGCTGAAACTTGCACAGAAAATGTCCAATAAACTTATCAAGCTGCATATTGCCTTACCTTGTTTTTGATGTAAGCTATAGCCTGTGTCCCAACATACAATACTAACGCATTCATGAGTGAAATATTGTATCGAATTCCCGGCTCGTTGGACACTTGCAGATTGCTCCTAAGCTCGGACAGAAAAGTGACTGGAGCTCTTGCCTTTAAATAGGAATCCAAATCTTTTTTGAACTGTGGTGGCGATATCGTCGCGGCTATGTTGGTTAGAATTCTGGGAGCGTAGGTGATTTCAGGCAACATATCAACCTTGAGGTTGGGGATGAATGGATCTGGCAATCTCATAGTGCGTGGAAAGGCCGATAATATCAGGTTTCGCATTTGAATGCAGTTGGGTGGAATTACATCGCAGAAGCCGTAATAATTATCACATAAGAATTCAGGGAAATCGTGAAGAAGCACTAATAGTACCCTCAGAGTACCTTTGTACAGCATTGTCACAGGCTTTGCCAGTTCAGCGTTGCGCAAGAATGGGGCCAAATATTTGAATAGGTCAACAAGCAACTGTGAATACAACGGCCAGCATTTCTGCTGAGGTGTCGTAGCAAGCATTCGTCCAATAAAAACTCGATGAGAAATGAGTTCTAGCCAAGCATAACAAAAGCCGGCGGCTTTTGCAGGTCGGAGAATGTGGAAGGTGTGACAGTATGCAGTCAGAACGTGAAAATTGAGAGCTTCTAACACTGGTTCTGGAGCATTTAGTTCTAAAAAGAGCATCGTGAAGACTCGTTGATAAGGCATCTGGTGGAATTCGCCCAATCTATTATCATGATCCTGCAAGAGTACTCCGGCAACTATCCCCAGCACTTTATTAAGCAGTTGAACTTTAGTAGTTGTATTGGAGCTTTCTCCTGAATGTTTCACAAGCAGAGCCACCAACCGAACAAATGCATCTAAAGTATGATAGCATTTAGATCTTCCACCAGTTGAATTAAGAGTGGATTTGTCACACAAAATTCGGTAGCACGTATCAATACATATCTGCGTCGACAACCGAAAGAATCTAGTAATGAGATCGTCCGTTTTCAAAATTCCGTGTAAATTCATTTGATGCACGAAAACGCTGAAAGACTTTGTCGAATCGCGACCTTGATGAGTAGTGTAAATATTAATCCATTCTCTGATTAAGTACTCAGTTTTGTCTACTAGTCCTGGGGGATCTTCGTAATTTGGAGTGCGCACCTGAAAAATATTGCACGAGTTAGTGATAGGCCGAATATGCCAATTCCCATCTAATGCAAGAAGATGTGATAAATTGATGATTATTTCTTATGAGTGTTCCAATATTTTAGATAAAATATTGATTTTCAGTTTCATTATACTGGGTGTAACGAACGAATTCACGAGCAAAAATCATATCATAGTTTTACTCTGCGAAATTTCCTTTGAAATCTACATTTCGAAAAGTAATTTTCAAATCTACCGTCATTTCAAACGCTAAAGTACAACGAAACAAAAATTTACAGGAGCTTCATAATCTCTCAAATATTTTCAATTATATTTCTAACACCATGTAATCCATGTTACATTAAGGTGTGTTTAAATTAGAAAGGAACAATTCAATAAGCCATCCAACAATCAGATAAGCCGAAACTTCATAAGAAAAAATCACTGTCATTAAAAACGTTTGATAGTAATCTGAAATACATTTTTTATGTCAAAAGGTTAATAAGAAATTCCCGTATATTTTCCTTACGTCCGAAAGTGTTCTTGTTTTGTTTTAAACGCTTTCAGACAGACAAAACTCAAGTTCTTTAATGGCGTCTTACCATCTGTCCCTCATTAGCCTACGCAAGGTAATCTATTTGTCGAACATTCCACTGTGATAAAACAACTTGTACATTTTTAACTGGATATTCGAATAGAAGATAATATTATGTCTAAACAATCCAAAGTATTGATTGAATTGCAAATGTCATGAATAATTCCGGGTGTCAGAACGACAAAAAACATTTAAATGCGCAAAAATAACTGGTAGCACGATATTGTTGCACCTGATTTGCACAGATACGAAAATCTTTCAGAAATTCCGTAGATCCCGAAAGTTTATCCAAGAACTGCATGACCGGAGCATTAATTGTAATCAATAAAATCGGAACAATAGTGTGGATGTAACATTTTTAGACCTAAATAATCACAAAAACTGACAAAGTGCTGTTTTATTTATTAATCGTTCTTATTGTCTTCAGTACAAGAAAACCTTCAAATTTTAATACCTCTGCCAACCTCAATTAGTGTTTCAGTGGATCTCAAATCAAGTACACGTTTCTTCGTTGATAAAATGAAGTAAAAGAGCCTGCTGGATTAAGAAGTTACCTCATCTACCTGCAATATCCCGGAGTGTATGTGTACAGTTGGTCCAATCGAGCGGTCTCCACAAAACGTGCTATCTTGGTTTTGTCTTAATAAATCTAAAATTGTATTTAGTCCATCCGGTGGTTGTCTAGTGTGATTCTGTATCTTTACTAAGAAGTCGACTGTATTGGGAAACTCAAATTCCTGACCGCTGAATTGTGCAGGCCTGCAGAAAAGTTAAATATTTAGAAATTAATCTACCTATATTATTTGCGTTCGATGATTATACATTAATATATTTTGTTTACTTTCATATTGTATGAACTTACCTCTCATTTATGAGAAAGTGCTCAACTAACTGGATGGCGAAATTTTGCCCAATATAGTTGAAGTTCGCTTCTAGTACTTGGGCTAATGCCAAATCATATTGAGGCACGTTAACCAATGAGGCTTTGATGAGAGTGTCAACAGCTTCCAGATTGTATCTTTGTTCTTCACGAGTTTCAATCAAACATCTTGTTACCAATTTGGTGACCCATTCTTGGCTGAAGATTCCTGAAATATTAATAAAAACGCAAATTACAAAACTTAATTAATCCCAATTTACAAAATAATTACCTTGAATAGTTTTTAAAATTTTCAAGACAATTTCTTTGAATCGCAACACAACGGGATCCGTTTCGCTCATATTCGGGTGCAAACAATCCTGAAGGGTCTCCACGCACTTTTGAACCAGAGCTTGTGGTGGGGTAACGTTTACATCCCTAACTCGTGATGAACTTATTATGCACAGCCGCAGACGCATCATTCGATCATTCAAAACTGCATTTGACTGGGAGCCGATGAGAGATACAAATTGTTCAATGTCCTGGACATACTTTTGTAAGTGAATAGCAAAATCACCGACTACTGCCATTGGATATGATGAAACCGGTTGCGGTTGAGTATCCAAAGAATTTAAGATCGGAGCCTGAATAGATACAAGAGTAGTATCTCGTTCGTTCGGCAGAAATCCTGGTATGTTGCGCCCGAACTCTTCATAAACAGCCATTTGGCTACTAGTTAGGCCTCCAACTTTCAACCGAATCTGTTCCGGCATACGTTCAGCTTGATATGTCAAAGCCGAGTTATCACAATAGCGTCTGAAAGTAAAACCCGAACATGAGATATCCTTCAAAATACAATCATCTGAGCTTGCTTAAAATTAGGCATCCATATGCATTTTTAATTGTGAAATTTTTCTTTGAAAATATTTTCTATTTACTTTTTAACTAAATACAGTCTCATATTTACGCATAATGGTATATGCACATTAGCAGGCACTTATCGTTTCAGGAATGAAGTATTTCGATTCTGGCAACCGAACCACGTGTTCAAATTTTTGATGTGGCTCATACGATATGTGCCTAACAAAATGAATCTATCTGGTCCATATGTAAACCATTTAATAATATTTTTTGTATATTTGTATCTGATAATGTGCAAAGACCTTTAAGCAACTGTCCTTTGCGGCCGCAACAAAATGTATAGTGGCCCAATTTAGGATTTCGTTTAAAGCGAATGTTAGTTTTTTGCAAGAATGATTGATTTTCATTAGCCCCAGGCAACACTTCCAGAGGAGTGATGATTTTGAATCACCCTGTAACTTCGCTACGAACAAAAATGCATACATATTACTTTGCGGAACCCACATTGATTCTTTTCGGGCAATCCTTCGAAGCTCATATTCGCCACTTAGATGTTTGTCTATTTCAGGAATAGCTTTTTCGATTGCAGTTTTCTGCACTATAGCACAAGCCAGTTCCGTGTTATCATTAGCAATCACGTTGGCAGCTTGGTCGATCATTTCCTTTTGTTGAATACTGGGAGTAACTAAATTCGTATTAAGCAGCTGTTTCATATGTGTATTTATGGAAGATAAAAGCTGATCACGACAGGTTATCATTGCCATTCCTGCTGTTAAATTCCGTGCCTAAAATAAAAGTTGCATAAATAACCATACGCTAATTAAAACGACAATTTATAGAACGATACACCATGATAAAATTATAAGAGAATCTTTTGCAAGCATTACTTGTAAAAAATTAGGATATTTTATATATATCGCACTACTCCGTTAAAGTAACATAATACCAATCTAACTAATATTTGCACATTTAATTTTTCCGCCTTCACACAACAATTAGCTGTAAAACTTTCACAAAAATCTATTAAGGGACTCATTCCTCTCGGATCGTTCAAAGTCAAGTTACATATTCCGTCGGTCTTAATGCGGCAGATCCGAGCAGACGAAAACATTCACAAATCTAGACCGGATTTGAATACGGATCCGGATTTAAGGCCGCTTTGGCACAACATATTAAGTTGTATAAACTCAGATTCTCAGAAAAATGGCGTGAAAATCAAGTTCCGGTGCTCTTGTTAAATTCAAAACAAGCATTCAAGTCTCCAGATACAACATAAACATGCTCAAAGATTTATAAAATCGAGTAATTAACTGACTTAAAAGCTGGTATATAATTTCCCATAAAAAGTCTATTCCCCCAAGTTGAAGCGGATTGAAGCGGAACGTGAAACTTGTCTTTGAAAATGCGAACACACACTTTCTACGAAATAGTCTACAATAAAAAAAAACTTCGAACTGCAAAGTGAAGTAATCTCATCGCAAGACGGCCAAGGGAACGATTATATCATTATAAAACCTCAATTTTGGCGGAATTTTTTCAACAAATTGAATGCGATTTCACTTCTGGACATTGATTTATAATATAATATATTATTACTTAATATTAAGTAAATTTCTTAATATTAAGGCAAGATATCGTCAAGCGCATCTCAAACATTCGTTAAGAAGCCGTTCTGTATTACACTCTGTAAATTTGGTTGGATTGACGTTGTTACTACTTTCTACATAAATCTTTGAACTGTTACGAATTTTGTATCGTTTGGACATTCTGCAAAATAATTTTGGCAACATTTACACAGCATATCCAGCGGTAAAAGATCAAAGCTGCTGGAAGTCAAAGTTTGGATGGCTTGAATGTAGATCTGCCATGTAGGCCGACTTTACACAATATATGAAACTGAGTTTCATAAAAATCGAGCAAAAAACTAAGCCGAGTAATAGCGTTTAATTTTATATAAAAAAGTCTATTCCACCCCATGATTGAAGTTGTTTACATTTGGCTGAGAAAACGGTTTTGTTTACGACGATTTTCAAAACCAGTTTGAATGAGACACTTGCGTTTGAAAATATAGCCGTATAAACTGGAACTGTCTACAATATTGTAAACAAAAAAAAACGAAATCGAACTACATAGTAAAGCAATGAGTCATACAAAGGGCGACTAGAAAATGATTATATCACCATCGCAGTTCTGTAGCTCGGCAGCTAATAAACCTTCATATCGCATGAGTTTTTTCCATAAGCAGACTGAATATTCAGTGTATAGCGGGCAACGAATGATATGTCGTCGGTTCTTGGTGTCTTGCCGGTATATATAAAATTATTTGGTGCCAATGAAATGAGTTCGGTACATCATCCTGCCCGTTTACTACACGACTGTGGATTGAGGGGTAGAAAATTGATGGGGCGGCAGCTTGCGGAGATCTGGTAAGAAGGATTTCTACCTATACATTTCTTTCCTTCAACTGAGCTTAGTTTTTCGAGAATGAACTGCAGTTTTGACTTCTTACATTTTCCTTTCATTCCTTTGCTGGCTTCAAATAATCGGGCTATGGGCCAAGTTTCAGTTATACTAAAAAAAGTTTTTCTTTCTTTCCAGGTAGCACGATGCACCTTTCGGTAAGTGAAACATTCCTTTGCCCTTGGGTGCCGTGTAGGTGCATAATTTTTTTAGTCCCATATTGTTGACTTATATTTTATGGTATTGTCGCATGTAATATTTATAATTAATGAGTATTCTTTGCAACGTTTAAACTACTTTAGTTCAGTTTGACTGCGTTTATTTCTATCTCATTAACAAAGAAAAATTGCGCAACTTCGCATATAAATCAAAATGATCAATTGACGAACAAGCTCGTTATTATATAGGCAAAAAGTGATTTAGACTTGCGACTTTAAAGTTGTACTGAGTTTTTATACGATAAAGCTAAACTTAATCTGAAGCGGCAAAAGTACTCACCATTAAGTGGGCAGCGATGCGCATTTTTTCTTCGTCAGGTTCCAATGCAAAATCTTTTCGAATAATAGCTTCGCACGTTTGAAGGGCAATTTTAACCGATCTATCCAACACGGGTGGCAACCATTCTTGTACAGCAAGTTCTATGGCTTTTTTGGCTAAAGCCTTCAGTTGGGGTTGAGTTTGGAACAAGACAGCGTTTGATGAAATTACTGCATGCGTTTGAATTGCCTGCATACTGTTAGTCACTATATCTCCATAACTGAATCGGGGCTCTGGCATGGCCAAACCGGGTGTCGGTGTTGTGCTAATGTTGTGCATTGCCTGTAGATACAAAGAAAATATCATTGAAAAGCGATTTTCCATAATGGAAATTAAATAATTATTCACATTTGTATTTAGGTTTCCTTTTCCAAGCCATAGACACAAATGATTTTGGTTTAAAAAATCGTGATCATGATCATCATATAGATCATGATATAGATTTGTGTGGTCTAATTACAAATTCGTCACTTTGAAAATCAGAATAATTTTTTCCCAACATTAAATGTCATAATAAAAGGACAATTAAATATGGCTAATATGGAAAAAAATTACATTTAATAAAAAAGGAAATATTGAAAATAGTATGAAATAAAGTGAATTACCGGCGAACTGCTATTGCGGTCGGCAATAATATTCACTAGTTCAGGCTCCGCCATATTTGTACTTTGGTTTCCGTGAGCAGACATATTTTGTTCTTTTTTGATCGGCTGAGATAATTGGTACTCGATCTTTCTTATTCTCTCCGGGTCCTTCAGATAAATTGCAGGCTTCAGTTGACCTACATCAATTTCCAAATTCTTGCATAACACCTAAGAATTCAATTATATAATACCGATTAAATTACTCCTACATAATACGTATATGGGAAAATTCACGGAACCTTCAGATTTTCACATTTTTTATTTTGAAAAGAAAGAGCACATACATTATTGATAAATTGATATGTTTGAGTTTTCAGAAACAATAATGACAAAATTATAAAAATAGTTTGCTGTAAAACCTCGTTTGCTGAACGCTTATGAATAAAAAAAGCTATAAAGATTCGAAAACCATGAAAAGCGATACCCAAACCTAGTTTTTTAGTTTAGTTTGTCTATCAAAGAACTAAAAGTGGTCAAATTTTGAAACGATTTGGTGGATTGCTGAAAAAGTTACAGTTGATACGTGGGTATACACCTATACTCAAAGTCCCCTATATCAAAAGTTACAGGTTTAAATTAGCTGTTTTGGGGGATTTTGATATTTATGATTCAATGTATCTTCATATCTCGTAGAGGAAAATATTTACCAGTGACCAAAATACTAATACTAATGTGTTTCTGCCAACAGCAACACAGAATTTAGATTTTACTATATTAAAAAAAATATTAACGAGATACAGCGAATCTAAAAGTTTCGTAGATTTTCCCATATCTGATTTAATGTTTAAAGACAACTTTTCTTATCTTTATTTGTATGTAATTATTAAAATACTAACTTCAATTTCGAACTTCAGAGTCAGCTTTAAATTTGATTCAGAATGCAGTTCAGCCAGTACATTCATTAATGCCATCGTCCAAGGGTTCGGAGGCTTAAAAACTTTACTCTTAGAGCACGATTCGAGAACCTGAAAACAAAATAGCTTTTGTTATTATATATTATAGTTTGGCATTGTTAGATCAGAACTGCAAGTTTCGCAGACGGTTTCATGGTTATAAAGTAAAAAATTAGTTTCGTTCTAGTTCGAGCGTAATTAAGTCGCTAATTAGACACTAACCTTAGCAACAAAAGGAACAACATATAGCAGTTCCTGGGGACCTTTATGATAGGCTTCAACAAGTAAAGATTTCAAGTCTAATTCGATTTGCAAAATCGGTTTGTTATGACTGAGAGTTAACATTCCCAACCAATGGCCCAGATTTTTCAGCAGAGACCTGTCTGAAAAATTGGCTATTGCTTTGTCCGAACTGAGTAGGACGCGAATGTTTCTGGAAAAAAATAAAGCCATATTAAACATCAATATATGCACTTGTGACAAAATGTAGTTTAAGCTCTCAAACAAGACCATTATGGTTTTATGAAGAAGAAGTATAGTTAATTCTGATACATACCTAAATGTTTCTTTTACAACCATCTTATACAACTCGATTATATTTAAGGTATCCACACAGTTAGAGTATAAGCTGTGAAAATTCGATTCAATCGAGGCTCTCTTCATAACCAGATACTGGGACAGCCACGGATAATATTCATCCGATATGTGTTCTCGAAGTTCGTCACATTTCACCTTAAGGTTTAACTGGCTCAGGTTATTAAAAATAAAAGCTATTTTGTCTTGCAGTGTATCCGGTGGAGCAATTATTTTTTCTTCCTTTTCTGTAGCTACAAGCAGCGTGTCTATGTTTGTAGCATTAGCTATTGACGGTCTAGTGCTTATTGTGCTTCCTGGTGTAGTACTAGATTTTGTAGATGAAATTGCGCTTCCTACCGTGGAGGCTCCTTTATAAACCTGTACGTTAGCACTTGGAGGCGCTAGCATTGCTGCTAAACTGGCAGGTAAAACTGGACCCTCTGGTTTCGTAGGCGGTTCTAACCCCTGAAGTCCAAACTCGATGTACTCTTGCAAATGCGGAGGAAATTCGCTGAAAAGTTGTAGTAAAAAATATGTATTTATAGTTGATACTGTATGTACTGTGTCCAAGATAAACCCCAATCCAAAACGGACTTCACTCATAGCTACTTTAGCTCAGCGTTTAGCAGTTACGTATTAATGAGGCTCGCATGAATTTGTGGTTGTTGAAAACTTACCTAAAATGTTGTACTGTTCTGACATGTTCACAATATTTGTGGTATTCTTTAAGTCTCCCTTTGAAACGATCCAAAGCAGTAATTCCGAAATAGTACATTTTCGAACCTTCAGGTTTCTTCAGGGCTTCCAATACAAATCTCAAAGCAAGACCTAACGTTACGTAAGAGGCAACTATACCTCTTTCGATTATTCCACCAAATAATTGGGCGGTGATGTGCAGTTCTTTGTCGGGGTATTGTGGGAAAAATTTGTATTCTTCGAAGAGGCTCCTCAACATACAATTAAATACCTACAAGTGCAACATACAATGGGCATGCTTAATTGTAACTAAAAGCTGGTGGTACGAAATTAATTCAATCTCCATTCAAGTTGAAGCGGAGTTTAAGACAAGTAAAAATTTGGGTTGTAGTTGTTCAGCGCTAAGCTTAGTACGAGTTCAGAATGAGGTGGAGATTAGTTGAACCCACGCTTAAGCTTGCTTCAAATTTGAATTATGTACAATACTCACTTCCTTTTCCCTTTTACTTGGAGAATCCTGGAATCTTTTCAACATGACCAATACTTCATCAATCGAGAGATTAGCCTGTGGTGGATGATTATAAATTCTTTGGAAATAGTTGTTAGCTTCATCCTCAATGTCTTTTGAAACATGGGATGCTCCTTCCGGAAATGGGTTATATTCTTGTGCTCGAGACTTTTCCATATTAGCCACGGGGCCTGCAAACGAAATACAAAAATCACCAGAAAATTAGAAAATGTTTGATCAATAGAATAAAAGCTTTTGAAGAATTTCATCATAAGCTGGTTCCAACCTAAATATAATATCGAGGGCTACTCACCTATTCGTCCAATATTATTAATGGGGTTGATACCAAGTACTAAAGAAGAACTGGTACCAACTGGCCCTTGATGTTGCATTGGAATAATCGGAAACGGACTATTTGAGGGGCCACTACCTAGTAGTCTGGAGGGAGAACCAGGAGACTGGACTATCGGGCCTAATCCGCCTTGCAGGTTAAAAGCGTTATTACTGGGACCTGCAATATGAAATATATTGCATATAATATTATAAAGAATTAACAACCATTATCCCTTTCCCATGGCGTTGTAACTCTCGTCAGTTTCAAACGTACAGACAAAAAATATATTTTTAAATGCGGTATATTAAGATACTTCGTATGCGCGGCAACACATGATAAAAACTATAACCTTTTATACGATGCTATAACAATACGCTGTCACTTACCTGCTAAAGTCATATTTGATAAATTTGTGCCTAAATTTTGCAACTGCTCCACTCCAGCATGACCATAAAGTTGCCCTGCAAACACCGTCTGATTCATAGCATTGCCATCCATACCCCTTGCTCTCATTAAAGGGTTGCTATTCTGTTGTCTGCTTTTTAACGCCATTGAGCAACCATTGATCACGCTGACAATGGCTTCATGCAATTCAGGGTTAACATTGGTTATGCATCTTTGCAGGCAAAAAATAATAGTTGATAAAGTTTCGACCGGCAGATGGGGAACCGGCTTAGTTAAACTGTCTTCCTAAAATTTGAATAAACAGAGCCATTTTAATTTTGCAAAATTAATAATTTAATTGTTTTCAGAAATTTAATTCTTTCTTCGTCCAGAAAATATCTTATTCGTTATACCTTTCCTAATTGCGGACATCGTCTATGTAAAAATTTCACACAAGCTGTAATAAAGCCTTCCCCATTATCGCTGATCTTATCAGAGAGCCACTTTTCTAGCTTCAAGTATTCTCGTCGAGAAGCTAAACACGCAAGATCAATTATGAATGGATATGACTGAGACGATTGTGCATTCAACAGCATTGACAAAGCCTTCAGGTCTTGAGCAACATCCAAAATCCTTGATAATCTGAAAAAAACAATCACATATAATTTGCAATTGGAGCAAACATAACACATCCACACAACCATAATTTTTTATTTGATCTGGTGTTGAGACGCATATCCTACAGGATATGCTCTCTAAACTTACCGTTGATTTGCATTCAGCAGACCAAAATACTACCGGTTATAAGTACCTTCAGATCAAACAAAAAAAATTTGGTTATGTGGCTGTGTAATTACTTATTTTTGGATTAAAAATATTTAAGCAAAGCTGATCTTACCTGGTTTGATCACATTCGCCTCTAGTATACCATTCAGACATAGCGTGCATAATAATAGGTTTGACATTGAGAGTCTGTGTATGCCAGGCGTGGTGTAAAAGAATTCCAGAGTTTGGATGCGTGCCCAAGAAAATGGGAATCAAATTGGTCAATAGTTCTTGGCGTAGTAAAGTTATAGGTCCAGAAATCTGAAGAAGTGCTAGCAGCAGCACATCTGGACAGCTAGAAAATATTGTTTTATAGTATATATTAAACATCATAATAAAGCTGCGTATGCAGCAATTACATGTAAACAGCACATATTTACGTGTTTACCTATGAATAGGTGCTTTGAAAAGGTCCTGAACCGCTGCATACAGTCCACATTCGGACATACTCAGCAACAACTCAACAAGATTGAGAGATCGCCAATTGGAAAACTCTTTTCCATCCTGTTCAGGAGGCGTTTTCAGCGCATCCAAAGCCACTGAAGCACATGCGTAATCACCAAAGCAAAAAACGTCTGGATTTTTTAGTGCTTGCTGAATCAAACTAAAGTGACCTTCAACATTAATCCACCGCTTGTAAAACTGATCAACTGGAAACGTCGTATCTAAAATAAAATTCCGCACAATTGGTAAACTTTTCTAACTCAGAATAAAAATACTCAAATGAGTCCATAATATCCGATATTCAAAATTACCTGGATGAAATCCTAATGACTGAAACCCTTGTCTAAGAACGCTAATCAAAATGCACAACCCTTGTCTATCTTTAATGACGAATTCGGGATGGTCCAGTTCAGAAACAACATTGTTCCATTGAAGCGATGGCGAAATTTCCTTCAGTGCTTGAACAAATATTTCGATGTTCCATGATCTCACTTCTGATCCTTTGAAAGCTCCTGAGAGAATAAAAGAATTTGCAAATGACTGTGATATGAACAATGCATTTATTTATCCAACATCTAAAGCATGGTATCTCCATCTACGGTTAATTTTATCTGGTAGACTACTTTCAGTCGTAAATGCTTAAATTTAAAACACATCATACCTAATGCATCATCTAGTCCTGTGTGGGTTCGGCACATAACCGCCAAGACTCTGGCTACTGTGGAGGGAGCAATATCCCGACCACCGAGCTTTATAATTGAATTGCGACATTCTTCTAAGGTTGATGTGAAAATATATCCCAATTCTTTGACTAAATCCGATAAGGATGAATCTAGAGTACCTCCAGACAACCTAAAATTAAAAACCCAAACATGCTTAGTAATCGATTAAATAATTTGATCTCTGAATTATACAACTGAGTTAACCAGATAATGAACAAAACTCAATTGCTCAATATACCCACCCAGGTCCGTCTGAAGACATTTCTGAAAACAGTTCTGCTTGTTCTGGGTAAACTAAAGGAGCTAGAACAACAGGAACTTGATCTCTAGGAAAATCGCGTTGCAAACTGTTTAGAAAAGTCGTGTGGATATCGTTGGTTAGTCCTACTTCTTTCGGACTCTCTAAAATTGATGACAAAATTAAGTGCAGCAGTTCAGGACTGGTTTCCTGAAGGCTTTCTTCGTATTGTCGGTTTCCCCCGGTATCTAAAAACCCAATGTATATATAATAGATAATTTAACATATCGTGCACGTTTAAATGTTTCCGACAAAACTGAAATGATTTGACAGAATAGAGTTTGCACATAGAACTTTGATATGACTGAATTGAGCGTTTCCACATAGAACTTTGATTATCAAAAATGCTTGGATATTTTTTATCTCCTAAAACACATCTTCTTTCTTATGATAAATATTCTTATCAGTGAAATTATCCTAGTTCACGATAGGAAAACAACATTTATTTGCATAACTTACCAATGTAAGATCTTACTAATTGGGGTACAGCTGTTCGAAGATGACTATGTGCAGCACTAGCTATCTCGGGAAACGTAGAGTTCCGTAGAACTAATGCAAAAAGTACTTCCCGTACGGATGATAATCGAAGACACTTAGTGAACTGTGTGAAGAACTGAGATCCAAGTTTCAGATTCTTCTGCAAGTTAACGATAATTGTAATTGAAAATGTTGTAAAAAGTAAACGCTGGTTTCAAATAAGTGGCTTTACAACCGTACCTTTTCGTTCGTCAGTGGAAAATTGGTAATATGGCAAATGATCGTCAATAAGGCGGGAGTATTCAAAACTCGACCACTTTGATCTAGAAATGCTTGAGACTTGCTGTTTGCTTCACTGAAGTCAACAGCACCATATAAACATTGGAATAGATGACGATCTGCTTCTAAACCATGCAAGTTTACAATCTGGAATTAAATATATTATTATTGACTGAACCCGTAAATTTGAAGTAAATTATCAACAGAGACAAGGAAATGAAGGAATTCCGAGCAAGTTTCTACTGGATTTTATCTTTTAAGAATAATAACTAAGTTGATATTGGCAGTAAATTAAAATACGTTATTAAATTTGGTGTGTTTTTAGTTTTTACGCTAATAGATTAATTTCTAAAGTATTGCTAAAAATATTTTGAATTGGAGATGGGAAAATTAAGTGGCACATTGCGTGACATACAAAAAGCATTAATTAAACGGTTGCCTCATATAATTATATTCACTGGCAAAATAAATGATTTAAACACAAGCCAGCCTAGGATTCAGATAATGCCTGAGCAGTATCTTCAAACTAAACATTATAATCACTTGGTCGACTTTGGGCTAATCTTACCCAAAAAGTTTGAATATTTGTATAGTGTGTATAATCGCCATTCTTCTAGTAGTAACAACATGGAAATATTGAGCTAGCTACAAATAAATATACTAAACTAAATAAAAATAATAGTCAGAAACAGATTTGTACTCATGTGTTTAGCAATATCACCAGACCAAGATTCCATACATTTTTATTTCTAAAGACATGTACAGACATTCTTCAATTCGTAAATAAAATTGAAATGTTGATATTTTCAAAAATTATCTACTATGTACTTGTACTTGTATGGAACCACGTATTTTCGTTTATCAGTTATACCTTCAGTAATGAAAATAAATTTGTATTTTTTGTATTTATCAGATAGATATAAAACATATATGAACCATTAATTCAAAATTACCAAACTTATGAAGGTAATTCTTCATTGTCAATTTCTTCTGATATTTGCTATCCTAACTACTTTCCTTTATAACGTACAGCTTATTTTATGCTGCATATGATTTTGTAACTTTATTTAGCGGAGACTTTAATGATTTATTATTCTTTAGCCACATTAGCTTTCACGGTCAAACCTTCTGCAAATAAATATTCAAGTTCCAGTATATGTCATTGGCTTCTACAAGTGTCACGATTCTGAGATATTTTTATACAAACATAATGTTAAGAAATTTACACATTATTGATCAGTTAATTACTAACTGAACCAAATATGACACGATTGCTTTCCAAACAATGTTCTAGTTTGTTTTTGAATTTTTTGATTATTATTCGTATTAAATGTACACTCGCAAAGATGCCACGCCAAAACTGGACTTGAAACATAAACATTCAACAATACATTTATTTCCACAATTTTGTTTCGAATGTAACAGTTATAGATCTTGAAACAAAAATGTCCTTTTTAAAAACCAATGTTTTATCAAGACTGACAAGACCTCGCATTGCTGAAGATGTGACAGAGAATGAGAATAATGAGCAATTCGGATTTCTTATAGGCTATGAATAAAATACTTTACAAACAGAATGTGTACGATTCGACTGCTGCGTTTGTATGGCATGGCTATAACTCAGTAAAACAACTTTGCCTTCACTTTGTCAGGTTCGGACTAACTTCAGCACAAGAAAACCATATTGAAACATGTCATACTATTTTTCTGTCTTGTCTATCGGAAGCAAAGTTGGACACTTATTTCCTTGTACTGATTAGAACATAGTGATAAATATAAACCAGGCGAAGCAGTTCTTTTTTGCGTTAAATACGATATCAGATAAAATACGTACGGAGATTCATTGAACGAAGTGGCACTTGCCTTTGGTGTGTCAAAACTTAAATATTTTTTACTGTCTTTTTCACGGCACACTTTGCCTAATAAAATACAAAGTGTTTCATGAGGAAGGAGCGTATTTTAACTACGTATTCTACGTCCGAAAATAACCCTGGTTTGTTAAATAAACAAAAGCTCAAAAATGCTTCGCTACGGATTTACAAAGAATAATTTAATTAAAAAACAGGGTAAATATTGAATTTAAAAAATGCAAAATTTGTTTAAAATGTTACTTACTCCAATACAAAACGGTGGTTCCCATTTAAATGTGTCCAATTTGGCGCACTTACCACAAATCCTACTTTAGAATCCTAACCGTTTGTAGTAGTAAATATGTAAAAGATATTTTTTATTTGTAATACAAGGAATTTCAAAAGTAATTGTAATAGTTAAAAATTAAGTGGCGTACCATTTTTTTCTTTAACTAATTCGGTAGCGAGCAGATACCTACGGTACCGCCAAAAATTAACAAAATTATTTTATCGCAAAACATACATCTTCCCCAACTATGGAAAATATTTCCATGCATTTTCAAGAAATGTATAATTTTGCAATTTTTAAATTAAATTTCAACACTGTAAATCCGTAAAGAGGCATTTTTTGAGTTACGTATAGTTTATCTAGCAAACTAGGGTTATTTTCGGACGTAGAATACGTGGGTAAAATAATGCCCCTTCCTCATGGAACACCTTGTATTAGGCCTGGGTAACACTGTGTTGAGATGCGCTATTGAGTTGTTGCCGCTCTCTCAGTTAACGAGTTATAACTCATCGGTTAAAGAGTTATAATTCATTTGTTAGAGCTTTACGAGACTTGAATTTTCACATCTAAAAAAGGGTTAGTAACATTTTTTCTGAATAACGTTTTACTACTTTAATCAAACTACTAAAAAAGGTAATCTAGATTTTCCCAGCAACAGAACTGAGTCCAAAGAAAGTCGACGAGTTTTCTTATAAAATCGAGCTCTTCATTTTTTTGCATAGAAGATTCAGTTTCCCAGTATTTTACAGTAAATCGTTAGGAAAAACGCAGTTTTTCTGTTTAGAGACAGTGCTGTTTAGAAATATTGACCTAAAAGTGAAGAAACTCAAGCTTCCAAGAGTTTTCCAAATAAATGACCATAAACTTTCGCTTCTTCAGTTCGGGGAAATATTTTGAAATAATTGTTAGGGTTTTGTCCATAATTCGAATCTGAAAAAGTTTTCCAAACATTTTTACAAAGCGGTTAAGGAGGCGAGTGTCAATAAAATGTATCTTATAATTACATTTAGGAATCTTTTCCGGGCTTTGAAGCCGTGGTCTATCGGAATTTCTTCCTGACGTTTCGTCCACAACTGCGGTGGACATTTTCAAAGGCGATGAGGCAGTGGGCAAAGTGATCTCCCGTGCTTTCCGACTAAGACTGTCTTAGTCACATTCCTAAATGTAATTTAACCGGCCGTGAAAGCATTCATAGTATCTTATAATTTTTCACACAAAATATCTGAATATTACCAGTATTTTAATTAAAACTAAAAAATTATGCGATTTTTGCGTACAAAGAATTGCTTAATAGAAATTTGTTAAAACTGGAATGACCTGAAAATTTATAGGAACATTAAAAATCTTCAGAGCAATGAGGGCGGCCAATTTTCCAAATAATTTTTCTACACTTTTGCTTTCTGGTCGTTTTTTAGTATAGTCCTAATTACTTTCGGTAAAAAACTGAATAGAATTATTTAGTTTTTGCGCCAAATTCGAAGCTGAAGAAGGTGTAATAAAAGGAATAAGGCGAATTTTCTTCCAAAATTAATTTTGCAATTTTTGACGAAAAACACCCTAATATTGTCAAAAAAGAAGAAAATCATCAGAAAATAATGCTTCTTTGCTTCGATTAAAAACTTTTAGTTTTGTGATCGGTTTTGCAGAAAACCAAAATGGTTTTCGACAAAAAAAAAATTGGACAAAGATAATCTCTTAATAGAATAAGACCTTTATCAGACGAATTGTGACTTATGAGGAGATATAGATTGTCTACGATCTACGCGACCGACGAAAAGGTGGTCATCATTCTGGTGTGCAGCAGGGCTAATTTACTCCAAATTTCTGAATCCTGTGGTTCCAGGGGTAAAGTAATGTGAACAAATTAACGAAATACACCAAAAATTGAAACCTGCATTGGTTGACCTGTAATTGGTTAACAGATATGGGCCAATACTCCTCCAAGACAAAGCGAGGCATATCTCACTAACTACTCGATAAAAATTGCATAAAGTAGGCTACAAAGCTCGAGCTCACCCACCATACCCGCCAGATCTTTCGCCTACAGATATCACTTATTGGATACATATTGGCTACAGATATCACTTGGACAACTTCCTGCAGGAGAAACGCTTAATGAAGCAAGATGAGGCTAAAACGGCCTTCAATGAGCTCATAGCGTCTAGAAACCCGGAATTCTATATTCTAAGGGCGCTTACTTTAATTAACTACATTAAGTTTAAGATGAGTTTTATTCGTTATGCTGTATTTCATGTGTTCCAACCTAACAGCTTCAATCATAGATTGTGCGAATGAAAGACAAACGCATAAAATACAATATAAATAAATAAACTAAATCGACTATGTAAATATTGTCTATTGTAGATATAAAATCATTATGAGACTCATTCAACTAGGTGAATGTAAAGAAATAATGTGGTAGCACATTATGTAACCTCAAAATTCAGAGCATAAACTCGATATTTAAATAAAGCAGTATAATGCAGAAAATGTTTTTCGTCAACAGCGTCAATGATGAATCGAATACTTGATGAGTGAAAACTTAATACCTGGAATAAAATACTATAAAATAAAAAAAATCAGTTTCATACAAATCTTAATACAAACAGCAAAAACTCATAGCGGATGCCTTGGTGGCATGGTGCTAATTTCCGGGCTTTTCCATAAATCGTATTTTAATCGTTCAACATAGTGAGTGCATGTGTTGAAGAGAACAACCTATAAACTAATAACTTACGCAGTTCATTTCTCTGTTTGAACACCTTTTCTAGTACTATTTTATCTATAGAATAGCTCCTTGATTGGAGGGTACCACGTTGGTTAATGGCTAAATTTACAATGATCAATTCTTACCTGGATACTTTTCACCAATGAGCTTTGAAATTGAAAAGTAGTAATAGGAAAGCTTGAATATGAAATATCTACATTTTTAATGGGTTTAGTAAAGGCCGTACCGCTTGCTCATGGTAAAAACAAAACATAACCAAAATTACGTTTTTTGATCATATTAAATTAGCACCTAACGGGGGCAACTCCACATGTCTAAAATTAACTGGATGCACCAACCTTAATTAGTTCGTCCACTACTTGTTGGTAGTTCTTTTTAGTTAATGTAACAACTAAATAACCGATTTGTGACAAGGCAAGAGACAACGAATCAAGGTTCATAGTTCCATGAACGCGGCCTCGAAAGCTTCAAATCTCTTTGAAGCTTTCTTTGGTAAGCACTTGCACCAGAACGACGGAGTCTTAACAGTTTGTGGAAAATAACTGAACATTGAATGGCCCAAGACCATCATCGAGTCTTAATACATGCACGTTTTCACCTGATAACACTCATTCTAAGACTATTAATTTCAATTTATAACACAAAGAACTGCAACTTTCAAGAAACCAACGCAAATCACAAGCAAATGGCCAAGTCGGAAGTGAAGGTTTTGACTTTCGACATGCTCGACAATCGACAGGCGACAGCCGACAGAAGGTGGTGGGAGTTAAAAAAAACTCCTTAAACATTTGGATTGCTCTTTTCATTAATAGGAGCGTTTTTCGATATTATTTGCAAGAAAGTCAAATCTCGGTTTACGAAAATTATAAATATATCTCGTAATTTGCGGAGCATTTTAAAAATAAAGTCGTTTTTCTGAATGTGTAGGCGTGGTCGACGCAGCACAAGTTGTAACAAAGCATAGGCTGATCGACTGTGACGTCACAAGCTGGAGCGAGTTTTTCCAACGTAACTTTCGAATATACTGACAAATTATACAGAGTGTCCCTGAAGTCGCTGCACACATAGAGAAAGTAAAATATTATTTTACGTACTCTATGGCTGCACAACGCTTCTCAATAAATTTCTTACCTAGAAATAGTACATACGATCCAGACTTGCTTATATCCAGTGTTGCCTCATGTTTCTGATGACGCCTCCAGGGCGTCAAAGTTCTCAAATTAATATCGTTTTTTCCAAATAATGTCTAAATTCCAACAATTAC
>NW_026019016.1:7779139-7780277 GCF_020466585.1 Dendroctonus ponderosae | reverse complement strand
AATGCATGAAAAGTTAAAAAAACACACTTGGTTCGTTAGTAAATGTTTGTATTTTTCTTACCTTCTGTACAAATAATTTTATTTCTTTTCGGCTACAAGCTGCTTGATTTTGTTTTGAAACTACTTAAAATTTTTGTCAAACCTACAATTTATGTACCAATAATTAATTACTATTTTTAATTGTTCGAAACGAAAAAAAAACAATTCTGAATAACTGAACTAATTTAATTATTTTAGCAAATGTTCATGCGTTTTCCCGAGCATGTATATATATATTTTTTTAAACTAAACTGTATGTACTCTGGGCATCGTGCCGGGGTTGTTAAAATGTTCTGCAGCATTGAAGATTATTTCCAGTAACTCGGGGAGTTACTAAAAAGAGAGATTTACTTTAAAAAATCTGGCGACGTTAAATCGGGTGCTCTTGATGGTCATCCAGGATGCATCGTTGGATGTGATTMATTTAAAAAAWTCACGTGTGCATAAATTACATTTCGGCACGTTGTAAAGAAAGATCTTCYAATAAACCAWTAACATATTATGTTATATGCTTTCATTTYATGTGTCTGATTATTATTTTACTGCATTTTGCTATTAAACTTTTATCAGTTTTCACCGCAGATTTGAATGAAGCGGTAGGAATCAAACTCAATGGTTCACGTCTTTGAAAAACGTTCAACCAACACTTTGCCTATCTAATGTAAGGATGTTTTGATGTAATGTTGATGTATCAAAAAGATCCACGTGGATTCATATATTCTATTCTAAGCAGATAGGAAATAACAAACTGATGTCCCTATCCCTGAAATGTGAATTCTCAATAAGGAAAAGAATTAAATAATGGTGACTTACTCAAGTTAGAAGTAAAAAATAATTTACTTGTACGTGCCCTTAGTTTTCTGTTGCGGGCACGCAGAATTTATTTTCGACAAATTTTGTTAATTTGTTAATCAAAACACCATATTTTCAGTATTTCATAAGGGTCTCATGTTTTAGTAATAAGATTTACTTTTACATGCCCTTACTTTTCTGCTGGGGGCACACAAAATTTATATTCAACCAATTTGGAATATACCGTAGATATACATTCATGTATATTACCGGAATATTTGTTTTGAACATACTAGGTATATTCACC
>NW_026019016.1:7744722-7778829 GCF_020466585.1 Dendroctonus ponderosae | reverse complement strand
ATTATTTCCAGCTGTGATCCAACAGATTTTTTAAATCATCTTTGTATTTTAAACAGTCTAAGTAAATATCCATGTATCTAAAAAAAAATAATTTATCGAAAGAGAAATTTTATTTATCGAAAGAAAAAGAACAAATAGCTATTTGTATCTACATACTTAAATACATTTTTTCAAAAGAAAATAAATCAATAATAATATAATTAATAATGACTAATGATAATCGCAGCCGAAAATAATGATAATTTATAAAATAAATAAATCAGTCTTTCTGCTAAAAATCGAACCTTAGTCTGGTTTTAAAAATAGATCTTTTTGATTAAACTTTGTGCTACAAAACGATCACAATATATAAAGTGGGTCAATACTTACAGCTGAAAAAGTTAATTCTATTTTTCTTCCATCTTCAAAGCCCGATATCTCTCTTACCGATGATCTTAAAAAACAAAAACACTAACTAGTGTTATTTTACACATACTTACGGGACAACCTGTATATGAAATAATGACCAACAATCCTTGAAAAGTTTATTGTTTTTATAAAATGCGAAAATTTTGCTTAAATTTTAAATACTTAAAACTAAGAAAAATGTTTACTGGTGTTCCTTCTGTTAGCTAATAATATGCCGCAATCTCATGCATTGTGCATTTAGATAGGAATTAAAAAACACACACAATTATAGAGTCAACCTTTTTTATTTATTTATGTAACAATTGGGCAGTAACTAATTAAATAACCTACTCGAACTACATTTTAAATTAACGAAAAACATCCATCAGCGATAAAATCCACTCATTTACAGTATGCTCTTATTCTTAGGATGCATATACTTTCTTTAAAGAATGTACAGAACAGCAAAGTTTCGGTGAATACCATTTCATATTCGAGTTTTTACATTCTTCAGAGGTTTACGGGCTCTCTTCAGAGAACCTGAGTTAGAGTAATAAATATATTAAAATTACTTATCATCAGGATTATCAGATAAATTTGACCGTTATATGGATGTAATTTATTTCTTTACATACTTTCTCAAAGAGCATACTGTCTATGTGCTTTGGTTAAAGAATTAAGCAGGGTGCTTCATAGGTATTCCTTAAAAATCTTTAACATAATTAAACAGCTTCGACATGTTTGCAAAAAGCCGCTGGTACCTAGTAATCACAGAATAGCTTGTAGTCACGTTGTAATCTCGCGTACATTTGTATAGCAATTGAAACATAATATTTCAACAATGAATTAGACATTATTGGATTTAAAATATTTAAGTTGCGGTTATTATAAGACGTCCTCTGGGTCAATGAATGTCTTGAATACGTACACTCAAACCTGCATTTGTGGAAGAAATTGTAATATAATGAATACCATGATCCACCCTTTAAATTAGTCAAACTCTTACGTACAATTCCGCTGTAGCTTCCATAATATAACTGATCTGTATATGAAAAACTCTTTCATTCGTAGGAAGAAAATATTTTAAATAATCTTATTTATCCTGCTTGATACCCAATATTTTATTATGATTTTATGCTACGCTTATACTGGAAAGTCCCAAAAAAGGGGTTGGTAAAAGATTGATGAATTTGTTTATTACGTTAATTGAAGCCACAGCCGAATTGATACAAAATAAACAATTTTCGAATCTTTCTATTATATCTAAAATTCGAACCACAACCGCAACAATGTCTAAAAAAATGATATAAAAGTGATTTCAGAGCATATAATTTAATATATACAGTTCGTGCTAGATTGGGCTTTTAAAATGTTGCCTTGCTTGCCATGTAATAAACCTAAACTACAAAAAAAAATATGTTTTAGTATATAACGATTGTAGTTCCTACTGATGCAGATTTATCATTCATCAGCTGGAAAAAAGTATAATTTCCGCCAAAGTTTGCTTATTTAGACAAATCACAGCGTAACTTGTATTAAATAAGAATACTTTAATTTCACTCTTAGGGTAAGCTTAGATTTAATAAGGAAATAAACTTTAAATGAAAAGATAGCTCATATTGGAAAGCTTGCTCAAAAATATATATTTTTCACTGAAACTGATGTTAAAAATTCAATTCACAGAACTTTCTACAGAACGCACGGTTACCAGTTCAGCGTTGCTCTACAAAAATATTTATTTTTAAATTGTAAAAAACCTATACAAAAATAGTCGCTGATAAGGAATTCGAATATAGTTTAGCTTAAAACGTAACTGTGCAGAATGTTAAAACTAATTATAATTTACAGTCATTGTCTCTAACATAAGTTTAAAAGTATCATCCATTTATCTAAATGTCCATCCATTCATTGAAACCTAATTAGCTCAGAGTAAAATGATAATAACTTTTATTTTACGCATACAGTTTGCTACAATTTCCTGTCTGGTTTTAAAATTATTTCTATCTTCAAAAACTTTTAAAGTATCTCTAAATATCACTTTTCGGAATGTAAATTGCGTGAATAATTACGGGTTTTTATTTACTTCCGTAGATAAAAAATGGTTACTAACTTAAATTTTATGGACTTTTATAGCAATTTATGAAAAAATACTTTAGGTACTATGTCGTAAAGCATGTTTAACAATATAAATTTGTTTGCTTAATTTATTTTCTAATTTAGATAGTCTCTTACAGCAGTGACTGGTTAGGTGATTAGTCTTAGGAGTAAATCGAGTCTTACACAAAAATATTCAGTATTCTTATCAGAAAATAATGACAAGGCAATATTAACTATATCAACACCATTTCATGTTGAGCAATGAACAAGACTATGGTTTAATGGCAGGGTCTTGGGCAAAGCAAGCAGTTATTTGCATATATATGCCTCATTCGTAAAGAGAGAGAAGCGTAATTGCCTACCAGAGAAATCTGTTTCAATTTTATAGTTTTGTAAGATATTCCCTGACTTCTTATGCGGCCTGTGGAGCCGAAACATTTTTAAAATTTTCATGCGTTTATACATATTAAAACTGTACGATGATTTAAATTTTAAGTCAGCAGGCAAGGCAACATCACTTTTATGCGCTTATTTAATACTTTCCTTTAATTTCGTTTTCCCATATATTCTATCGTTATTGCTCATGTTTTTTTTTGTTCGCACACTCAATATTGCATCCAAACGATATCACTTGTTGCACAAAGGGCACACCCAAACCCTTACCCACATTCCCAGTGGCGTAATAACGATGCATTTTTTTTTCTTATTCAATTTATCCCTATATTCATAGTAACGTAGTAACAATAAACAATCTTGATTGATAAATAGGCGTATTTATTTGGAAAAATTAGTTGCGCCATTGGGAAATGTTACTTAATTAACCATACAACAGATTGTTTTAGAATTGACGTTTTTGATGAACTTTGCCGACT
The DNA here is from genome assembly GCF_020466585.1 of Dendroctonus ponderosae. NCBI lineage: Eukaryota > Metazoa > Arthropoda > Insecta > Coleoptera > Curculionidae > Dendroctonus > Dendroctonus ponderosae. The sequence goes on along the minus strand of NW_026019016.1, from coordinate 7,775,473 downwards.
ATGGGTCGATTGGTTCCACTGGAAAAAGAAGGCAATTTATTTGAAAATAAAACCCTAGTTAGAGAGAAGTCATTAAAATATTGTTACTCAAAATTGCGCACTTTCTCCGGAGGCCTGTTTAGGAAGTACCTTAATATAAAAAGTGTTTTGGAGCTATCCTCTCTTAAAAATGAGACGTTTGCAAAATAATAATATATTATATTCAGGACTTTTTGAGGAATTCCCTTATTCGGTCTCAGTTAGTTAATTTTCACAATATCATAAACTTCTCGAATGATCTTTAATTCATTTTTTGCTTTTTTTGTAAGGCGGAAAACGTGCACATAGAAATCCTTTATATGTTTGAAATTCTCCCTTGAAGTAAAGCGCGATCTTTATATCTGGCAAATTGCCCTCCAAATCCTTGAAAAAATTACATCAATGAGGCAGAAAATGACTTTCTGTTACGAGTTGATAGGATTTTCGACCGTGCTACCGTTAATGTTTTATAATAAAGAGTACCATGATGGTATTCTATTGCGTTGAGGCTTTTGTCGGGACAAAATCTGTCGGTGGTGAAATTGATTAGAAATGGTATTTTTGATTCACCATCTTATGATAGAAGTAATTTTATTTTCGCTACCTGATAACAATCTTAGTTGAGTGTATAAACCTTTTTTAAGTGAAAATTTTCGTCGATAAAAATACTTCAATTATTTGAATTAATTTATTTAATTCAAACCAGGAAAGAAAACAATCTTAATTTAAAAAAAGCAAAAAGATTTCCAAAAGCAACTTTATGTGAATCGTTTGGATTATAACGCTTTATCCAGTTTGTCCTTTGCGGATGTGTATATGTAATTAAAAAATCAGCTTAGGTACTTTTAGATTTAGATAGAGGCATTTTAGATTCAATTTTTGTAGTCTGAAAGGCGATCCAAAAAAATTGCGTAAAGTTACTTTTGAATAGAATTATATTTTTTGACTATTTTAATTTGTGTTAATCTAATATTTTATTTAGATTGTTATTTATTCTCTGAATAATAAAATTTGAATCTAGAGCTGCTTCCATCAGGTTTTTGTTTTATAATTTTTATAACTTACACTCGAATTAATAATAAATATTTTTAGGCTCACAACTCTTACGCAATTTTTTATTTCTAAAATCATCCGTTGTGAGAACTCCATTAAATGCTGCGAAGTTTAGAGCTAATATTTAAGTAAATGTCGCAACTGTTTACTGCAATTTCACACTTCAACAACAGGCTTCTAATCGCACATTGACCATTTGAAAATAATGGTTGACGAAAAAATAGGCCAATTTTTAATCACCTTATACAGGATGTTGTTAATAAGTGTCTGATATTTTACCGGGCAACTCCTCAGGTATTTTAAAGGTAAAAGTTCTCTTCAAGGGCGTTGAAAAATTAACTATAATTTTTGGTTTTGTAAGTACTTAAGCACTCTACTATACTCTGAATGTATTGGTTGATTATTTTAATGAATCAATTCTTTGATGTTGTTAATTCAAATCAAAACATTTTGAAAACCGTTGTTGTAGCGATTTTTAATAGTAATACCTTTTATGCTTACATTAAAATAATAGAAGAATTAACTTTCGAGCTAAAAATGTGATACCATCAAGTCCGAAAAAGGTAAATGTCTCTGCAAAAATTAAAAATACATCTAGATATAGTATCCTTTACAAGTAAGAGCCAAACAAAATTCAATTTTAAGTTTCTCATGTTACAAAACCCCCGAATACAAATTCGTTACAATTTTCGATATTATTTAAAAATTACTTAGAACAAACGCAATTTAAACTACAGCTCATGGAGGCTTTGAGAACACAGGCCTTTTTATCTTAAAAATTGCTGACAAATCACCCTGTAAAATATCGCGCACTTATTAAAAAACACCCGCTGTATAACTACATATGAAGACTTCTTAAACATCTTGAGTACCAGCCAATATGTGAATACTCACCTTTAAATGCTACGTTGTCGGATTAGATCCATCATTCCTATAGTGGCAAGACACCTGAGAAGAGGACATCGTGTCCAGAGTTCCCAACACTGAGAGGAGGTGTGTTTCTTCAGTTGGGGAAAAGTTAACACTATCAACGGGAGGCGGTGGGGGGCAGATATATAACGGAGCCTAAAAAGTAATGCTCTTTCCTATTCAATGTTTTTTTTTACTAATTTTTCAGACTGCAAATTTAAATTCTTCTACAAACAAAAAGGCACAAATTCTGCTTTTTACCTTAATTTTTTTCTATTAGTTTTATTTGGCTGTTAAAGTTACCTGATTTATTTGGGCAGAATCACTTGGCTTATTGACGATATTCTCCAGCCGCAAAAGCTGGGACTTAAAACTTCTAGTGCGGTCCAATTCCTGCTGATATGCTGATGATTGCATTTTTGAGCGTTTGGCTTGGAGCTTATTAAGCTGAGGCACGGGCGAATAATTGGACAGATCAAATATGCCTAAAATATTTTTTAGATGCATTTCTCCTAATCAAGTACCATTCATTAGACGACTCTCTTTGTATGATTCTTTAAAATATATACCCCGAAATAGTGTTTTCAGAATGGATATTTTTTATTCCGAACTTGCCAAGATTTTCCGTAGTGCATCATTATTTTAAAGAAATATTGATAAGTACCTGATCCATTATCCGAGAGAAGTCTTTCGCTTTCAGGATCCACATCTCGTCCACGCCCGTTTCCGCAACTATCAGCTTTCTTCAAGATCGATCTCGATTTTCTATTGGATTCCTTTTGTGGGGTGGCAGTTTCGCGACTATCGATCGAGTCCACTGAGAGCGACGATTTACTTGTATTATTCCTCCCTGTGAAATTTATTTTATCTAAGTGAAATAATTTGTCCACTTGTCTAGTATCCTAAAGGTGTACCGAAAGTCCTTCTTTAAAGAAACGGCTAGTCTATAACATTACCTGATCTTGGGCTTCCTGGATTATCCCCAAAAAGATGATGGTTCAAAATTCGAGCGGCTGAAGCCAAGCCTTTCCCAGGAGCAAAGCCCTGTTTGTTGCGCTTTTCTAAACTATCCTGAGAGCTGCGTTGAGTTTCTGCTGTCCGTAACTGGGGCCTTGGAATTTGAAAAAAAAATCCCGCCTCTTTTGCCGAAAACTTGTGAAGCTGGAAAGCAGACCAACGTAAAATAATCTGCTAAAAATCCAAAAGAAAATTAGTCGTACCTGGAACCGAGTCTTTTGTTTCCGGGGTCCAGGCGATCCATCTAAACTAGATCTGCTTCCTCTATCGCCAACATTCTGCAGTGGACGGAAGCCAACTTTTTCTTCAAGTGGTGTAGACCCCAAACTTCTCAGAGCTGTGTCACCGCTTGCAGATTTTTTCACGCCGGATATTTTTTGATTTTGCGATGGAATCGGAGGTATAGCGGGGCTATTTTCTAAAGACTTATCTAGCGGGTTTATGTACAAGTTGCTGTCCATGTTTAGCAATGTTGAGTCTAAAATATCTGCCGTAAGATCAGCCTGAAATCAAACATATGTGTGATGGATTCCTCGATTTTTCCTATATGCGGTTGTTCAAAATTAGCAATTTAATTTCCTTAATTTGAAATTGATTTTCAGCCGCACACAACCTTGACGCTGTAAAACACTTAAATTAGAAGAACTCATTAATCACTACTTTTTGCGGGAGTAAAAATGCCGAAAATTGTTTTTTCTAGTAGTGGTGGCTTATGGCTTGCAAATATCGGASAAAGTATTTCGAAAACTTCTCGCAGAACGCAGTTTATTACTGATTCAGRGACAATCATGAAGTGTTATAAGTATATATTAATTTTAACATCATCTATAAAAGTTAAAGAAAAGCAGATATTACATTTATAGCATTGCGTGCCTTCAATTAAATTTTCAACWTTCCAGTTTCATTTAAATACTTTAAATGATTACATTACAAACCACATTTGAAGCCCTGTTCTTTGCTACTATTGGGCATTTGATAAAATTTATSGAAACAAAACTGATATATGTTGATGGTGAATTTAAATTAAAATACTCATCGATTTAATACGCTTTTATATAATATATTTATTTYACTAAATATATTTACTACTTTGAAAAATATGAAATATTTGTCATATTTTTRTTATAATTTTAACGCGATTTTAGTAATACATACATATGCCATAATATTTCGTTTTTTAMTTAATAATCATATTACGAAAGAGRTCGGTCCCAAAATTAGCACAAAACCACAGTAATATACTTCTAATTCAGTATAACTTTCACACTGGAAAATAAAWGTATACTTAAAAAAAAGCAGTTATTACGTTTATTAGTTTGCGTYCCTTCGATTCAATTTTCAACACTCCAGCTTTCTTAAAAAATTATAATTGCTCTATTTTTGCAGCTCTTATTTAAAAAACATTTTAACATTTAAGAAAAAGTTATTGTTAACTGGATTGCATTCACATTTGATTTGTCTGAGTGCTTCTGCATGAAAAACCTTAATATGGGCAACAGCAAGTTTTTTTTTACTGCAGCCGGTATTTGTTATGGTTTAATTAAATTTGAATATGCATTAATAGATTTTACGCAAAAACACATTTTCCATGGTAGACCCTGCTCAAGTGATTCCATATCGGAATATTTATTATAAATTATATTTCTCGATACAATGTATGTAATTTATAAATAATGTATACGAACTTAAGTGGGGTTTTAATATTTAATCCCTTTTGTAATAATGAGGGATTTTCCAGCTTTTCCATTTCCAGCAAACCCTAATTAGATCCGGAAAATATTAAATAAAATAAATTGAGTAAACAAAGAGCTTTTTGTACTAGAACTAAGTATAAACGAACATTATTTCGTCTCCTTATTTTGTAGCACTTTGTCCGAAGAATAATTTTATATAGTTCTTATTTTTAAATAAGAGATTATCAATGTATGATTTTATTTTTGGGAAACGATAATATTTCCGTAAAATTAATACTTCCAAACATTGCAACTTCTATACTTTCAGAAATTTGACTGAAAAAATATAATAAACTTTGGACAATAAGAACATCTATTGTACACTGCTGAAAAATCGGCATAACTTGTTAGTTATAAATAAAACTTACAATTTGCATATGCATTAGAACATACTCCTGCGTAATCTGAAGTTGTCTATTTTCTTTTATTAAATGATGTAGTAGATCAATTAAACGTTTTAATATTTTTCGCAATAAAACGAATAGTCATTCAGCGAACTTCTCGTCTAGCAATAAGAATCCCAGAACGAAGAGTAAAAATAAAATAACGGACAGAAAGTAAACCAAATAAATATTTATTTATTTACCGGAGAAACTTTGAAAATCAACAAAACAGCACAGTGGATGCGAATAAATTAAATTTTATATGGGAGGAAACGAAATTCTGTTTCCTAAATCGGAAAATTAAGAGTTGAGCATTACATATCTCCTTGGCTGGGGATCTTGCCAGCAAGTTTCCCGATATAATATTGATATAACGAAATATATGATCCCTGAAAATAACTAAAATTTTAAAATTTCATTCCTTTAAATACCAGCGAGACCCAGAATTTCATCAGACATATATTTTTATTCGAAAAATTGTGAAAATTTTACTTTAGTACAGTACAGAAAGTGCGGTTTTTATTATAATGGTTTCACATTGGCTGAAATTTGTACTATAATGTCTTGAGCAAAGAGGGGTTTACACCGACTGCATGTTGCAGCAAATGTTTTGAGATTTATTTTAACAATATGACTTATTTTAGAATCACCTGTCAGTGCTATTGTTGATTCTAAAATAAGCCATGTTCGTATCAACAGTTTCAGCAACCTTTTCAAATTAAATTAGGAAAATTTTCCCTGGTTTTATTTTAGAAAATAACATAAAGTTACTTCTTTCTAAGATTAATGATCTGATATACTGAATTCAGCTGAAGATTAGCATAGATGCGCAAAATGCTCCTCTTCATTTGAATTAGATTTCTTAATAATGAATATTTCGAATAATACAAGTGCAATAAAGACAGGCCAGAGCTTATCCGGATTAGGTCAACATATATAAAATTAGAAACTTTGTAGCTAATCAATTAATCTTTTCAGATAAATTAGACTGAGGTCAAACTATAGTAGTCTTGAAGTACTAAAAGTCGCAGCAGACAAAATAAAAACATTTTCCAAGTTGAAAAATAATTTATTATTTTAAATAAATTCCAACTTCCGCATAATTACACAATTGGTTGAGCTGTAATAAATTTAGCCCAACGAAAATATTGCGACATTATGGGTGAATTACCTGAGAATTAGATGGAAACGTAGTGCAAGTCGCGAAAGTGTCCGAACTGTCCATACTAGCCAAATCACCACCATTCGCTCGAGGTGGAGGTACAGCATTCTCTTCAGCATACGTTTCATAGAGAAATTGGCTGGATTTTTCCTGCATTGCTTCCATTTCCAACATTTTCATTTCCATGCAAACGGGTTTTCGAAAATCGCTTGTAGGCAGCGGCATCAGACTTTCAGCATCGACAAAATTCTTGTAGTTCTAAATATATATATAAGCACTAAAATATTTGAAACTTGTGCAACATAGACAAAAAATTAGACAGAACTTTAGAAGCACAAAAGAGTATAAAACAAAAAAAATTAATATCATGACTGTTATTTACTAAATTTAGATATTTACTCTACGAAATCAGAGAGTACTAAAAATAACTATACCTACACCTTAGCTGTTTAGATCTAAATGCGAAATAAAACAAGTTAATCTGACAGTCAACATTTTCAACCTGTTTTATAACTAGTCTCTATTCAAGACACGCACATTTATTTATAATTTTAATGGAAGCCTCTGCGTTTATTAAGCATCCCGAATTTCAACTTTTAAGAGCTATTCAACTGCTTTTATTAAATCTCCTAATTAACAAATGATTAACGATGACTTATTTAGCTTTACCTTAGTATTGCAAAAGCAACATTCAAATTCGTTCGGCATTTCCTCAAGTTTTTCTGTCGTCCTTTTGTCGGATGTTTTGCTGCCCACCTGTAGATTAAATGGGATCGATAGATTAATTTATACTAATGGCCACGTTACATGTTAGTCAAATGAAATAAGTTCCGTATTTCAAAAAATAAACGATACGGAGCACAAATAAAAACTAAAAACGAAGATTACTTGCAAAGAAAATGATAACCGCTCAAAAAAATAACTGTGAAATTTCGTTCAACAGGGTTGCGGTCTTCAATAAGGGCTATTGATAGATAATCAGTTTCCTTTATGAACGTATTCTATAAAACGATTCATATAATACAATTTAATAGCGTATGAATCAATTTACTAATCGGCTACTAGAGTATAATAATAGCCATATTTTGTCGAGCACGGTAACTAATATTCGGCTTTCAAACTATTTCCAATAACAAAACAAACGCGATTATTTCGTAGCTTAATCATACAAGAATACAAATAAATATATTTCCAAATCGACATCTTGACTGAACGCAAAGGAATAATTCAAGCTAAACTTAATGCAAATATATAAAGCTGCTTTCAGGTAGTTTCAATTTTAATTGGCAGACTGCTCAATAAGTCTTTAACTTTTTAATAATTTGGCTAAACTTTAATAATTTTCCTTAGAATTATTTGTTTAAATAGGCTTTATGCAACTGGATCTAGTTCTATAATCAACGCCATTGAATAAACTCTTTCTGGCTGAAGGTGATCAAACGGTATGAAAATAAGTCCCAACCAAACTTGTGTGGTAGATCGAGCACTATAAAATGTATTTTTTTGCCAGCTTATTCTTTTACTACCTTCTCTTTTTACAGCAAATACAAAAGTAAAAAACAGTTAAATAAAATGTTTATAGTGTTATATGTATTAATTGATAAAGCCTTGAAAGAATTTATCTCTTCAACCATTCTCCATTCTTGTAGTTTTGTTGCGTTTCTATTCATGCCAGTTCCAGAACTCTCTGGCACATGGTCCTTTTCAAAGCACCGCGAATGGTAACCAAAACAAAACGATTATAATACAATGAGCGGCAAAAATATATTGTGTAAATTTGATAAACATTCTCATTTCATAAAATATACTATATCTGATTTGGCAGGGTTTGAATGCAGAATGGACATTTTTTTAACAAACTATATCATACAGAAAATGAAATATGGCCATATATTTGATTTTATGGGTGTAATACCATAAAATTATGGGTGAATTTTTAATTCGCCTTTATAAACCGATAAGTTCTATATGGTTGAGGTAAATTTATGCTTTCAAGACGTTTTTTGTGTGTATTTTTCCTCAAAATGTTTGTCTTTTAAAAGAACAGAATGTTCTCACGTTTTCTATTACAGATGGATAAAGAGTGATCTTATTTCACAATAAAGAACGAATTCCTCATCAAAAGGTAATTGAGAATTAATCACCTAGAAAGTATCCTACGCACTGTGGCTCAAGCAGTAAGAGAAAAAATGCAATTAGTAAAAAATGTATTTAGAAAAGTTATCCTGACGCTAGCAGATTTGCTACCGTTCTCAAAAGCTGCATAAAAAGAGCATATTAATAAATGGCATAACAATGCTAAATAAATACAAATATGTGAAAAGTCGAATTTTTGTTTTTCAAAAAATGTTTTTATTTCATTGAAATATGTTTGTTTAAGAAAAAAAATTACTACATCGGTAAGGAATTTTTTAAATTACTTTTTATATATTTTAAATTTTTCCATGAGGTTTAGTTTGTTTTTGAAATTTTGCTTCTAATTCTATTTTAAGTTTTAAAGATAGTTGTTTTATTCCATCTGAAATCGCCGGAATAAATAGAATAAAAAGGTTGGTAATGGCTTCATTTTGATTTTGTTTTAATTTTGGACTTTCAATTCCATTAAAACATTTGCCAAAAAGAAATTTTGGATAATTTGAATAAATTCGAAGTTTCGAAATTGTGTAAATTTTTCATAACTAGTATATTTCTGTTTCTTTTGATGTATTTTTGGTTTGTTCTTTAATAGTGAACTTAATCGGTGAGTCTTTATTGTTCAGATATGATAAAAATCACCAAGTTTTTGTTTCCCATGACCCATTGATAAATTGAAAATATTGTTCAACATACCGCCACCAAATTATTGGCTTAAATTGATAACAATTTTTTTCTAATTTTCCATAAATATATTGTATTAACGCATGTATAAATATATTGTTCAATAATAGTGTTAATATTTAATTTTGTGCGTTCTTTAAAATTGAAGTAGGATACCCTTCCCTCTAGGTGATAGCTCTTGATTATCTTTAGATAAAGAATTCGGTCTTTATTGTGAACTAACTGCACCAATAAGAAATAGAAAAAGTGAAAAGAAGTGAGAAAATTCTATGTTTCAAAAGACAAAAATGTTATGGCGAAATAACCAAGAAAAATATTTTGCAGAAATTTATGAACCGACTTAAAAGTCTACAATATTTGATACGGAAAGCAATGAGCTACTTACGAAACAAGAACCTTTAAATCGGTTTACGATCATTTTACTTGCACGATAAACGCATAAAACGCGTTAAAAAATAAAACTTATTTATACAATTTTTGCATAATTGTTAAGTTTTACTGTTTTTTGCTTCAGTTCAAGTGCAGGTAGAATAGTTTATCTGTAATTGAAAATGTGTTTAGGTTTGAATTGGTGTAAACATTTCTTCGCTTTCGGAGTATTTCATATCAAGAAACTTTGTTTAAAATTACTTGTACTACTTATGGCAAGCGACCTATTCGCAGCATACGTCAGCAAACACCCTGTATATTCCGACTGGGTTTCAATGGCCCTCAAAAGGGTTGACGCCCAATTTGAATCTCCTCTATTGAATGTAATGAGTAAGAAATGTATAACAACTCACAGAAGGAGACATGTATCCCATAGGAGACCCAGGAAGAAGTTGCGTTTCGTCCTGAGCCAACGGTGCCATCAAACATCTTTCTTCATCCAGCGAATTTGAACCGCTCGTATCCAAAAGATGTCGTCGATGAGTTATAGGCGTACACGGAGGAGGAGGACCCTTTGAAAAATTACCACCAATTAATAATGATTGCAAATATTCATATTTTCTGCAGCAGTTGTATTAGCGTTCTAAACATTCAACATGCAATAATTAAAGCATTGGAATCCATCGGTTCTAGATCAGTTAAATAAAATGTAAATCAACGATTCTTACATCGCTGGTAGGAAGACAAGGGGTCGTGGAAGAATAGCTCCTATCTCTATTTGGAAAGTATTCGAAGTTTTTGTAGCAATCAGCACCTGTTTCAGATGAGTTGATACCTCCTCCTCCTGTAGAATCGCCTTCACTGTTCCCATCTGCTTGCGTTGCATTATGACCTGCACAGGAGTTTAAATTAATTGAAAATAGTCAAAGACAACTTAAAGACAAAGTCTGGTAATTTACCTGATATGGAGTAACCGGCTTAATGATATTAACTAGAACAGTTTTTTTTCGTTCACTGCTATATTGTTAAAGCTACGATAAATCTAACTGTTTATCCGAGCCTATGAAGCAAGTCTTTTGAGTTTCTTTGTGATTTTGTTCATTCAGTAATAACTTTGAATTTCACTAGGCTGCGTCTAACTTAGCTACTCGTTTTAGTCTAAACTAATTTGTAAAATATAGGTTCTATTGTTTTAAAGTTTCAAGAATTTTATAGTTATTTGATAGTTCCATGTATTTTTCCGGACTAAGCTAAGGGAAAATCAATTTGGAAAATACTTCAACTGTAGACTAGTCTACTAACACTAACTACTCTCCGAGACTAGAGGCTTTCATCAGCGATAATTTGGCAGGAGCTTATAAAAGTCTCCAAGAAAACATTACTTTAAACATGGAATAAAACACTATCTAGTTATTTCGCGACTAAACCTAAGCTAAATTGAGCGCCTTTGCTTTTAGCACAGAGTTGCATAGTTTAGTCGCCTGTTATAACACCTGTGTGAAATTTTAGTTTCCCACTAAGCTCAAAATTTTTGTTCAAATTCTGATTGTGCGGCGCACTTTTCAGTCATATTCTGGATTTCCGCATGCATTCTGCATTCGAAGCAATAAACCCAATTAAAATACTCAATTGCTGCAGTTGTTGAACTATTGAAAAATGGTTTGAACTACAAAGTGTAAAAATCCAAGCTTTATTTACAGACAAAATTCACAATAGAAATAATTCAAGCGTTTTACCGAGTACATTAAGTAGGTATACGTATGTATGTAACAACTATTAAACAACTCTCTATTTACATATCAGTGTGAACCATTGAGAAGTGGGGTAAGTTTCCGACCAACAGCTTAAGGCAAGGGCATAGTGGGTCCGCGCTTACAAGTGTTTTTCGGAAGCATCGTTTCCGCCAATCAGGGCGCACTTGTCACCTGAAGAAGAACACAGTGTAAGACATTAAAAATGCTGATGGCGTTACAAGAATTTTGTTAAAAAGCCAAACACTTTAAAAGGGAAATTCAAGCACACGTTGGTTAAAAAGGCCATTATTTTAATTAAAAAAAATATGCTCCAGTTGATCTTCGAGCTTTTTCGAGCGATTTAAAAACTGAATAATTTTGTAACATAAAATTGTTTTCTCCTTTTGCAAAAAGTATTCCTGCTACATTTTTAAATAATTTGAAAATAGTTTTTATCTTGATTATTATCCAGATTTTTATCATGTAAACAATCGAATAAATTATATGATCAAAAGTTAACTAAAATAATGGCACAATCGGGTTAGTTTTGTTAATATCAGATTACACGATCATTTTTCTATTGCTTCGCTTCCTGTGTTCTTATTTCGCCCAGACTTGTAAAAGCTAATGGCTAAAAAAAATTACCCGTTACCAAGTATAAATTTCAATAGAATTGACCTGAGCAGTGAATTTTTAAATAACTAAGAACTTTCAAATAATAATCAATGTTGTTTTCCAATAAACCACGCCGGATTTCACTACGTGGGAGCAAACGGAAAGGGATAATAATAAATATCAATTGTATCAAAGTCTAGATACCAGGATTTAAATATGAAGTAATTTAAAATTTCTACATGGAGAATGTTTATCACGCGCTCGAGATTTCAAATTAAGAACCATTGAAAATAAAGAAGTACCAAGTCATTATCATATACATTATACAACTTAAATTTCTGGATTCACGACTTTTTTCAACAGCTTCATCCGCATCGCATCCGAGTTCGTTAGGTTGAATATTATTTATTCAATTAAATAATTTAACATTTTATGATATGCAGGATGGTTGATTTTTCTTGGGAATTCGGTCTGGGCAGTGGTGAAGAAAAAGAAAAACTTTTTTAGCTACTAAGCTTTCGGCAATTTATTGTCGCCTTCCTCAGCGTGCTAATTGTTTGTCGATAAGAAGGCCGGGAACTCAGTAAAAACCAGAACAGTACAACTCAGTTGTACAGTGTCTTCAGTTCATAATTAATTTGTATTTAATATAGTCTGTCTCGTTATTTCTGCAGAAAAACATGTTGATCGTGAATAAATGTTTTGTGTAGTCCATGACAAAGAAATTATGACCAAACAATGTAACTAAAACAAAAATTAAATATTTCATCAAGCTGTACAAAAAATGATAGAATATTCTGGAAAGTTCCCGGCCTTCTTATCGACAATTAGCACCCTGAAGAAGGCGACAATAAATTTCCGAAAGCTTGGTAACTAAAAAAGTTTTTCGGTTTCTTCAGCACTGCCCAGACCGAATTCCCAAGAAAAGTCAAACATTCTGCAATTAGTCAATATCGGTCAAGAAACTGAACTTATTTTATGATATTGGTGCTGACTAAACCTTTTTATAATTTATATTAGAACGTTCCTCCAAAAAGGTCTTCCAATCTAGCAATGAATGTAAAATTCAAAAATGGAACAAAAAATAATATGGAAATCATCTTATAATTAAAAAAAGTGGGTTTTTACTTTTTCTGGAACTCTACAAGCAAGCTTAAATATAATTTTTAAGGAAAGGCATCTATTTTCAATATGGTTTCTATATGGCTTCTCATTAATTCAGGAAATATAAAGTTCATACAAGTTCATCGTATCACAAGTTGAATGCTTCTTTCAGCATTTGCGTGAATATTAGGCGTTGTCTATTTGCTTATAGACGTAATTTAATATATGATAATTAAATGCGAGTTATACAGAGTTTTAATACGCTTCCGATATTTTAGATATGTTTATTAAAAACCGTCCTGTGTAAATTTGAAAAATTGCACTTGTTTTGGACATCGGACACACAAATAATTGGTGTCCCTCTAACTAGTTTGTCCAGGATATTGTGGCGGCATACTATTTGCTTCAAATTAATTACACTTGTAAGATTTCTTGCGTAACAACCTACTTTTAATGATTGTCTTGAAGCATTATCAATATAGGTCATGTCCTATTTCTCGAAATTAAACTACTTCCTTTTTTATGAAAGATATGTTCAAATTTATCTTCGTAAGCCACACAAAAATATGCCCGTTATGCCGTTGATTTATATCGCGACACTTGGTAACAAAGTTTCTCGCCTTAAACACCACGACTCTCTCTTTCTCATAAATTATGATTTTTCTCATTGCTCTTTCTCCGTATTTATAAGGGATATTTGTGGAAACGAAATAAGCGCTGAATTTTTTGATCTATGAATCGCTGCCACTTACATTAGAGTTTCTTTGTACCTTCAGATGATTTACGGCAGTTCAAGGCAACTTTTCAACAACAACGTTTAGTTGAGTTATAACTAGTGACCGATTAACAAGAAGAATAACATGCTTCAGACACATTGTGATCGCTAAAATAAGTCAAGATCAGTTAAAATTTGAAAACTGCAAAATTAAACAATATTTAGAAAGTCATAAATCAATAGCATTTGGATGTGAAATAGTTGCCTGGGGTTTTTATAAAGTATGGAAAATGTTAAAAAATAAAAAGGATATTTTATTACTGATATTTGAAAACGCCATAAAAACAAAATCATTTTACTATCCAATATTTTTAATGATAAGATATGTCTTAAACATTTTGTTAATAACAAATTTGGGAATTTGTCTGAAATATACTGTATAAACAGCATACAAACTGGTTTATTTATTCTCGATTGAAGAATGAAAGTTCCCAAATCAAAAATAACTAAATCCAGGAAACTATATAAAATGCTAAATGCGCCATAAAACCGACAATAAAATATACTGTTCTTTCATATAGTTAACAGGTTTCAGTGTTATTACTCGATTTTAATAGAACTATTAGATTCGCTTTTGATGAGTTTTCTGAAAATACATTAAGTTATTAGGTTCAAAATGGTTCCTGTTGTTAAATGATCATAATCCCAGAATCCACAATGAATATTAAACAGGGTGTTTGATCACAATCTCACCACAGATTCCTTGCATGATTAAAATTACATTTTTAAAATTACGTTTTTAGATTGTGGTGTCTTTGTATTGTATGTGTGTCTTGTATCTCGATTGTGTGTGATTGTAAAGCCTGGTCATAACGTTTCGCTCGAACGCATAGCGGGCATCTTCAGAAAATGTTCGCTTCGAGTCACACCAGAATGATCACATTGCTAATCCAGTAAAAGCACTGAAAATCGAAAGTTCTCCGAAGATGCCAGCCATGTCAGCTAGCAAAACGTTGGCACCAAATTCCTTTGGACGGTGGCCTAATAACCCGAAAATTATAATTTGTCCAAGTAAAACTGTCAAGGGTCGCAAACATTTCATATTTGCCCTGGTCACTAAATTATGTTTTTTTCAAAATTCAAAAATCCAGAAGAGTTTATCTCCATAAACTCCTTTGGTTGCATCCAAAGTGAGCTTTGTAGTGAACTGTAGAGTAATATTCCTTTAAATAAAGTTAAATGCAAAAGAACAATTTGAAATATGACTTATTAACTTGTTGCGACATTTAAATATGAGCCATAGAACTTTCCTTCTATGTGCATCTGCATGTTCTTCTTCTGTTTGGATAAGCAAAAGTCGTGCAAAAAAATCCAGATACACCCACCTGTATCGACGATGACATCGATGAGGTCCATGCTCTTGGCAAAAGCGTCCCTCAAGTTGATATGGTGGAATGAAACGATGCTGCCCTCGCGTTTCGCTCGCTCCAACGCCTCCCGCCTCTTCAGGGCCTTCTCTCTTCTCATTTGGTTCTTATAAAACTCGGCAAAATTGTTAACAATTATAGGAATGGGTAACGCAATCACCAGCACCCCGCAAATACAGCACACGCTTCCTATGACTTTGCCCAGCGGCGTTGTGGGATAAATATCTCCGTACCCCACTGTGGTCATCGTGATGCCCGCCCACCAAAAAGTTTCTGGTATCGAAATGAATTTAGTACCGGGTTCCTCTTTTTCGGCAAAATAAGCTAAACTCGAAAATATTAAGACCCCCATGGCAAGAAAAAGCATTAACAGCCCAAGTTCCTTATAGGAATTCCTCAAAGTGAATCCCAGCGATTGCAATCCGGTTGAATGTCGGGCCAGTTTCAGTATCCGTAAAATTCGCATTATCCTAAACACTTGCACTACTCGCCGGACATCTTGAAATTGATCGTTAGCGTTTTTATTCGTTTCTAGTAAAAATAGGGACACAAAATAAGGCAGTATGGCTAGTAAGTCTATGATATTCAATCCCCCTTTGAAAAATTTCCATTTGTTCGGTGACGCGCTGAACCGAAGAATGTACTCCAAGGAGAACCACGTTATGCAGACTGCTTCCACCATGGCCAGTTGAGGGTTGTCTTGGAAATTTCCCTTCTCGTCGTTTACTTGCATGCTGGGGATCGTATTTAGGGTCAACGCAATGGTGGAGAGCACGATAAACAATATGGATACGATGGCTATTACCTGCAATACAATTAGGGGACTGTTGATGAGTTCTGTTGGAATTGATCGGCCCAATAACCAAGAACATTTATTCAATTGCTATGAAGTACTTTACAGGACGCATTTTTCAGAATGCTGAATATTTGCTTAAAGTTGTGCATCGAATCTCCTTAAGGTTTACGAGTAGATCGTTTTTTTTTTATTTTTTAAGCATTTTTCTCCTGGTTGTTTTCGAGTGTAAGGTTTTCGAACAAACCTTCTATGAAGGTGCAAGCCTTTGTATTGGCCAAGTATTGGCGCAACGTCAGAAATAAATTTTATGCTACGACCTAAAACCCCAAAAGTTCTACAGTTTTGCTTTATTTGTAGTTAATTTCCTGTTTGATGTTTGCATATAAATTAAAACGTTAGCCATCAAACAATGAATGTAAAACTTTAGTTTTTACTTGATGGAAAACTAGATAGTTTCGAACAATTGTTACATTGTCTTTAATGGAAACGATTTGGTCTAACAACAGAAGATTTTATTCAACAAACGAATTTTCTAGGAATCAAAGATCTTTTCAGGAAACTAACATCCGACTCAAATGGAGGATGGCTCTTACACACAGTTTAAATTTTGCTCGTTTGGGAAATACAGAAATTGTGTCTAACCATAATAAATTTTTAAGGGAACTAACAACGCGAAATGTTTATCTTTATTTTTGATTTGCATCTCTTTGGAAATGGAGGCGTCAATTTTTGTAAATGTCTGTCCATACTAAACAATTCCTCGTAAATACATGAAAATTTTCTGCAATGGAGATTTTGTTTGATAAAATTCATCATGAAACAGAAATCAATTTGTGACTCAATAACAAAACCATATTTAAATTATTGTGTTGATTACATGAGCGTCCCCAAAACTTAATATTGTCTGTTCTGATAACGGGTTTAGAGCTGTTTTTATTTTGCAATAATCGCCGACGTTTCAACCCTTTTTTTCAAGTCGTTATCAACGCATTAAAAGTAGCATTCTTAAAGACCCAAATGAAGCGTTGAAACGTGTTTTTATACAATAAAAACGAGTCTTCATAAAGTTGAAACTTTACCCGTTACCAGAACAGACAATGTTATTTTTGTACAACAACAATCTAAATTTTTCTAATAACTGAAAAACATGTTTATTTTGGACCGAAATGGCTGTTTTAAATCCAGATTAACTGTCTTTACACAACCTATTTGCGGTTTTATTATAAATTAAACAAACACACAGCATTTGAGGAAATGTAAATCCAAGATGCGATAGATTTGAATAATAGTTCTTGGACACGTAAAACACATGAATGCGAATTAGACTGATTGGAATTAGTTATTTTCCAACTTCATTGAATATTAGCAGCAGATATTGATCATATGCATATCTGTACAAAATTGTTAATAATATTTTAAATATTATTAGATAAAATATGTACAAGATATGTAAGTGCGTGGTTCCATCTTCATTCAGTATTTAAAAATAGCAATTTATTTCCATACATTTATCGAAAATACTATAACGAAACGATAACTAATACAATAAAATTTCCTTTGTTAAAATATTGGCTAAATGCAAAAAATAGTTGAGATAAATTACTTGAGATATTACATTTTGATCAAGAACTTCGTTGATAGACTACTCGATTATAAAAATACTTCCGGAGATTTAAAAAAAAAACTCAATACGATAATTTATTAATGAGCGAAATATGATGATCCACTTAAAGTATCACTATAGAGTGAAAAATCGAAAACAAATTTCCTATAAAATTGACAAAAACCGTCCTCAATATGCGTAGACAAAGCAGCAAATAGAACAAAATGAGAAAAAAAACAACAGAAAAAAATTTGGCTTTTGGCTCTTAATTTCAATGCAGACTTTTCAGCAAGAAGTATTTACCGAATAAGCTCGAAACGAAAGTAAGCAATATCGATAAGTTCTTGAGTCAGAAACTTAATAACTCATGTAAAAAATAAAGCATATAATTTTCCTAAAACACCAGAATAAACTAAAAGAAAACAGAGGTAAAAAGCAAAGAAATAAGTGAATATTCTTATACAATAGGAAACAGCAATGATAACTTCCAACTCGTCAAAACTCTCAAGCATTTTCGTTCATTTAGTACCTATGCTAGAAGCAAATCGCTTCGGATTTGATAATTTTCTATTCCCTCGATGAAATTACAGATATTGTACAAAACGTCTGCCGGATTATAATTAAATCAATGCTGCTGGTTGATAATTTTATTTAGTAAACTAGGATTAAGTAAGATTGAAGATGGAACGCAAATATATAATAAGCACTTTTACTTTTGGAATATAAAGCAGAGGCGTAACAATATAAATAAGTATAAATAAATTATCCCATTAAGCACAAGCAGTACATATATAGGCTGCACTGAAAATGGAAACATTAGTCTTATGTAGTTTGAAAATAAGCCGATGATAATCGTTCAAACGCATACGAAGCAATGTACAATTAGCAAGAACTCTTCGTCGTCAATTATACGTGGTCTCATTGACTATCCACTTCTGGTGATCTTCAAAAAGACTCAATTATAACTGACGCTCTAAATCAGAGCTCTATGGTGCGAACCACTGGTTATTTCGTTTACCCATTCCCTATTATTAACGCTTATCAAAAATCGATATTTTAATGCAAATCGATCAATAATGACAAAAACAATTGGTTTAAAACTTCCAGAATATCAGTTGAACCATGTTTGAAGCTTTATACTGGAAAATATGTTAACTTTTTAAGCAAACCTAACATGGTTTCGAGCAACTAACATTATTAGCGATTATGCGACTGGCTTCTACTAGTCCTACTTAGATGAATTATTTTTTTATAAGCGCTACCTTTCAGGTGTATTTATGAAATGAAGTTAAAAGTATTAGTAGCACTAAAAAATTCATATTGATCTGCCAGGACAAAAGCAAGTTTACAATAATACCAGCTAAAATAGATTGTACATTTATAGCACTTTCAAGCTAAGCACCATTTGGTAGGTACTACTTTAATTAAACGTGAAAACGAATTTTTAAGTAACATGCTTATTTATGACCCAAAAATTAATTGTCATTTAACTTGTATACAAAAGACCTTAAGCTAATGAATCTTTACATGTAGATGAGAATAAATGTTAAAACATCAGTTAGATACAATAAATATAAATATAATTATACGGAACTATATATTTAGCTTTTGGTTTGCTAATTAACATTGAAGAATAGACTGCGAGTATCGGAATCATGTATCGTTCTGGTGGCTTTAAATTAAATTTATTATATGTGATGTGAGAAAAATATCCTGGTTTTGATTAATACAAAAAAGGCAATATTCTGCTGGACTTATAATTAAAACGCATTATTAGAAAATAAAATTTTACAACTCACAGTAAATTGATCATGACTTTTTATACCTGCAGACTATTCAAATCATGTTAAAAAACGTATTTGAAAGTAGTAGTGCTTCAAGAGTCCTAAATATATTGCCAATAAGTAAGTCGAGTTAAAAAATTACAACATTAATATGAAATTATAATAATCAGGCTAGTTGTTGAAGTAAAAATAACTTTAGAAAATATCTGCATTTTATCAATTATACATATACAATACAACTGAAAAAGGTAATGATTTTATTGGAACTTTTGTTACTTTTTTATAGACGAAATAACTTCGCTGTTCTGAAACGATTTTTCCACGTCCACTCGAAAACAGTTTTCAATATTTCTAAGTTAAGTGAAAACGTCGATAAACAAGCAATCTCCAATTTGGAAGTTTTCCAGACTCTGCAAATTTCTTTAGACAATTCTTGAACGAAAACAACTTACGATTTTACCAGTAGCTCATTGAGTTAAAATAATAATCCAATTTAAACTTTACTAATTATTATATATGCCTTTATTATTTGGCACAACAATATATGTTAAGTTCCCTCGAACACCTCGACTAATTGAGTCAATATATTTACACAAAAACATTATAGAAGACTATTTTTGTACATTAACTAGAAATATAAATTCATGTAATTGGCAAAGTTGCATTAAAGATATAAACAGATATGCAAGTAGCAAAGCATTTTAGATAAATGGCACTTCCTAACCAAGACTGAGAAAATTAAATTTGTTTAATTTTCTACATAATTAAATCGCCCAGTATGTTATAAATAAATAAATAAATAAAACAAAATAGAATAAAAATATATTAATTGTGCTTATCAAATGGTAATGACAACCTTTTATTCAAATCATTAATGCATGTTTTTAAATTCTACACAATAATAAAATTACTTTTTAGGTAGTGCCATTTAAAATGCGAATGTCCTAATAAAAATATATACTAAGGCATTAATCGGCACAAAAAAAATGATTAAACTAAAAATAACTCAAATGCATTGCAATAATTTATAGGATCAGAATGTAACCATTATTATGTGAATTTTGTTTCCATTTTGTGATAAAAGCGAATATACCTATTGAAAAGAACTAAATAGCCACGGTATATAAAAAACATAACAAGGAAGAATCTCATCTCAATCTATCAAGTTACACTTTTAATTAGCAATATACGTAAGAGAAAACGTTGCTTTTTAGCAGAACGCGTTACCAATCAGAGAGTTCAGAGAGTTGACAGAAATAATTTTAGCAATAAATAAAGGCTTCTTGTAATGATTACTTTATTCATTATCATTATTTCACTGCACTTGAATTCGACTAATCGAATTGCCTGTATACCTATAATATCTACTTAGGTATAAGTAGAAACTAAATATTAGCAATCACAGATAACTCGTCGTTAATATTCTGCAATTATCTGAAGATGCGTGTATAAGAAAAAAATTAGGTATATTTATAGAGTTCAACTTCTAAAGCAGATGGGAAATAGGCATCTAGACTCGTAAGCATTAGCTAATAACTAATTAATTTCATAATGTAGCTGTAATCATAATTGATTTGATACTAACTTGAATATTGCAGGTCATATTCTGTGTTAATATTAGTAGCTTAGTACCAAAGCCAACTTTTAGCTAAGTATCCTTAATCTGCGCATATCATACGGAATCTTCCTTGCTAATAGCCACATGCCAATAAATTAATCTGAGGATTACGTACTTACCCTTGCAGCTATTGAAGTTGTCGGCTTTTCTAACATGTCCCACAGCCATTTTTGCCACTGAGAACATTGACCCTCACCTACAAAATAAAATAACTGCAGACATAAATTTTACTTCTTTGATGGAAACAAAATGAGGCGAATAATTTATGAAAAGCAACAAATCACATCAACAATATAAAATGAAATAAAGATCATGAAGTACACCAGGCAGGTAAGTGATATTGCAGTTCTATTAATAATTTGAGTGGGTAAATTATCCTGCCTCATAAAAAATATGCACCAACTATAATAATTTTCTTTCTTTAGATTGATTATGTTAGATAGCTTTTGCAGTGTTCTCGTTGCCTTTATTTCAAAGGATAAAACTGTTTGAACTTCTGACGTATTTTAAATAGGTCTCAGCCTTCCAGAAATTGCGATAAACTTTTCCAAGCAGACATTTTCATGTTTTCCCCAAATCTAAAAAGTATTTGATAGATTTCTTTAAAAATAAGCACAGTTTCTAAATTGGCTTCATTCTTATAAGAGATAGATTCTTCTAGAGTGATAAATTAAAATATGTTCTTTAAAACTTGAAATATTTAACTAAGTATAGTATCGAACATTAATAATGTCTGTTATTTATTACAAGAAAAGTAATTATTCTCAGACAGTCAAAGTAGGTGCAAATCAATAGCTAATTGTTGAAATTATACTAAAAGCAGAAACAAGCACTAACACCAACTATTGAATGTCATGGAAAATTATTGAAATGTTTCACGCTTGATCTCGACTTTTGAAGAAACTCGGTGCCAATAAATAGTTTGATGGAATTCACACATTCTACCTTTCTATCAACTTTTTTCGCCAAAAGACCTTGCTTCAACATCAATCTGTGCTATGATTATGTCCAAACATTCTTGGAAACAATAAACATTGATGTTGTAAAAGGAGATTTTGAAGCTTTATTTTTCTGAAATGAGCAATAAAACTCATGTAATGTACTCACTCATGTCAATAATTTTTGACCAGCGTTGTATTTGAAAACATTTCTTATTTGAAAATCGTTTCTTGGAAGAAGCTCCAACAGAAATTTCTTCTTGAGATATTTGGTGTGGTAAATTATATAAAAATTAAATTTTAACTAAGAAGTGGTGTAATAATTACTCGTTAAAATTGCATTTTGAAATAATTTTTGATATATTCAACTGTACCTACAAATAAACTGATCAGCAAAATCAACGTTACATTGACAAATTTGGACCAATTTTTGAACTAGATAAATTCTGATTGTTGCGAGCGATTCTATTTTTGTTTGAAGCGCTATTTAGTCCAAGTATTTTTCGGTTGATGCGTGTTTTTGCAAGAAATTAGTGCCTCAGATAAATTTTCTACAGGGTGGCAAATAAAACAATGCAAAATTGCTGAAAGTTCCACATGCTCTTGGGCAACGAACAGTTTGTTTGTTGTATTTCAACACCACACGCATTAAGATAGACCTCGTGCCTTGAAAAAATGTTTGCTCCATCTCGTTTATTTACAGAATGGTCTTAAAAAAACGTGTTGGCATTGCAATGACAGTTTTTCCTTCTTGAACCGATTAGCAAATCTAAGGCTCATGTTGAAGCTAAAACTTCGTAGTCGTTTATAAAAAAGTTCTATACCTTTACTTGGTTGCATGAATGAACAACATTTTTGAAAGTAAACTTCATTTAGCTGAAAATCTTCCAGAATCACAGATTTCGGGGGAAATTCGAATTTGGATAATTTTTATGTAAGCCTGTATAGCAAATTTTGTCTTAAATTGTCCATGAAGTTCTAACTTGAACATGAGCTCAAGATCGTGCAAATCTAACCAAGAGTAGAAAGAAAAGTTATCGCAGCAAGACCCAGAAGATGATTTTTTGAGACAACCCTGTAAACAAAAGAGGTGGCCGTAAAATTCAAAAACCGGGTCAAGCTTTTTGATTTAACTTTGAACTTTTGATGTTGAGACCCCAAAAAACTTCATTTTTGTCCAGTTTGGAGCATGCCGAACTTTGCAAAATTTTGCATATTTTTATTTGCCGTCTTGTAGAAACTTCTGCGAGAACTTCACTATTCAATTTTTTATTTGCAATTTGATGGCTTTCATTTCGAAAACTGTCTACTTCTGGATGAGGCAAATTAGGTTAAATTATTCTGTTTTCACTCCCTAAATCTGTAGTCAAACTTTGAACACTCACTCTGTATACCTATTAATGGTTCGTTCATGTCACATTGCATTTTTGATCAAGGTAGTTAAACATTTATTTTTCAAAATAACTACCGCGCTATAAATCTCAAATTTAATTGGGTCCTCATTTGTATGTTTTTCCTCAGTAATTTTTATTTAATTTCCTATTTTTTCAGGTCTGCTTTTTAAAGACGTTTCATTAATTATGTTTTACAAACTGTTTTGTTAATTTTTTAATGATGATTACATTTTAAAGATTAGTAAGGAAAAAACATAACAACTGCGATAAATACATTGATTAACAACTGCTCTGGTGTGGATCATTGTAGTTACTTGGAAAACTTATATTTAGTCTGCTTGGAGAATGTATTGGCAGATTCATGGAAAAGCTTGCGCAGGATGTCCCGGAATTTATGGTAAATCAGAATAAGATTCCGGAAAACTTGCTAAAATAAGATTCATGTTCTTCCACATTTCTTTCGAAGCCATCTATAGAGGTTTGAGCCTTTACGAGGCGCTGCCATTTTTATATAAAACTTCCGAAATCAGGATTTTCGTTATCTACAAATTCTCAGAGTAACGAAGTTTTCCCATCGAATGTGTTAGTCACAAATGCTTTA
This sequence comes from Dendroctonus ponderosae, assembly GCF_020466585.1. Classification (NCBI taxonomy): domain Eukaryota; kingdom Metazoa; phylum Arthropoda; class Insecta; order Coleoptera; family Curculionidae; genus Dendroctonus; species Dendroctonus ponderosae. The sequence continues at coordinate 7,751,684 of NW_026019016.1, read as the reverse complement.
TTGTCTTCAGATACGTTATTGATAATATGAAATCTTCTACTACGACCAATTAAGTTTGTTTATCATGAAAATATTCATGCAATTAAAAGTTTACCAAATTCTTCCTCGTCCCGCTGACGAAGCGATTCGGCCTCTTTTCTCATTTCCTCATGAACGTGCTCTTTCCTCTGATGGTATTTATGCTGGCAGCATGACTCCAAGTAAAGTTCGTCTATCTGAAATTAAATCTAATCTATAGGAATTCCCGATACCCAATTAACCCAAGTAATAGTACTTGATAAGGCACCCATCAACTATTCCTGTTTGAGCACTGTTAAGGGATTAATTATCTATGGGTAGATAAAAAATAGATAATAATACATTTTGGCATCGGCAACAAACAATGTAGTTGTCGGAAATTTTGTTCTTATTAATGTACGTGGCGTGTGATGATGATTAATCGTCGTTTAACTTACACATACACTTTCAGCCTGCTCTATTAAATATTTCCGTAATATACGACCTGTCTATAGACATAAGAGTGACGGTTCAAATTAAGAGACTTATATCAGGATATCGTCCGCAAAAATCGTTTTCCTGCTGAGTTGTGAAGTGCAGGCCCAAGAATGTGTCATATGAGTTATTGTATGTTTCGAATTATTAATGGATCCGGCAGGATTTAAATTTCACGGATAAATGGGGACTTTTGCTGAATTTTTCTTCATCGATTTACTTCCGAAGGCCGTACAACGAAAAATTGGATTTACTTAATACACTCGCTTACCTACTGTTATACTAAATGTGCAATATTTTCCTCATAAGAATGTTAAATGGTGCTGCTACTGAACGAGAGAAGTAAATTATTCTTAGGATTTACTTTTGCTCAATTCATTAATTAAATTCAGTAGATTTCCTATCACTTAAGCAACAAGGAAGAAATTTTATTCTCCAAATCATTTTTCCATTCAAATTCAAATTTAATGATATTTCCGGCAATCCCGGAAGTTTTATAAAAGTTATTCTACCGTGACGTGATTCAGATTTCCCTATTTCCGATTTGAACGGTTTAAATGAAACGACGAAAAAGCTTGATTTGCAGATATTGTAAGGTTGTCCGCAAAATATGCTTTTATTCACAAAAGGGATTTATTAAATGTGTCAGTTATCATTAGGAAGCCTAAAATTAGTTTCTGTTATAGTATATAAAGAAATCGCCCCTTTCTTTATAGCAATAAGAATACACAGCTTGCCATTATGATATATAAATGGCCATTATTGCAAGAATTTTAATTTTAAATTCCAAAATTAGATATTACTTTGTAAACACGATTTTACTTTACCACTCAAGCGCAGATGAGAATGCTGATAGCATTGAAGAAAATCTATAACCGATGTTCGTGTTGACTGGTTCTTCAACTACTATTGGAGCATATTTTTCAACCAAGGTTTGCCCTTCTTATCGCTATTTAATCGACGGTTTGGTTTTTCAACTGGTGCTACTGCTTTATTTATAATATCCTGTGTTTGCGAAGCTGTGGTGGGGATAGTGTGGGACAATGGCAGACATGCGCAGCGCAGTGGAGAGAGGGTAGTATAAAAACAACAACAACACCAGTTGGAGAATCAGCCATCGGAGAAAGAAACCGAGGGCTGCTTATACCGTTACCTCATCGTTCTGAAGCAATTTGAATGATCCACGGCTTTTAAACCCAGTGTGTTTCACAGTTGTGCTAATAAAAGCCTAGATGATATTCCGCTAAGTATAATTTGGAAACAATTGGACTTTTCAACAGATTTGGACTGGGCGTGAAAGTCTTGATAGTCCGAGTAAGCGTGATACTCTACTTACCCCCCAATATTCCAAATCGTCACTAAAAGCCAAAACGCACATCTCATCGACAAGATGCAACTTGCCGGTCCTGTAAAAGTTCAAGATGGAGGAAAACGACTTCGGATGTCGATCAAAGAAATATTCGTTGTCGATCAGCGAATAATCGTCGCAAAGTTCGCTAAGGGCTTCATGGGTGTTACAATCGCGTAATCGTCCCAGGCGAGTATGGGGTAGTCTATCGAGCGTACGCCAAAGTACCTCATGCTTCACGCCTCCTACGTTGAGGATGACGCGTCTGTTGAGGGCCTGCAATGCCAAAAAAACATTATTAACAAAAATAAACCTGACTAAAAGGTTAAAATGGTTAGATATACATTTTTAATAGGTGTTGCAATGCCAGATTCCACTCTTATCGAATTGTCCACGCATTYGCCTCTAGACCTTAWTCCGACCTACCTACTTCTTGCTTTGAGACTTATACTTGGCACTATTTGCGTGTGTACAAACCATTTTAGTTGTTTCATCGATTCGTTCGGCCGCCTGGATTTGTCATACATTTTCTTCAGTAACTCTTTGCATTCTTCGATGTTTTTTTCTGTGTTTCTTTASACTTTCTCGATTGTCCCGCAAATTTACCTTTAAACCTCATTCTTAGACGTCTTCTCGGTGGGGTTTCTTTACAAGATGTGTTTTGGAGCTCTTGTACTTGCCATTCTTTGCATATGTTCAAAATATATTAGAAGTTTCATGGATATCGGCCACGTTATTTCGTTCTTTCGCCCGGATTTGCCTTACATTTTCGTTAAAAACTCTGTCCATACCCGATTTACACACTTCTCAATTGTACCACAAATTTACCTTTAAACTCATTCTTACATGTGTTTACTGCAGCATTCTTTATACAAGATCCATTTTGGAACTCTTCTACTTGGCATTTTTTGCATGTGTCCAAAYCATATTAGTTGTTTCATCTATATCGTCCACTTTCTACGGCCACATTTTATGATTAAACAAATTTGTTAAATTTTGTTTGAATCCGAAGGAGTGGCTTGATAAAATATTGGCCAAACGACTCTTAATTCACACAAATTTGTTAAACACTGCGAAACTTGAAAGAATTATAACATACCGTTTTTTCTATTTAGTACCCTATTCATCTAATGTTTTGCCTATTTCATTTTCCAAAATTGCTTGCCAAAGACTTCAAAGACGCAGCTTAAATTTTTCACATAAAATTAAGAAAATATTAATAATTGCGTGGCAATAAACAACCAAATCCTGCAAATGTTGTAATGTGCACATTTGCCTACTTATCAACCTTGACTAATTTTCTCTTTTGTTGATGAAAGTCTTGCGTTCAATTAATAGAGAAAGATAAACCTGCCAGAATTGAAATTGTCACCGAAACTTGTCAGGTTAAATTCCATTTCTGAAAATTTTTATTTAATTTTTTTCAAAAGTGACTTGTGAAGAAAATGCCATTAATTGTCTGATGATGGTCGATAGTCGAAACTTTGAACGATAAAAAGACGAAAGAGTTTCGTCCTGTTGCCTCAATTGAGACTGTTTTATAGTTGTATCTTGGAATTGAAAACTTGTCAATAATAGTCTGATGATAACGATAATGTTTTATGTTGTTTTTATATATTATTTTCAATATCCTAGGAGTTGGAAAAATGTTAAAAACATTTTGAAACTGATAGACAGTTATTGATGACCTGATAAAAGCAGGAATTCGAAATTTTCAGGAAATAAAATATTTTCGGTTTAAAAGTTTAATCAAATAAAAGTACTAAAATCGAAAAAAATTGTACATGTTTAACAACTCGAAACAAACTCTCAAAATTTTTAAATTAGTAATGTTTTCGAATTTACAAACATGGTCGTTCTTCCTCCCGAATTTGTCCAACATATTGGTTAGTAACTCTATTTTTCGCTGCTCTTCATGTTTTTTTCTGTATTGCGATCCTAATTTCCACTCTTCTCAATTGTCCCACAATTTACCACTAAGTCTCATTGTTTATCTGCAGGGCGCTTTTAAAATATTTGTTCCAGATGTCTTGTACTTGTCATTCTTTGCGTGTGTTCAAACCATATTAGTTGTTTCATCTATATCCTCCACTTTGTTTCGTTCCTCCGTCCGGATTTCTGTCACATTTTCGTTAGTAGCTCTTTCCAATCTTCCTTGCTTTTTCTGTTTTTCCTATACTATTTTTGGAAGGATCGGACCCTCTGAGTGGTAATTTATTATGCTATGGAAGTTATATATTCTTTTCTTATTATTTCTTAATGTTTTTATCCCACAATGCTTTATTTCACAGAGCAAATGCTCATCTTTCTCAAGGTTTCTCTTTCTTGTTTCTCCGTCTTTATTTTTTATTTTGTTTCTTAATTCTTCACCCAGTTTGTGATATAGTTGTGTCCAGATACATGTACGTCTTACAAATCTGTATTATTTGACTATTTTATCGCGCTGTATTTCGTTGCTCATTGCGCTCATGCGGATTGTTATGTTTTCCTGAGGTTCAGTCTTAAACTGCATTTTTTGAGTATTTTGTAGTCATGTGGTTCAGATCTTCATAGTCTTGTGCGATAAGTATTTTTTTACTTATCGTCCGCGAAGCATAGCGTGTATAATATTTTGCAAGGAAAGACAACCGCTTTGTTTCAAGTCCTTTAGAGATCAGTATCCGTGTGGATAAAAAAGTTCGACATTTTATTTCCATTCCTCTTTATTTGCATAAAAATAATTAATTGGTTATTATGCCGCCTATTCATTCTCTGAAGTAACTTAAAATGTAAATGTAGCAAACAAAAAAAGGGTTCATAAAGACGTCCTAAGATTTGGAAAACTTTTTATTAATCACAATTTCAATCAGAAACTCGATTACTGGTCAAATTATATACACCTAATAGTAAACATCTTTTCGGTGATATAACAAAACTGGCAAGAACTCTTGAGACGAGAATTGGGGCAAAAGGCTTAACCAAAAGCTGTTTACTAGCACTCTAATCTAAGGAAGTGGAATGGTCTAGAATGATCAATACGGAGGATAATTCGCTCCTGATATGAGGAAAATATGTGCCATCAATTGCAAAATGTATCTAAAAATTAGGAAATTATTACAATTATCTCCGTAGATCTGCTTCGAAGATCCTTTGCAGTGAAACATAGTGATAGATAAGTAGAAATTATCTATTAATGCTTATTTAAATTTCACATGTAAATGTTGCTATTTGGATAATAAAAGGATGATCATAGCGTGTTTTCATGTTTTACTGTACAGCGAAAAACCTAGCAAATTGGCACAGCATTTTGAAAATTGCTACTTTCAGCCCTTTTAATCTAATTGTAAAACCATATTGTAATGAAGTGAAACCTCATTCGGTATACTTGTTTCTGTGAGAACAACGTTAGCCTCTGCTACTCTGCAAAATTGTAGTTTGTTGCACAACTAAGTGATTTTATAAACATTAAATTAAAGTAAAAGTACCAACTAATGAATAATTCAAACATCCACCTTTTGGTGTTTTCACTGTATTTTTACAGTGAACCCAATGAAGTTTACGCTTAAGTTTTGCATAATGCAACATCGATCCATATGTAATTAATGTTTTTTGCTTGTAAGTAGAACAGCTAATTGTGTTTTCCGTTTCGAAAACGGAAGGGCAGGATTATTTCTGCATAACTGTCCACTTAACCTGCTTTTCAAAAACAATAAATCACATTTAATAGATTAATTACTTTCTTGCTCCACCTTCTACCCACAGATAAAGTTACCTTTATTGCCTCTCGTAAGTGGCCATAAAAACATGGCAATGAACTAAACGTTTAATATTCTGCTGAATAGACCTGCGAACAACACATGTTTTTGTGAAGTTGATTATATAGTAAATAAAACCTCCACAGATTAAATAGTAAATATGAAAGAAGTTTGGAAAAACAGTATGGATTGATTTCGCCACAAATATTTTGCGAAAGATGTCTAAGTTTGCCGGATCCAAATTTATTACTCTCATCAGGTGGGATTAGTTTACAAATAATATTCGCATCAGCTTGCACTTCAACACGGGCAAGTAAATATTTCAATATTTTATCAAAAACTATTTAAATTTAAGGGATGTGATTTGCACGCATACGAATGAAACTAATAAATTGTAAACTGCTCCTGTGGGGCTTGCGGGTGACACTTTATAAATTTATTGTTGCGAAATATAATTCTAATGAAAGGCGATTTTCCCATCTGAAATGTTGAAATTCGGATATTATCGCAAATCCAATTATGTATTGTGCATTTTTCGATTTTCGATACCCTATGTATTCTTTGAATATCAAGGATTCATTTATAATGTCGTCTTTATGTAAATATTCGCAACTTATTGATTATTAAATATATAACTGTTGTATGTATACAGGGTGTTAGTAAATAAGTGCGAAAATTTTCAGGGGGTGATTCTGCATAAAAAATAATGGCAGTTTGCTTATGATTCGTACGTCTGAAACTCGTTTTCGACATGCTGGGTGTTATTTTTTTTTAAATCTGACGATGTATTTATTGCCCTGAAACCGATCGAGACAGAGAAATGAAATTTGGCGGGTTTTAAGAAGCAGTTATTGCGCATTTTTTGCCATGCAACTGACAATATTATGGTCATCATTGCCGTGCAAGTGATTTCAATTTTTTAGAGATTGCCTCAAGAAAAAAATGGTACGCCATTGAGATAATAAGAAATGATTTTGAAAACCGAACTGACTTTTGCATGTGGGTGTTAGATAAAGTGGCAGAAAATGAAAAGTTTTTCGAAAATGTGTTATTTAGTGATGAATGTACTTTTCATAACAATGGTCTCGTGAACGTGACCACACAATGAAAGTTGTGTCTAACAACTTTCATTATTATTCTGATACGAATCCGCGCGCATACAGGGTCATGAAAAATTAAAATAGGTGGTCAGTTAATGTGTGGGGTGGAATACTGGGCCAATTTTTAATTGGACCCTATTTTTTTGAAGGACATCTAAATGGTTTGATGTGTCTCCAGTTTCTAATAAACCATCTCTCAATATTATTAGAAGAGGTCCCTTTCAATATTAGAACCAACATGTGGCTTCAATTGGATGGAGCTTCGCCTCATTATCACTGCGAAGTTCG
>NW_026019016.1:7588328-7743886 GCF_020466585.1 Dendroctonus ponderosae | reverse complement strand
ATTTTGATAAAATTCGAATTATTTAAAAAACCTTTAGATTTAGACATTATAAATCTTATTAAAACAAACACTTATTTTGCTCAGAGAATCCAAAAATGCGGTAATATATAGGGTATTTCATTTATAAAAACACAACCTTGATACTTTTAGGGCTTTTGGGACACTCTGCACATTACAAAAATATTTTTAAAATGTGCACCCGATAGGCGTCTGTGGATTCATCAAATAATACTTTGCAAAAAACAAACGGGCTATCCGCAAACGTCCGTATAGCCGTGCCGTATAGCGTGAATAAACCTGTATATATATATATATATACTACAAGGGGAAGGAAAGCATTCGCACGGTCACCCAAGAGATCGGTGGACCCACAGGGAGAAGCGAGATTCTCCCTTGTCTCTGCGGCTGCATGAACGGATGACTCTAAATATGGCCCAGAATAGAATAGAGTGGYATAAMAMWKTAARTACKGCTACAGGAGCACCTTAGTCAYCAATCCCTTCGCAGGAGAGATGTCCAGCAATGGACTMGAGTSAGTTGAGCGATGATGATTGTTACATATTTCGAGTGGTGTTGTGKCTTTACTTAAGCATGAACATTGATCATGAAAATGTTACCTTTGAGCGCATGATCATAAACGTTTCCGGCGGTAACGATGACATGCTCCTCGAGTACGGTCGCTGTAGGGGTAGGGGCAGCGGCGGCGGCTCATAAGACTGATGTGTCGACGCCCCTAAGACCCCAAGGTCCAGTGGCGGGGATCCGGGAATAACTAGGGGGGCCGCCGGTTCGTCCCAACGCACGGCGGCGATGGCGGCGGGCCCCCCATCCGCTTCGCCGCTTCCGCCGTCGCGGTCGCCCATCATCGATGGGGACGAATGCCCCAGGCTAGCCGTGCCGTAACCATAGCTCGCTGCTGGTCACGCTAGCCATTCCAACGCTGCCGTGCCTTAGCGCCATTCTTATCTGGAACAATGAAACTGTGCTCAAATATACATAAATTTTCTTAATGGTTTTACCATAAAACTATAAAAAAACCAAGTCTGCAAATTAAGGACATGGAATAAATTAAAAGCGATTTTTTCCAACAATACAGTGCGATTCAAAGTTGGCGTTATTTCAGTGGGGCTATTTAGGTTTTCTAATTGTAATTCCTACCAAAAACTGAGACAAGTGCAAAAAGGTAGATCAGAAGATCGGCAACAATGTTTTTCAACGTAATCTGTCTAATTCACATTACGTAAATACATGTCGCTTCTTGTGGTCGGCAAACCTATTAGCCAAAGAGCCAAATATGAATATTACAACAACTTAAAAAAAATTGGGAGCCAAATCTGCTTGCTTACTCAACTTTTATTACACTAAATATGTAGTACACTAAATAAAACTAAATTTCATACTTAATAAATATTCATTAATGCGAACAATGTGCGTGCATCTCCTTGGAAGTTTGAGTTAGTCAGGATTGTATGTTGTTGTTTTTATATTTTTTTACAAACTTCTTGTTAGGTATTTCGCCTCAAAAATGTTTGTCTTTAAAAAAGACAGAATTTCGTCACGTCTTCTATTACAGATTGATAAATAGTGCTCCTATTTCGCAATAAGAACGGATTATTTATCAAAAAGTAATCAAGAACTATCACCTAGAGGGTATCCTGCGACACACTTAGACTCAAGCTGTAAGAGAAAATTCCAATTAATAAATAAATTAATTTGAAAAATTACCTTGACGTTTCGATAGCTATTTTCTGCTATCATTATCAAAAGAACCTAAATGAACCTAAAAAAGAGCATGTTCATAATTTGTGCAACAATAGTAGGATAATACAGTATATGAAAATTCGCTCTGATAATTCGTCTGTGCAAATTGTCAGTTATGTGACTTTGACTTAATCTCATTGATTAAGTTAATTATTATTAATTTGAGCTTGAGCCTAAGTGTGTCGCAGGATACCCTCTAGGTGATAGTTCTTGATTACTTTTTGATAAATAATTCGTTCTTATTGCGAAATAGGAGCACTATTTATCAATCTGTAATAGAAGACGTGGGGAAATTCTGTCTTTTTTAAAGACAAACATTTTTGAGGCGAAATACCCAACAAGAAGTTTGTAAAAAATGACTCCGCCTCAACAATATAGAACTTATCTACAAGTTGTTGTTTTTAGTTTTATCACTGTAAATTGCACAGAAGAAACAGCAATAAATCTTCGACTAACGCAAAATTTCACTAACCCGAAAAAACATTGCATAACACAAAGAACTCTCGAGGCTGAAACAAAAGCAAAAAACTAAAAATGAAAGGTCTTACCACGCAAACAAGCAAAGACCAGCACAGGCTGCTGAACAAAGAGATTCAGAGGCTTAAAACAGGATTAAAACCACCACATCCAGAAAATATGCAATGAAATAGAGGAACACCAAACTGCTAATAACACTCGTCACCTACATAAAAAAGTGAAAGAACTAACACGAAAATTCAAACCAAAAACACTTAAAATTGAAGATGGAAGGGACGGAAGCACCGTGTGAGAAGACGAGAAAGTGCTTGACCGATGGAAACAGCACTGTGAAGAGCTGCACAAGGAAGAAACAGACATTACGTAGGAACAACCAAACGAAGACGAACCGGTAACAGATTCAGAGACCGATATCCTTATCTGTAAGATCAAAGAGACCGCAATATATCTAAGCATTACTGGGATAAAAGCAGCAGCTGCAGGTAGATGTAAGTGTTAACATCCTGCACGACAAATGCAATAAAATCTGGCGCACCGGACGATGGCCGGATGACTGGTCTAGATCAGCCTCTATCCCGATTCACAAAAAGGGAACTACAATGAAGTGCCAAAACTACCACATGTTTTCCTAAGTACCATATTCGAGTAAAATTATCCTGAGAATAATGGACCCAAGATTACAAACATACCTGGAACCCCAAATCCCTCCGGAATAGGCAGGCTTTATCAGAAAACAACTAAATAACCTTGGCGTCACAACTCTTCAGACATGAAGACAAGACTAAAAAAAATCTCTTCTAAAGGAGAGGCAGGTCATCAACAAAGTAGACGGATGATTTCAAAAGATTCCTTGGTAAGTTGGTGCAAGGAACACAAGACCGTGCAGAGGGACATACACTAAGAGATGCCTGTGTCCACAGTGGGCGCAAATGGCTCTGTGATGATGATGAYGATGATTTTTATCATAATGATTGTTCAAATGCCAGTCCATCCGAAGCCAATCCTCCTGTTCAGTTCAGAGACAACCTACTGAAAGCGTGTTCAAGRCAAGGTTGAGCATTCACTACCTCTGGGTTAAACTTATATTTAGGACCACTTCGAGGCATGTGTTCTGAATACTTTCCGTGAGGATCGTKGTAGGTAGTAAAAACATCAAATTAAAATTTCAGTGGCTCAACAACTTTCTAYCGATATTTACCTTTTTCATCAGGGCTTCTACATCCCAGAGCTATGATAAAACTCATTTTGTTTCAACAATTATTTCTAGGTCGCTCGTATGTCTTCCAAGACGCAATAATTAATTCAAAATCAAACTCTACGAAATTGCTGAATATTACAGCAATAAGTTTGGTAGCTTCTTTTCAGAAGCAGTGATAATTTCACGTCTTCAGAAGTGATCGTTACTTTTATGCCCTGTTCTAGATCCAAGTTCCACCTGGCTCATATATCTAATTTTGATCTCAGACGCTCCCTTAGGTAATCGATCTTAAAAAGCGTTTGATGACATATGACGCGTATCTTATAGATTTAGAGGCTTATTGGAAAGATGTTTTCTTCGGAAAACATGAATTGAAAGGCCTGCAATGTGACCTCTCTTAAGTGTTACAAAAAGAGACCAAATTTGGCAAGTAGCTAACTGGGACTTACTCCAACGGAATAAAAAATAGGTTTTTTTATTAAATTGAGTTTCTACGTTTTAAACTCAAAGAAAAAGTGAATTAACTTTAAATTATTATTTAGTGTGTAAAATGTAAAATATCCGAATTGGAACTTCAATCCATGGAATGTGCAACCTTTCACATTTGAAAAATAATTTTGTAAGTTCCAGTGAAATAGCCAGAGTAAAGCCAATTGAAATTATCCAATTGACTGGGAATGTTTCAAGTCTGAATGCAAAACGCTTCATTGCAATTCTTTCTTTCGTACTCTGCGATCAATTTTAAACCGCCAGAAAAAGCTGCTATCTTTTTCATTCATCAGACTATTAAAATTACGCTCGAATTATTCCCTTCGAAAAGCGAATTTTTGATTTATATTCGAAAGCGAAACCAGATTATTAAAAATAATAATTTCGACTCTGTTTAAACAACATTATCTCAACATAAAGAGGGTCTACAAAAGCCAAAATTTACAAGTTTGGGGCTTTCGACAATCCACTTACAGAACTAGCAATTGAAAAATTATTTAATTTAATTTTAATTAATTAATTGATAAATACATTTGTTTTATTAAAATTAATGAGAATTGATCGAGATTTGTAGACACATTCAATGGTGTTAAATTCTTTGTCACTTAAAAAAATATGATTATCTACCTCAATCTATTTGGCTTAAATTCAACATGTACAAATGAGTATTTTCGGTACATTAGTAAAACTTTTCGAATTTTACTTCTTCGAATTGTGGTATTTTTATTTATTCTGTATGTAATGTACTGGATAAAGCAATAATCCTGATTTTTATGTACAGAATATAAGCTAGCTGTTAATTACATTGTACATAGTAAAATTACATTCTTGGAAACATATTACATAATTCTGTAAGAATTGTTTTAGAACACTGCTTTATTGCATTCTTTATAATTATTAATAAGCCATAAGACTGAGTCTTCGCAACTGCATGCTGATTCCAAAAAATTCCAATCTAACCAGATTGGAATTTTTTTTTTCACCACAAAGAAAATGTTTCTTAGATTTACAACAAATACTGCGATACATTTTCCACAAAATTTGTAGCCATTGCTATTATTGTATTGTATATTCTATTGTGTACAGATGCAAATTTTGTTAAGATATTTCCAATATTCACTTTTTGTAATACTGGAAGGAATGAATGAAAATTTAGCTCATTAACTATTTTATTATTTTATACTATTTATTATGTATATATTTTATGGTATTTCTCATTTCTATATTTTTTCTTGTCTTCTTCATTTTTTACATTCATCACAAACATTTTATTTATTAGGCTAAATCTTAGTTAGACTAAATAAAACTCTATTTATAAATACATATTTATACAAAATAGATGTTAATTATTTAGCTGCATACACGAAATTATTTACAATTAAAGAAGTGAAGGTCGCAGGTTGATTCAAAATGAGCAGACAATTTTATGATCCAAAACAATTCTTCGAAAATCCTTTTTGTAAATTTGTAACTTGTTTTTTGGGACACTACATTGTAAGTATGTATAAAATATATAATATAATAACAATACAAAAGATGCAAGCTTGCAATACATTAGCAACGTAAATCATTATGTATTCGCAAATAATTTGTTTCCTCAATTCAATTTGATTACGATTTCATCGATTTCTCATCTAGTCTATCTAGTCATTACTTTCACAGATAAATATTCTCAGAGGGTTGGTTTAGACATGAGCTAACTTCCCAAGAGGCATCTATATAGAAGCCAAATATCCACAATTATTTCTAATTTGAAGTAACATATACCACCTTATTGAAGTCAAAAGTACAACTTACGAAAGTTCTAACTGAAGAAACTTGTTTCTCAAAAACAACACTCAACATTTTCCTGCTGTTTCCTTATGAAAACTTCTGAAATATCTCTGATTAGAATCCTTTTTACCTTTGCAAATGTTTAGACATCTACTTATATAGTTCAGTCGCGTTTATCTTAGTAATGTTAAGAATTCCAAATGTGCAGACTTTGGAATTGCAAAAGAATAAAAACGAAACAAATACCGTATGCGACTAAAAGCGGGAGAAATGGCCTCAAATACCGATTTAAATGCTAACGCCAGCAAAAGGTTTGCTAAGAATACATAAAAGTAGGAGACGCCAAGTCTACCAGAGGCACGGCGCTTAAAAAGATAAATGAATCGAAATTCACTTACAAAAGGCAATTGAACAAGATTAAAACAAGCGAAAAGTCCGGCATCGAAACTAAAGAAATATAAATCTTAAAGTTGTAGTAGTTACAACTTTTTCTTTTTCAAGAACAATGAATTTAGAGAACTTTTCAAGTCCCGCTTTAAATGACGAGGAGAATGGGTTAAGGCTGCAGTGATATTTAAATCTGTTATGTGACAATGCAGCGAAAGTATGTTGTAATTTTTTATAATTTAATGCTCTATTGGTATTTTCTTATGGATGGAATTGCCTATCGCAATTAAAATACAAGTATACTGACTAGTTTTATATGGCTGTTTCGTCCAAAAAAGAGTCGAAAACAGCAACTAGTTGGTTTATTAGAATGCTAATTCAAACAGCATAAAAAGGTGATAAGCGGGAATTCTTTTTGCAAATGGGCCGAAGCATGGGCGGCGTAATAGCAAATGTATTCAAATTATTTCCAAAAGGTGTTTAAGCACATGTTAATTAGAAAAGTTATATAAGTAGTGAAATAAAACAGTGATTGTTTCTGAAACTAGGAAATGCGTGTTCTTTATACAGGGCTTCAAAACTAAAGCGAACAACTTCGAGCAGTTATTCCTTATTGAAAGTAAAAGACAATTTGGTATGAACCGTTGTAAAGATGTCCCAGTCGTTATGAAGAAGCGAATTTCGATTTTTTTCCAAAAGTAAAAAATTATGCAGTAAAGATTCTAAGACAAAAAAACGATTAATTTTTCCGCTATCTCTGCATCAGGATATCACCCTAGTGGCTGACTTGACTAACCCAAACTAACCCAAACACAAACAACAAATCATTTAACGCTTTAACAAAACACTCAAGTCGTTCCCAACATAAGTTCTTATAAAAGTTTCTTTATGAGAATTCCAGAAGTAACAGATTCTGCATATTGATCATGTATGTTTGTGAAAAGTTAATTAAAAGTTGAAAGTCCAAAAAGTAATTTATAAGGTATATTAACGAGATCTGGTCGTTGCTACATAATTTGTTTGAAATTACGGTGGTCTTATATAGGCCTCTGATCGAACACCATGTTGATTATTCAGGAAGGTTTATTTAGTACATAAGAAGTCTATAAATAACGTGCAAACTAATCGAATGCACAGTTTACATAAAAGCCAAATGCAATCAATATTAAGTTGCCGATTCCACCAACTACCCAAGTCAAACAATGCGAATTGTCTGCTGTTTACGTACACATATTACATTTTTAGAAAAACAGTCAAGTGTTTAATGGGATTAGAAAACAGTACAGTTCAGCACGTTGCAGAATAGTAGACATATGGTGTATTGATGGAAAATCTGATGTAGAAACACTTAAGTAATTTAAAATGCATTCAATTTTCCATGTGGTTTAAAAACTAAAAAACGCCATGGAAATTTGAATAATATTAATGTGGCTAAAATTGAATGATTTATTAAAAATATTCACATGCACCCTGCTGTTAAATATTTATACACTTAATATACATAACTGATAAAGCAACAACCAACGGATGTCGTGTTTATTTGCTACATAAAACCGCCGTTATTGTTGCTAACCATTTATGTTCAACGAAAAACCAGTAGGAAACATGGAAAAGTTGCGACGATATAATTTAGGCTTCGTCATGCATTCTATAATACCAGCTAAGATATTTGTTGATTCATAAATTCTGCAAGAACTTTTACCTGGTGTACACGCAAGCCTAATGTTATTGATACGAAATTTATGTATTTTTTATGAAACCGTCAAGAAACCATTTCATATTTAGTAATTACCCGAGAGCTCGTGTATGATTAATAACCCTGGCTCGATAGCAGAAGTTTCTTTCTCGCTACTTGAAATATGATATGGAGTTTTTATTGTCAATAAATGATTGATGCCATTTGGGAGTCGGGTCTTAAAGATTCTCTATATCTGTAGCAAGCAGAAGGATAAATCCAACAAACTTTTCATATACTTAATAAAGCACAGGATGAAATTTACTGATCGTAAAGTTAGATACATTGCCAAATCTGCAGTTATTGGAATTTGCATAGTATCTAACAATTTTATTTAGCTGAAAAATAGACCAAATGGTTTTTTTTTAATTATCATTCTTATAATATGGATATTTTGATTATGGTATTCTAGCTGATTAGAATATTAGCTTTTAAAATTATACGCCAAATAAAAATTAAATTTCTTAGACATTTCGGCAAACACCCTGGAATTGGAAACTTGAAAAAGTTTGTTTCTTATTATTCACTGTACACTTATATTTTTAATTCACGAGATCTAAATATATATGAAATGGAAAGGTTGTCATCAAGAAAACTAGAATTGATCGGCAATAAACGCAAAATGTCTAGTGGGTTCCCAAAAAAGAGAGAGATTAAAAAATTTAAACCAACACCACTTCTAAAGTTAAATCGAAGCAATTGATGCAAGGCAAAGTTGTAAATTAGAACCATTTTCTTCCTCAGTCTGCTTTCTGTGAATAAGAGGTGCTTCACGTTCAGTTTTATTTCATTATCAGCTCATTTTACACCAATGTCTATTGCTTTTGAAGAATCGACCCAATTGAATTTTCAGCATTCAACAGTTTTTTTCCTGGTCAAAATGCCTTCTAAAAACGTCAGAAGTTGCAAATTTATTCGATAGCTATTTCTGAAAATATGAATGTTCTTCTACTCAGAGAAGTTTAAAAAGAGTAGTATTCTTAAACTGGAATATTTCCTGTATAGATTAAAAAAAGAAAATTCATAATTATTAGGAATTGTTGTAAAATGTATGTTGTAAATATAAAAATAATTATCTTAAAAATTAACTATCGTATTGAAAAATATATTAACTGCGATGCTTCCGTATGAGCGCTTTCACTAGTGTTATACATTTTTTCGATACAACTTTTCTTCTTAAACCAAACCGCAATTAAACAGTGATACTTTTTAATTATAAGCAATAACCTTAGACTTGCTAGTATTTGTCTGATTTGGTTGAAAAGAAATAGATATGATATTAATTAAACAAAAAATAAGTTGTTTTATATTATTAACTAAGCCGGACATTTCATAAATTATTTCCTGACCTAAAATGCACTTTCATTCGAACGCAGTCCATTTTTTTTTCACAGTTAACACTAAATATGTAAGAATTTCTATTTAGTAACTGCTGATGCGGCAATTAATAACTTTTTCTTGGACTTGGAAGTTTCACTTCTAAATCACTTTATCTGGATTAAATTGTATAAACTTTCTATAAAAATGCACACTGTTTATAGTTACCAAATATCCAACTTTATAACTACAGCAACTATTTAAGTGGCCCCAAATCGAAATCCAATTAAGTTCTGTTCTGAGACTTCTTCACTTAATGTTTGGATTTCATCCCTGCCAGTAACTATTAGTCAATGTTGAGAGCAAAAAAATTCAGCAATTCAAATTCGGGCTGTTAAGAGCACGTCGTTGACCGCCAAATTCGAAAATAAAATAACAAAACTATATGATGTCACCACATTTATGACCGTGATGACGACATCAAGTTATTTAAATTCGACGCGCTGCTTAGAAGCACACCGTGGAAATTTGCCAATCGAGCCACTGTCAAGATGCTATTTCCGAAAAATTATTTGCAATCTCATTTTTAATATTCATATCATAAAGGTTAGTTGGTACAGCCTCAGCTATTGTCATTTGCACCTAGATGAGAATATTCTTAAAATAATCGAGATGACTCTCGACGTGACGCGATTAAGCATTATTCATTTCCAAAATAGATCACTTCAACTGTTGTAAGTGCATCAAACGAAAACAACGCATAATTGTCTTCTTTCCTCTTATTCCTTACTGGACCATTACATTCCGACACCTTCTCCATATTGCCCCTTCCTGCATTGGCCTCCAAAGAAAATTTAATTTTAGCTTCTTCACATTTGATTTGGACATCACAGTTCGAATTGAGGAACAATCAAAATATGCTTATAACATCTATCTGTTACTTGTCTTCAAACTTCCGTTTTCACGTTTTATTACTACTAGCGATTCAAATTCAGAATGTTAGCAGGATCGATCATAATTCACCCGATTTACTAAATTAATAAAATATCACCTGTTTCGTACTCAAAGCAAAGCGAGCGTGAATAATGATTTAAGAATGTTAGAGGCTTTGCCTTTGGTGCAAGCTTAAATTTATCGAAAACTAATTTCCTTGCGGTCCTGCTAACTTTGACTCTTCCCCAATTTAATGTAGAGCAGCGCTTTCTGGAGCACGTAACTGAAACTCGATGAAAATGTTATTATTATCTTTGAAATTGATTGGATATCAACTGGGATTTGCCAGGGCTTTTCAGATATTATTCCAACAGAGCAGTTTCATCAAAAGTATGTCAATACAAAATTGTGTACCGTAATACGAAACTGTGTATACATATTTTATGCTTTGTAAGTCCATTATTTATTGAGTTTATATATTGAAAACATTCTCGCATTATTCACAATCACCAAACGAAAAACTTCTTTTAAAATACTGCTTTCGCAATAACCCATTAGAGTTAGATTGAGTTTGATAGTCGCATTAGCCCACATTTGTGTTTCCAACTCAAAACCTTGATAATTTCCATTTCATAATGAAATGGAAATATTAATCAAATCTCTCATTTTCCCGATGCTGTCAATAAAAAAATACAAATGCAATCAATTAATGCCCATTTCGATTACATTTAACATGTTTCTGCTAAAAGCTTCACAGTCTACATTAAAGACTGTTTGCCTGCTGCTACCTTTGATCCGATGTTTACTAAAAAAAAATGTTGCTCCAAATTATCTGAATGGCAATCGACATTTATTTTGTGAAGTCGTGGGTAGCTACGTGTACCAATTTGAATAAATAAAATGTGACGGGTTAAACGCTGTTTTATTATGTTAAGCGCAAAAGTTGTTTAGAGGCTATGTGTTTTACACTGTATAAATTCCGGCGGTGATAATAAACAATTTTATTGAGAAAAATACATCGTGATTAAGCTAAAGGCATTAGTTTTATTAATTCGAGTTAAACTGTTGTGTATCAGGTGTAAGTAGTTGCTTAGTTTGTGTGGAAAGGAATGTAAACTTGGGGTAATTAACTTAAAACCAAAAAAACAATTGACTAATAAATAACAGCACGTTTCTTCGAGGCAATGGATCTTTGTTTAGAAAACTCGAAACGATGTGTTTATAAAAAGTCCATTGTTCCCCAATAACTTTCAATTCAATCAACACTTCTAAAAAACCTACGGTAGCCACCCTAGTAAACTAATAAATAAAAATTAATTTAGATATCCGTAATTTAAATTTAATCGTATTTCCAAATTGGATATTTAAAGATCGAAGTTCTCTAAACTGCAACGGCCAATATTTAGCATTCAGTTCAGAATGGATAAACATAATGTCGAATTTCATCGATTGTAAACATACTAAAGCTTTAATGTTTGAAATCTTCCAGTGATCAATTTTAAGCCAATGATATTCCTTGAAATTGCCTGAATAAAAATGGGACAATACAGCCAAATATTTTCACTTTGATCAAATGGTTGAAAACTTAAGGCCGAATAACGCAAAATATTATACCTATACCTAAAAAATTGAGAACTTGCAAGAGTTTGTTTAATACAATTTATATTTAAATTAATTAACAACGTAAAATTAGGTAGCAACTGCAATATAAGTGTATAGTAAGATATATTTTACAGATATTAATTCATAAAATCAGATAGACAAACATTGACTAGAGAGAAAATCCATATTTTCATTGCTTGTAGATTGCGTCCTAAAAAATAAAGATGTGGTTAAATCAGAGAAAAATTCAAGATTTCTGATATTGGCATTAGGCAAAAATGGACAAAGGTTTCTTTTTGTCCTGTTTTTTGGAAGTTTGCAGTTGGCGGTTCTTTAGCAACTTGGGCTGTTTTCTACTCATCGCTAAGAGTATGGAAATCTCCATTGTATCGAAGTTTATCCTGAATAAGCTCTATAACATAATATGATCTAATATTAGGTTTTTTTTTATTATTTTCCTTCTATTTAAATAGTAACTCAATATTATAATGTGATTATTTTCAGTATAATACAAAAATGTATTGGGTTGGTTTGTATTAGTAGGGCTCCTCTTGTCAAGCATTAGAAAGTGTTAAAGCTTTCGGTTTAAAATTAAAATTTTTTGCCTGTTCCACACAGTTCGCATAGTTTTTCTGATCATTTATTAACATTTTTTTCCTGGTTACAAGGATGTAGCATCGGGTATAACGCAATGCTCAGGGAGACTTTGTTTTCAAATGTAAGACCCACTTTTGGGCTTCAAAAAAGTTGTGGTACGCTCATAAACCACTCATTTGGAAAGATTTGGTTACGTTTAGTTTAGAAGTTTTTTGTCTTTTGACTATGTATCGTATTTGTAGCCATTATCGAGTAATTGAAAAAAACCTGATAAACAATATTTTAGACAAAAAAATATATTTTTATCGTAGCTTTAGGGATTGCACATCACAGTCCCTAAAACAGCACTTTAATAAATAAATACATACATTATTCATCCCCAATTGAAAATTTACAAGGACTGCTCCCTTACCCCAAAACATTCGGAAGAATCTGTCAGTTTCAGATGATCACATGAGGAAGAATCAAAATTTCACATAACTCAAAAACAGTTGACTTCAAAGAAAATACTAAGGAGCACTTTGCGTTGTGTAAGGATGCCTCAGACCCTCAAAAAAACTCAACTTGGTCAAAATTCATAAGAGTTCCTAGTATGGTTCCTGGCTAGTTTTCCAAAATGTGTTGACTTT
This sequence comes from Dendroctonus ponderosae, assembly GCF_020466585.1. NCBI lineage: Eukaryota > Metazoa > Arthropoda > Insecta > Coleoptera > Curculionidae > Dendroctonus > Dendroctonus ponderosae. The sequence continues at coordinate 7,730,988 of NW_026019016.1, read as the reverse complement.
CAAGAAAGGTTTATTAAACGTGTGAATGTTAATTCATTCTTTATCCACTTAACGAATATTATGGATTACATATAAATACGTATTTGTTAAGGATATGCAATTTTAAGGGCTGATACCTCAGCTAGTCTTTTGGAGAATATGCCCAAGTTCGCGCGAATCAAAGTCAATCCATCCTGTGCAATTAGCTTATTTTCGATAACAAAATAACAGCAAATTCATCCAAGCTTTTCATCCAGAATTTTTATTTATCAGGTCAGTTTTATTTGTTGTTTTATAATGTTGTAAATATCTTGATGCATCTTATTCTATTATTAATCTTGGCATTGCATGTGCTCTGTTCGCCTTGCACTACCAGTTAACGACACCATACATTAAAGAAATATATATTTTATTTATTTGCAAAAGCAAGACATCATTCAAAGTCCCTATGAAATTTTATAGCATCTACATCACATCAAATGGTACAAAAATGAATTGTGTAGTTGGCTTTAGTTCAAATTCCTATGAGACAATCGTCGGTCATAATTAACAGTAGATTCACGTTTCCCTTTCGCAAGTTCTGGATCAAACATTCCAATAAGACTATTTTCATTAATTAGTCGTGCCTAGTAATAACTATAATGTTATTGCTCATCTGCCTGTAGGATTTATTTGCGTGGGTTTACTATGGTGATAAGGTTGCTATTCCAAGCTCAGTAGTCGTATTGAAAGTGCCAAGGAAGCATCTATCTAGTAAAACATCAACAGGTTTAATTTTCCCCACTTAAATACTGCAACGAAAATAGATATTGGTGCCAAGACTCGGAAAAATGTTAGATGTGTCAAGTGCAAAAAACACGACTCATCAACCACCCAAATGAGATTTTAAATGTCGTTCTAAACCTTGGCCTCTTAATTTCAGGAAATTTAGATAGTAAGGCTTTAGTCACTTGGTAAATTTTAACCTCTTGGTTTATCAATTGCTTTACAACGCAAAACAACAATTAAGTCAGTAAAAAATGTATAATTTAAAACAAAAAGAATGTCTGTGCAACGCTGAATACTATATTTTTCCCAAGAATGTATTGAGTGTAGGGGCTCTATGGCCGGCTAAATCTCCAGACTTAACTCGGTTAGACTTCTTCCTAAGGGGCGACTTAAAAAGCATGATCTGAGCTGACGCACCAGAACTGAGAATTCTGGCAACTACGAAGATGAATTGGTGATGGGAGCCGACTGATAAATCCATCGATAACCCAAAATGTTAGGACTGGGAATTATTATGAAATCAAGTGACCACGACCTTAATATAATTCTTTCTAAATCAAATTTGCCAATAACTCACCGAATATCTAGCTTCGGTTCGAGAATTGTGGCGGGTTGGTTAACATAAACGGAATCTTTACAAAACCGCACCAAAAAGAAAGGATATTGGATTCCATACATAATGGCCAAATATTTATTTTAGCATTAAAATGCTTCCACCGCTTCAATAAATTAACAGTTCGATTGAAATATTAAGTATGGTGAAAGTTATGATACACCCTTTAATACCGTTATAACTTTGAAAATTTCCTTTTAATGCAACTGGAATGCTTAAATCAAATTACGCTCCCTGATGGCCTGATGTACCTACAGTTTTTACACGAAACTAAGTTTTTGAAAAATCACCATTACAGTTTTTTAGATATTTTTGAGTATATTTCCAAGCGGCTTTTTAAATATATTAATGCAAACTTAAATAAGGGCTAATTAAAAGAAATGACATGAATACGGGAACACTTAACTTCTTTAGAAGACCCACGTTACTCACAGCTAAATCATCAATAATACGAAAAAATTACTTCATCTAATAATTAACTGTGAATAACAACGAATTTTAATTAATTTTTCCCGTTCAGTGTTTCTATGCGGAAATGCCAGACCGAGCCAGAAACACTGCGTATTGATTAAACTTACACACTTCAAAACACACGAAAAAGCAATTGATTTTTTACTGTGTCTTAGGGGATACTCGCTCAGGAGGGGCACAAAGTACCTACAGCTTTATACGGAAGGAAACATTTCATGATTTACGCTTAATTGAGGTTTTTCAACTAATGTTTTTAAACGTTTATGCTGTAATTTCGAGAGCATTTTGAGATCAATGCACTAGGGAACCTATGAAAAATTCTTTTACCATTTTCCAATATACGATATTTAAGGAAACACACTACATTTTAACATAAAAAGTTTTCAATGACAGAAAAAAATCTTCCAAGTTCTCACACTTTCAGTTTTGTTATCCGACTGGATTTAACTCAAGTTCTTCTTAATTTACTTACGTTGAAATGAGGCGAATTCCTGCAATATTCGAATTATAAATCACATGGAAAATTCGATTAAGGAGGTATTTTTAGTACATAAAAAAACTATAAATTTCCAATGAAAGCAACTAATCCGAATTTATGTTTTTGTGTAAATGTATCTTTGTTGCATGTAAAATATTTGGCTCCCATTTGAAAATACAGTCAGTAATTACTCTTAATTTGATTTTGTTCCGAAATCCTAAGATTAGGTTACTACCTTAAAATGGGTGTTGACCTGGATTTCGTTGGGTATTTTCAATTTTAAGCCTCTGACTCAATGTCAGTAAAGTTTCGTAAAAAAGTTAATGAGCCAATATTTCCGTGTTGTTTTCCATTTTTTACTAAATTTAACTGTTCATCTTATGCATTCTTATACTCTTTGGTAGAACTCGAAATTGTCTACGATTAGCATTACTCAAAACTAACTAGTTATTTCATTGAAGCTACTAAACTACAGGTCTGGTTTACCGGTAGCACATATTTGCCCCAGTTTGCACACTGAGAGAAGTCGGAATAGAACTGCAATACAATTTTACTGATAAAAAATGATTTCTATGGTAAAATGGTGAACATCTGTCTCATTACTTTGAATTATTCATTATTCTTCTGTGCTCAGGCAAATGCTAAGCTAATGAAAAGCAAACAAAGGAGAATTTTAGGTATATAGACAAATATTAGAATCAAGTTAGTGAATCAATCAAAAATGGAATGATAGAGTTCTCCAGCAGTCACGTAACGCCAGTTAGTGATTGATGAGCCTCATTTTTTGTTAAACTTAACTCTAACAAAAGTGAAGTTATCAAAACTTCGGAGAATGACTATGCAATACTTGTTTTCTTCGTAAAAACCTTAGACAAGATGACTCGTCTCTGGGCGGAAAAATCGTTTAATCTGAGGAGAACTAAAAACAATTCAAACACTTTCCACATCCACATAAAAGTTGCTTCCCTAGATAACTACTTGTTCGTAATTTAAAAAAAGTCTGTTTACCTACATGAAATCACAAAGACAATAAGTTTATATAAAAGCCCATATTTTATGAGCGCGTTTCCAGCCAAATGCTTTATAGATTGGGCTGAATATCGAAAGAGTTACATGCAAAAACACTGACTTTCACAGGTAATAGCCTTGAAAAGAAGTTTCCAATCGGATCGGTAATTCATTGTTCCAGCTACACCCTTATTGTCAATGATACGCTTATTTATAACGAATATAATTTGATCCTCTCCATATATCCATCTCTTTACTGACCTGTATGTTGTCGTACTCTTGATAAATAATTCGCAACCAAATTGATGTAATCATAGAGCAAAATCAATGAGATTTTTTAATCCCTGTCTTGATCGAGTTCAGACAAGCCATAGCTACACTTCAAACCACAAATAAAATTGAGAAGGAAACTGTTCTTCCTAATTTATTCACATAAAACACAATCAAATATAAATTGCAACTATTTAGTTCGCGGATCGATGCGGGACGAAGGCGCGATATAACCGCGTTTTTCAAAACGGAGACGTCGAGCGTCGGGACGTCGCTGTCACACTGTGGATGTAGGTCACAATCGCGGCGCTCAGCGCTCGTTTTACTGGGGTAGCGACATCTTCAGGACCAGGGTTGTTTCCGGTTCTGTAATCCAAACTGTTTCGATTATTCTACAGGGTTGATTTACGCCGCTTGAGTTTCATGAATATGAGTTAACTGCAAAAAGTCCCTCAACATTTTGCTTTATGGCCACCAATCATTAAATTATTTTCGTTACACAGTTACAAACTTGTGTTTTTTAAATAAAACACCCTGTATCAATGTGTCGCAACTGATTCTCTTACAACTGATGGTAAGTTGAAATTGAATTTGGATAATTCTGAGTCTGCGGTTGATAGTTTATCAGATATGGACATTTCCAGATGAAAACAGGGGCACTTTTGGAACAGCTCTGTACTAAGTATGTAAAAGATATTGAAAAATCAGACCTGTCCAACAATACCATTCATCTGGTAGTATAATAACAAAGCGTGCCTTCTTCCAAATAATGCACAAATACAGATAGTCCGAGTTTCTCATAAAGATAACTAACTTTTTTTTGATCTTACGGTATCCTAAAAGCCCTACACCAAACTTTCAGAAAATGCTAAATGGTCAAAACCTTGTATCACACGTTTCTGAATAAACCAGTTGGAAGATTATGTAATATCAATGCATCATCATAGCCCCATGCAAGAAATTACTTAGATGATTATAAGAGAAATTCTTGGATTGGACGCGATAGTTCAATCGAATGGCCATCCAGATCACCTGACATGACACCAATCGACTTTTGCTATGAAGTGATGTTAAGGCTGAAGCTTACAAACATGTACAGGGTTTTTCCTCATAAGTTGACACATTCCCCAGATCGTTTATTTCAAAAAATTGTAAAAAGTGGTAATAACCAAAGTAGTTCATTGTCTGTAGACTTTTTTCTACAACGCACCGCACCGTTTTTGTCTCTCACCTTAATACCTCTGAAGATTGTAAGAGTTCATTGAGAAAATGTGGTTTTTTAGCTTTGACTGATTTTTTTTTGCTTTACTACTACTCAAAAACGGTCTGTTTGTACATTCACTTAAACATACTAACGATGTGGAGGTCTTTTACGCGAAAAATTAAAAGATAAATTTATGACTTTGTAAAAATGTTACAAAATCTTTTTTCAGCGTCGAATTCGGCCCAAAAACGAAAATTAATTCCTCCCATTTTCCCCCGAAAACTATTGAGGTTTTCCCCAAAACCGATCACATAGCTAACAGTTTTTAATCGAAAATGCAAAAAAGATTATTTTCTCATTATTTTCTTCTTTTCTGACAAAATAGGATGTTTTCAGTCAAAAATAACAAAATTAATTTTGGTAGAAAATTCGCCCCATTCATCGGTTGGCAGGGAACATTAGAAAACCCTCTTCAGCATCGAATTGGGGCAAAAACCAAATAATTTTATTCAGTTTTTTACCGAACGTAATTAGGATATCTTGAAAAAACGACCAGAGCAAAAGTTTGTCTCATCGCTTTGAGGATTTTTAAAGTTCCTTTAAATTTTGTATTAAGCAATTCTTTCGACGCAAAAATCGCATTATTTTTTAGTTATTGCAACACTCGCCTTCTTAACCGCTTTGCAGAAATTTTTGGAAAACTTTTTGCAGCTTCGTTAATTGACAAAACCCTAATAATTATCTCTGGATAATTTTTCCAAAAATATTTTGCGCACTGAAGAAGCGAAAGTTTAGACTCATTTATTTGGAAAACTCTTAGAAACTAGGGTTTCTTCACTTTTAGGTCAATACTTTTAAACAACACTGTCTCTAAACAGAATAACCGCGTTTTTCCTAACGTTTTACTGTAAAATCCTAGAACTGAATCTTTTATGCAAAAAAATAGGAGTTCGATTTTACAAGAAAACTCGTCGACTTTCTTTGGACTCAGTTCTTTCTGTTGCTGGAACAATCTAGATGATATTTTTTAGTTGCCTGAACAAAGTAGTAAAATGTTACTCAGAAAAAATGTTGATGACCTTTTTTTAGATGCGAAAATTCCAGTCTCGGGTTTCCTAAAGCTTCAATAAATGACTTATAACTCATTAACCGATGAGTTATAACATCATGAATTTTTCTATCGTTTAGCCATTCCGCACGTTAAATTTTCAAAGTGGATTTCTTCATATTTGGGCAAGATATCGCCTAGCGCATGTCAGCCGCTCATTTAGAAGGTTTTTTATAATACATTCTGTAAATTTGGTTGGATTGACTTTGTTACTGCTTTTAATATGAATTTTTCAGCTTTTGAGAATCTTCTCTAGTTCGGTCATTTATGAATTTTAATTTTTTAAATCGGATTTGTTTAAATTTGAGCAACCAATCGCATATCGGATATCAGTAAGGTGTAAAGATTGTACAGTAATCGTAAATAAAGTTTTATTTAACATATCCTGTTAATTTGGCAATTAAACTAAATTAGAAAGTTTAAAGTTAAAGCAAAACTTAAATTTTGGTTTAACTGTTTGGTTAAAGGTTTATACTGTTCCGTCGCTTTTAATGATGCAAGCAAACAGAGGTATTTTCAAATCATGGAATATGGTATTGCCATTTAGACAGCATTTGCACAGCATATCAAGCTGTTCTCTTTTTTAGGGACGTTAGTTAGACTATTCTCCTTTTTGGGGATGTTATGGATGAGTCAAGGTAACTTTTTAATTGCTAATTAGAGTTTTCTTTCAATTTGAGCCTAAACGAACTGTTCCCAAGCTGCTCGAACTCAAAGTTTCCTAAAAATTGAGCTACAGTTTAATCTGAGAGCTCGGGTGAGTCAAGTTCTGTATTCCGTCGCTCTTAATGGTGCGGTCAAAGAGAAGCATCAACAAAAAATGCATGGCTTTAATGTGGATCTGCCATGTAGGGAGACTTTACATAATATATGAAACTAACAGGACTAAAAATTTTATAAAAACCGATCAAAAAACTAAGCCGGGTAATAGCGTTTAATTTTATATCAAAAAGTCTCTTCCACCCCATGATTGAAGTTGTTTATATTTGGCTGAGAAAGCGGTTGTTTACGACGATTTACAAAATCCGTTTGAACGAGACACCTGCGTTTGAAAATATAGCCATATAAACTGGAACTTTCTACAGTATTGTAAACAACCAAAAACGAAATCGAATAGTAAAGCAATGAGTCATACAAAGGGCGACCAAGAAAATTATATCATCATCGTAGTTCTGTGGTTCGGTGTGAAAAACTTCCATATCGCTTGAGTTTTTTCCATAAGCAGATTAACTGTTCAGTGTCTGACGGGCAACGAATGAAATAGGTCGTCGGTCCTTGGTGTCTTTTCGGGATATATAGAGGGATTTCGTGCCAATGAAATGGGTTCGGTAGATCATCCTCCCCGTTTACTACGGGATTTAGTGAGTTTTTCAATTCGTGTGAACCTTAAGTGAGTGATTAAGTGTAGACACTTAATTAAACATTAAGAAGACACACCTTTTTGTGGATAAATGGTTACAAAATTGATGGAGCGCCAGCTTGCTGAAAGCTGGTAAGAAGGATTTCTTCCTATACATTACTTTGCTTCAATTGAGTTTAGTTTTTCGAGAATGAACTGAAGTTTTATGCGTTCTTACATTTGCCTTTCATTCCTTTACTGGTTTCAAATGGCCTTCCTTGGGCTTTGGACCAAAGCTTCGGTTATACTAAAAAACGTTTTTCTTTCTTTCCAGGTGGCACGATGCAGCTTTCGGTAAGTTTGGCATTACTTTGCCCCTGGTTGCCATGTAGATGTAGATCTGTAGTCCCATTATGTTGACTTGTATTTTATTATTTATTCGACGTGGAGCGACGAGGGAGTTTTTGGATTCTGGATTGCGTTTTAGAGAATTTGAAATTTTGTTTCTTTATAATTAATCAAGTCAGATATTAATATCTTCCTAAAAAATATTTTCTTTTGCTCTTAAATATTTGCTATTCATTGATCAATGAAAATTCATATAATATGTTCTAAAGTTTGATCCCACTTAATTAAAATAATATATTAGTAACTTTTTGCGTGTTAGTGGTGTTATATATAGACACAAAAAGTATTACGTACTAAAAAAAACTATTTTTATTGTATTTGTTTCTTGCTGTGTTTGCTTTTGATCTGAAATATTTAACAAACATATAAATATTTCCTAAATATGTATGTAATATTTTGTGCTATCTGGGTTACACGTGAGCCAATGCGGCTTTTGCGAACTCTTGCAATATAAATGTAAAATTAGTGTCTCGGAAGATACAAGTTCTTTTTAACCAGTTTCTCAACATTATCTAGGTTTCCCAAAGTAGACTGTTTTTATATGAACTTTTACATTATACATAAAAAAATATGTCGATCTGCTGTGAACGACAGTTTTCATTGCCTTGGAAGGAAATTTCCGTTATTGATTGGTGTTTTTCTTCTGTGATTTGCACTCTAAATTAAACAGTTCTTGTATTCTTAATAGAGATTGCTAGATTTTTCAAATTAAAAATCTTGTTCACTCAGCTTTTAAATATTAGCGAAACAGACCGTCTTTATATGAAGATTTACCGTTTAAATATAAAATAAGGGGGGTTCTTAATTAGGGAACACATCTTGCATTGTCTGATTCGAAGTAAAGATATCATTATTTGCGTTTTTGACCTATAAATTAAACTTTTTGATGTCTTGAAAGGAAAAATTTTCCAGAATCCAGACCAAAGTACCTAAAGGTAGGTGGAACTTTTTTATAGCTTTGTTATTGATCTAGAGGATAGCGCCCTAAGGGGCTGCAAGTGATCCTGGCCTATCTTTCAGATTTCGCGCTGTTTTTCCAAATTCAATAGTCTAAACGAACTATTTTTGACAAACGACAAAAACTCGGGCTTTTAAGGAATTTCAGCGATCTGGATCCAGATCCAGCGATTTATTTGGTAGTAGTAGATGGCAACCAGGGTTGTAGTTCCTATATTACAACATTATGCTGCTCGCATGTGCAGCTTTGCGGATTTTATCTAGCGGCTTTAGCGGCGTTTATATTGCGGTTTTTGCGAAATCCAATTGCGGTTTTTCCGGAAATCTTAATGTGGTTTGTGCGGAGTTTGTGATTGGGCTTCTTGGTCATTGTTGTGCCCTCTTTCTTTTTTACGAATGTCAGGTAAATTTTTAAATATTTTATTATATTATTTAAGTACTTATATTCTATATCATGTCATTTAGATACTTAATTTCCTAACGTGCAAATCTTTTTCAGGTACACCAAGAAATTTAAAAAAATGTTTTTATTTACTAATACGCACTTTTTCTTGCAGCAATATGTTCGTATTAGGCTCCATTAGGGATGACTATAGTCATCCCTAATGGAAAAAATCACTTTTCATTGATGCCTAATAAGAACGTAGGGAAATTCCTATTTTATTGTATTTTTATAATATTTTATGTAAGTTATTGGAGTTGTATTTATGCGTATGCATACAGAATGTCCGAAAATGATACGCATCAAATTTAAGACAGATTCAACCTAAAAATGTATGTCGCTCCTGATTTCATCGAATCCGGAGGTTGTCCGTCAGAATAAATTGAAATTTTTCTGCTATTTATTAACTTTAAAAATATCTTTCTGATAAAAACCTGTTTTGCAAATAAAAAGCGATTTTTCTGGAAAATTGATCGAGATACAAAACACGAATCCGTAATTAACAGAAAAATGATTACTCTTTTAGGTTTTGATTCAAATTTCATATTAGACATACGGGGTAAAAAATATAAGTGTGGTAGTAAGGGGCACTTGGAAAAATATTAATATAATAAAAGTACTTAATACCAAATAGATGAAAGCAGGAATTAACTAAACTTTTTCTAGATATCAAACAGTTTTTGATTGTTCTAGAAATTACCGTCCCGGAATATTTTTCATCTCATCTAGCTCTGTTCTTTTTATATGAAAATATTTTTTAACTGATTTGCTTATCACAAAATGTGTACCTTTTTTGTTTAATATGGCATGTAAATTAAGATTTTCAATATATATAATGTATAGGGTGTCCCAACAATAGAGTAAATTTACACTTAACTGGTATTATTAGTCTCAAAATTATCATCATATTGTAAAGGTTCTAAATGTCCATTTTTTCTTTTAAAATATTCACAATTCTTCAGACTGCGCCAGAACAGTCGCAACGCTGAAAAATGTTATTTAATTTTTCCGTATACCTAAGTTTCGATTTTTTTTTGTTATACAAAATATGATGCAAAATTGAATATTTTTTTGGTTATTCGGTTTTGAGAATTCGTATTTTCATGGTGATGGTAACACGAACATTTCTCCGTCGTCTTTGAAAACCACATTTTCAAGCTTGGCTAGAAAAATACTACATTAATAGTGGGTTTTTAAAAAAATTGTTTTTGAAACTATAGAACATAATAAATCGTCCAAATTAACGTATTTTCAAGTTCAAAAATATAACTTTTTTAAGAAGGCATTTTGAAACATTTTATTTTCAAGAAAATTATACTAGATAGATATTGGAAATATTTAGCTTATTTTAAAGGATTTGTTATCCTAAATAGTGACACTAACAATATACAAGGGCGCGCAATTTAAGCGTAATGAGAGATTTTGAAGTTTGTATTAGTTGCAAAGACAAATATTCTATAAAATATTACAATAAAGTATTAGTATTTGCTCCTGCCAAATTTCAAAATTTTGTGTGTATTGTAGTGGCGATTAGCACCTTTACAATATGTCGATAAAAAATTTGCAAGGTATAATTAATATATAATTATTCGCAATATATTCTGACTGTTTCTACAACTTACTTTTCATTTACTTTTCAACCGACATCTTGACCGGCCGACGAAATCCTGCCCTGTATTAGGTCAAACTAGGTGTCCATTGAGCCGCTGTGTTCATACGTGACTTTTTCAAATTGCGAATATTTCATGTTACATACCCTTTTAAAATCAAACAATTTGGTAATCAATTTAAAAATCACTTCAACTTCACAAACTGTTCAGCTATTTTATTAAAAAACTGATATCTTTTTAGTTGATAGTTCGTTTTAACGTCTCGATACCGGAAGTCGCTTTTTGACATTGCGTTGTTTCCGACTGCCGTATTTGCCGCTTTCAATCTGTCTACTAAACCAAGCCAGTGCCGGTATTGAATGTTAAAAGGTGTGTGTTTATTGTTTAATAACCTCCATTTTACTGCACTTTACTTTAATCGATTTACGTTGATTGTTTGCAAACATTTCCTAAAAAATGAGTGACGATAAAAAGGTCAGTTTGATATGGTTTCCACTCAACAGGGCACAGGATTCTCGGTAGAGTTTTGTTAGGTTAACGGCGTTGTTTTCTAGGGGGCTGAGGCCGACCGTATCAACTTGAAAGTCCTTGGGCAGGATAATGCGGTGGTACAATTCAAAATTAAAAGACATACTCCACTTAGGAAACTCATGACTGCATATTGTGAAAGAGCTGTAAGTAGTTAAGCTTCACTGTAGCAGCTATCAATGCTTGGTGTCGTTTTCTTATTCTTTACGATTGAATTACAATTCATGAATAAGGCCGTTTATTTCGAAAATAATTCATTGGATGTTAATAATTCCGGCTCAATTGATTTAAGTTAAATTATATTGACATAACCAATATGGGCAACGTGAATTACAATTTACACTATAACATAGCTCTTCTATGGAACGTTTAATGATTACCATAATATTAATTATATGCAGTTTTTCACCTCACAGCTATAATGGTCGGGATGAGTTCCAAACTGTCGTTTTAACCATCTCGAAATCAAATTTAGCAGTTGCTGATTGGCCTGAAATATCTGTTTATAAAGTATGATCAGATTTTTCATTGTCTTATCTTAACTGATGAAGGCCTTTAAAAGAAAAGACTGATCGAGTGTACTTATTTTTTCTTGTCTTATTAGTTAGTGTAATAGCAGAAATATCTAATTATATACGGGGTCTCAATCATTATACAATAAGCCTTAGCTAATATGAACTTGAGCTTGTAGGTAGTACTAAAGTTGTTTGTATTACTTTTACTTTATTTAAAATTTGTGTAGGCATCAGAATGAGCTTGTATTTATTTTTTCCAGAACTAGATGTGTACATTTGAGAAAAATATGTAACAATGTTTTACATCTACAATTACAACAGCTATAATTACGTTAACATTCGCCCAAATATAATCGAAAATTAATAGCTTCGGAAATACGGTTAATGGGGTGTTAAATATCGCTTTATTTTTGTCACTATTCTTAAAGTATCTTCGGTAGAAACGTACAAACTTTTCACTACATTGCTTTTAGGCCCCGAATAAGATGGTTGTTGCAAATTTTGCCAATGTCGCCAAGGACACTACTTACGACCAATTTTGAAAATATTTACAGTTAGTAACTTTATTGCGTGAATATTCAACATGAGGTTTCATTCACAGCCTGAAAGACCTGACTGATTGATAAAAATGATGTTCTCTAATGGCTAAAATTTATTTAATTTGAACACAACATTAAAAATAATAAATTACGTAATACTGATTTATATGAATTGTTAGAAGTGTCCAACGTTGACATTAATATACTTCTTTCGAGTTAAGGCTGCATTTGCAGTTTCACGAGACATGATAAAATATTCTATACTCTTCAAATATATTTATTATTTCTTACATATAAGTAGGTACACTGTGTCCAACATAAGGGGTTGGTGGAATTCGGAAAAAAGTTGAGCAATTAAAAGGCTAATGAAATGGCGCTTATGGATGTTTTATACGAATTTTTATTTCTGACATTTGAAAAAAACATACATTTTCGAATTTCAATGTCGCTGGTTTTTCCTGGCGTTAATATCAAAGCTTTAGCAAAACTAACTACACTCTCCTCTCTCATGGCAACTTTAAGTCAGCGTTAATATCAGTTTTTTGCTTCGACGTTTCGTTTTCAAGAAACCGTCCTCAACTTTCTTTTAATACGTTGGTGATTTGTTAGCAAATTCTGCAAGCAAAAAAATTAAATCAAATGTTCAAAAATATAACCCTCGTTTTCTAAACTCAAATGGGACCTTCTAACTGTCGACTCTTACCGGTTTCAGCAGCCTTTCAGGCTTCACACTTTCGAAAGCTGCAGTTTGGAGCAACCAACATACAAAGTTCTTCAGTTGGAAAACTTAGCTCATAAAAATAATTCTTAATATACCCCCACGCAAAGAAATCAAGTAGAGTTATATCGGGTGACAGCGCTGGCCAGGGCGTCTCTCAAGTGTTTAATGATTAAATGTTGGAATCAAACCAACATATATTGTTTAACACTTCGTGAATTGTGGTCAAGTGCAGCATTGTGATTATAAAAGAAAGGGTCTATTATCCTGGATGGTGTCTGGACTCTTTGTATAAATCAATCAAACTTTTCTGTATTGGAAAAAATTTCCAAAATTGACCAAAACATAATTAAACTTTAATATATTAGATATACATCGATGAATTCAGAATAAAAAATGGTTTACGATTTGTTGTTGAGCATACAAAGGTATTTAAAAAAAGCGAAGTTTATGATTTCTTGGAGGTGAAACGTCAGAGCATAAAACTAATAATGTACATCTCTCTCTGACTGAAAGTGGCTGTGAGAACGTGCAGTCGGTTTTGCTTAAGATTTGTATTAACGCCAAAAAAATAATAAAATAAATTCGGAAATTTGGGTTTTTAAAATAAATCAGCAACTCAAGTTTTTAAGCGGCATATTGTTAGCCTTGTAATTGTAAACTTTTTTTTATAGTTTTTATACAAGGTGCTGCGTATCTTCTCAAAGGTGTGGGACACGCCATACTCAGTTGTGTCTCAAATTGATAACATTACTACTATAAGTCAAAAAAAATTTCAAATAAACGATTTTAAAATAAACGAAACAGAAAACAATAGTATACATTGTATATATTCTCGTGAAAAATACGTTTTTTCTGTCGTTTCGCACGTACATACAAGTGGAATGCAACTTCAGACCTTTCAAGCGAATTTATTTCTGAGAATGCAGCCACTCGTGCTTGCAAAACGCCAAAAAAAACATCCCACCACGGCTGAAAAACCCGAAAAACTCACCAGTTACTTTCCAATTATACGTTAGAGGCTACTTTCAAAGTAATAAGACCTAGTTTTCATCACCCTGTATTATTTGGTATGTGATATTTCAAAGATGAGAACAATCTGTTTCTATTAAAAGCTGATAGCCTTATGTTAATATTAAAAAATAAAAGCAATTCGTAGCTTATTATTATTTAAAATAGATCATATGGTGCCAATGTTAAAAGAAACCGTTTATAGCCTGTTTACTGATACGAGTAGACAACCAAATTTTGTGGTTTTCAAGCGAATACTGAATTATATGAAAGTTTTAACGTTTCATTTTTTTATTCATGCATCATTCACTTTACTTCCCAGGGAATTAGTACGCAAGTTGTACGGTTTCGTTTTGACGGCAACCCAATAAACGAAACAGATACACCTACCACATTAGATATGGAAGAAGGAGACACCATCGAAGTCTATCAACAGCAAACGGGAGGATACTGTTCGAAATGTTAATTTACAGTTATGGAAATTGTCATTTATATCAGACCATATTCGCATTAATAAGAATAGGTAATAATTTTATCAGACGGTTTTATCTTCTCGTTTCACATACAATAATTTTATCACGACAGTACAATCTTAATCGGAATGTTTAAGATAGGTTTCATTTTTGTATTAATTTAGTTATTAGGTAGTAAATACATCATATTTCTAACGGTTCGTTTTATTTGTGGGAAATTCGAATCCTAATAGGTAATGCTATTATGGAATGAATTACTTGTAGAATCGAGCTAATTTTTTAGGATGCGAAAGGCGAACTACGTGTACAGAGTGTTTGATCATAAGTTGACCCTCCCCTAGATCGTTTATTTAAACAAAAATTGGGAAACTGACCAACACAAAAGTTGTTTAATTTTACTTAAATTTTTGAAATCTGAGTTTAAAATAAAAATACAAAAATTGGCAGTCTTTTTTTTAAGAAAACGCCCTATATATTTTTAGACATACCAATAGGATTTTTTTCCTGATTTAAAAAATATACATTTTGCCTATTTTGTATTAGCCGTTTCTCCTATATTACCTTTTAAAAACTATCAATATCCACAAATCAAAGTAGCTTTCAAATTCGACAAGGCGCTCCCTCCAACCCATAACGTTCGCCCGGTAGCACTTTTTAATGAAAATGTTGATATCTGGATTGTACGAGCGGGTCCTATCCAATGGCCTCCAAATAACGCCGACCTAACGCCTCTTGATTTTTTTCTCTGGATTTATTTAAAGAATATTGTGTATGAGACTCTAGTTAGACGCCTGAAAATAGTGGACGCAATTAACGGTATTAATATTAATCAAAACGTTATAGGTAAAATTGAAGTAGATTCTAGCGTTAAACGGAGGTAATATACAAAATCAGTGATTTGATTGTTGTTTTTATTTATTTATTTGTTCTGAAATTTATAGCAGCAATAAATCCCGTTATGTTCTCTTTATATAGTTTTTTTGTTTCATTGCAGGCTACTTTAATTTGTTGCTATTTAAAATTTTTAAAACATACAAATCTAGGCAATATATATATTTCTGAAATCGGGAAATTGTGTTCGTCACTTTCCCAATTTTTTTGAAATAAGCGATCTAGAGGGGGTGTCAACTTATGAGAAAATATCCTGTACTTCTGTATATATTAAAAAAAAACTATGTCGTTGTTTGATACTACCGAATATGTCTCCGTGATTTGATAACTAACTATAACGTGGTATGTTTTTTTTGGAATGAGATTGATTTAAGAAACAAATTAATTATGGGAACCTGAGTATCGATTGGTCCTAAAAGGAGACCCATTGCATTTCCACACTTTAGGGATCGACAACAAAAAAGAGTTTTCAATCATTTCTGATAGGGGCAACTTCTCAAAATGAAAAGATGTATTGCAATCGTGGAAACTCAGTTATCTGTTTACTATTTCTAATTAACAAATTTACATACAAATAACGACAGGTTTATAATAGCGTATCAAAAGTATATTATATAATTCTTGAAATATATTTTTTAACTTAACAGTTACGGAGTCAGAAGTTAGTTCTTAATTTTTGAGTAAGAAATGAAATAACAGTATTTTTGTCTAAAAATGATTAATTGAATTACAGCAAAAGTTCACTTAATTAAGACTCTTAACAAATTAATTGAGCACAAAATGTGAGCACACAATGTTTAAGTAGCACATTAACATAACATTCACTGGTATGATCACAAGCCTTCGGCCTAGACTGTCACCCCAAGATCAAACTACATAAGCGTGTATAAAACAAATATATTGCTTGAAAACGCTATAGGAGGAAATGTTCTTGGATGTGGCCTCGCAATACATAATATAAATGACATGGACTATTTTACACCTGAAATGCATCTGGAGATGTGGTAATTTTTAGAATTATGCCATTTTCTCTTAACAATCGTGTTTATTTTTTTGCGAGAATAGTCGATTTTTATTAGAAATTTGGCCAAATGCTCCCATATATCTTTTTAAGCACATGTTGATAACTATCGGGCACAAACAATTGGAAGGGACAGAAAGAATTGAAAACGTGCAGAACATCGTCTGTAAGTTCATTTAGGCAATAAATATTTGCAAGATAGATTCGCTTCAGACGTAAAGTATGTTACAAACTGATGCCGAGTGACATTATACTATAATATTTTGTTAGTTCCGCAATTTATACAGCGCATCATTTTATGGCACAAAGTATTGAACTTAAAAGCACAATTTTTGAGTCGTATTAAGAGTTATCGGATAACCGACCGCCTGTTAAGTTAAACCATTTGGCTTTAAAACATTAGTTAAAGCTCAATGATGAAAATTAGTCAAAATCACTATTTTCCTAATTAATTAAGACATATAAGCGGGGCCCGTTCGGGTGCCCCTAGACTAGTACTACTACCACCACAGGTTATATATGATATAAGCTGTGCTACAACTACTAAAATCTATAAAATAAGGAACACTTTTTGTTTGATCTTGAGATAATGCACCCTTACGCTGAGATCTACACATTTCTAAACAATTGACACCTCTGAACACACAACAGGTAAAATCGTATGAACTGAACCTTAAATTAACGATACATTTTTACACAGCGGTATTTCTATTGTTTCGTTTCTTAATCAAATATCTATCAAAATTGGTTATAGTATTTGGATTTTGCTTAATATCCAATAGAACGTTGCGTCTTTTCGCATCTTCTCGAAGATTATATAATGGCCTACACTCCTGAAAATATAGATATAGTTTTTGCATTAATTTATTGTAAAAAATAATTTTAATGATTCGTTATCACTCAATCATCACAGCTTAACCCTTTGCTCACCTTAAATAGAATGTAATTCCCGACTATGTATAAGGCCTGCTTAGCTCTGGTCAAAGCCACGTTTAATCTACATTCATTTTGTAAAAATGAGTTTGACGATTCTCGAACACAAGAAATTATAATAACATCGTTCTCGGAACCTTGAAAGCTATCTACAGTGTTTGTGATTATTTTACAGTTATTGTTTGCCCTTAAAAAAATATAATTATGTACTTCTGAAATCAATATTTTTTTTGCTAATGGACTTGCAAAGTTGATGACTCTCACCTATAATGTGCTCTAATCGCTCACCAATAATGTTAGTATAACGAGGTTAATATGTGAGAAAACATTACTATTTCGAGTTTTTAATTACATAGTTTGTAAATTAAATGAAATTGTGAGGCTCTTTTTGGTAAAATAGCATCAACTTTCCAAATTTAATATGATAAAACTAATCAAATCAATTGAGTACTTACTCTAGATCTGCAATGTTATCGCATATTAAATCCTTTTGCGCTCTGTACGGCGTAATAATTCCAATTGTATAATTGCAGCTCTTGCCTACTAAGCTGATGATGGAACTTAGAATTTTTTTTATTACAATTATTTCACCCATGTTAGTGTATTCCCTGGAATTATTTACATATTCCAAATTAAAAACTAAATAAGGCTTAATTTCTTCAGGTAATTTATTTGAAGGATTTGCGACTGATCTGCAAGAAAAAGGTACATTCAAATGAAAGCAATAGAATATAATTAAATCATATGTTTCAGGCATTAAATTTCGCTGAATTTACACGAAATTTATTCTATCGGTACCAGAAATCATATGGAAGCACGCAAATGTAGGTAAAGGTATTTCTATATTTTCTTGTCGGCGTATCAAAAACACCTTATTGGTACTAAATTCAAAAATATTTGTAAACGTATCAACCAAGTAACAAGATGTAAAGATGGACAAAAACTGCACAAAATCCAAAAAGAAACAACACAAATTAGGCTCTTCGCTAGAATCTTGAGAGGACTGTTCGCTTCAAAAAGTTCTGCAGCGATTTTTTAAAGTACAACCAGCCATAAACTCGTTTAACAAAATATTGGATGGATTTAGTCTAAAGCATTATAACTGATATTACCTTAACTTTCCCTCATAAAATTGGCTATTGGGAAAAGAACATATTTCGGGATGCATTCGATACTGTTCTGTAAGCATTTTGATAGGCGACCTGGGATCGGATCCGAAGCTATTTGCCAGTCTCGAAAATAAGCTTTGGCCAAACCCCAGCTTTAAGGCATCCTGAAACAAGACGGATGTAAAGACTGCTTCTAATTCAATTATCCAATAAATTACTCTGTTCATTATCGTAGCACTAAGTTGTTGTGGATCTCCAACTAACACAAATTTATCAATGCCAAGTAATGTAGGCAAAAGAACTTCCACCTCATGACACTGAGTAGCCTCATCAACTATGCAACACGTGAATTGAAGAATACCCCTAAAATTACTTAAAAAATGAGTACAGAATGCGCTCTTACCAATCATCATTCAAATTATGTTGGGTTTTTCTTCAAATTTATTTATATTTAACTAAAATATCTTGCCTGTTCACTGCGTCCATCAGAAGTCCATTAATACAACTGTTTAAGGTTGTACAAATGATATTACTTTTGCTAAGAATGATATTTTCGCACTTTTTCAGTTCATGATAATATTGGTCTCCAAAGTAATCTTTCAAGCAATCCAATGGGCTTTGATGTTTCTGTTTATTAGCCTAAATTTTCCAAAGTTTTGTAGATTGTATAAAATTATGAAAATAATTTTCGTACATACCCAAATATTTGCATTGGCCTGATGATTCAGGGGCATATGTTTTTCAGCCAATCTAGGTAGAGAATATCCTTGTACGCCTTTACTAATGCTAGATTCGGGCCCAATTCGTACGCATTTGATTTTTGTTTGCATTTCTAAAAACGACATAAGTCAAGTTAAATAGCTCGAATGATTATTTTCTGGTCTACTCTATAAAGGAACACTCACCTACAGACACACCTCGTTTCAAAGACATCATCTTTGATAGTAAAGTATCTATCGCGGTATTTGATGGCGCCACTAAAAGAATCATTGGCCGTTGTTGTTCTTTGCCGTAATAATGCGAAAATAGTATTTGAAATACTAAGTTTGCGATTACGGTTGACTTTCCGGTGCCAGGTGGGCCTTTGATGCAATAAATTCCGGGCTTATTTCCAGTGCACAAACTAGCGGCTTGCAAGACTGTACATTTTTGTTCAACATTCAATTCATTCTAAAAAGTATCGTCCATAATTAATGATTTTTGCAGTAAATTGTTGTCAAACCATTTATGCTATGAACTTAACAGTGAAAAATTACTTCAAATATACAACTCACTTTATATTTCAGATTATGATGAGTAGTCGTAATTTTATAGTCTGTTATTTGAGGATTTAACACCATCGGATGTAAAGGTGAGTTAGCAAAACCCTTAACAGCCCTTATTAACATGAAATATGTCCTTAGGTTGGAAAGTAGTTTAATTATAGGCTTTTTTTTAACGTTCATCTCCTTATCCGGCTGATACCGAGTTATCATAGTAAATTCTAGTTTAGTGTGAGGGTCTCCACATAGATCGCCTACAGAAAGGAATCAAAGAAGTATACATCTCCAATATATTGCAATATAAAAACAACTCACGACAAAACCCTGCAAAAGACCTATTATAAAATGATATGACGAAACCTTACGTTTAATCCAAACATCGCAAGCTTCGGTGAGTGTTGTTTTCTTGCAGTTTTGTATAATTCCGAAATTTAACGACGCGTAGGAATTATTTTCAGTTTTCATAGCGCATTCCAACAATACGAAATCGTCTGGTCTGTAGAAAAGCTCTTTCTTCAATTCATTTTTAGTGATATAACCTGAAACGGAATTACCAATTTATTACATAGTAATCTTAATTCGAATTTATACTCACAAGTGCAATCCAAAATGATTACATCATTAGCAACTCGCAGATGATCGATTCTTACTTTTCTCGGTTGACTACAATTAAAGTTGAAAATCATATAGAATTTTCAAATAATGACAATAGACTTACTCTTTGGCCTCTCGAAAGCCACTGAACAAATACTGCCAGGATTCCAACAATATCAGTTTATAAAATGTCTGGTAGTAATGACCAAAGTCTTGAAATGTTTGAGGTATCTTTGTAGCGGGTGGATTATTTATGGGCGGACTCGCATCAATATCTACTTGTTCCAAAAGCCAGCTTGGTAACCATTGTACCATTTTCTTTGCAATATCATCAACTTTAGGTAGCTGCCTAAAATTAAGTTATAACCGTATTACATTTCAAATAGATGAAATGCTCGGAAATTTTAAATACCTGATAGGTAATCGTTTTGCAGGGCCACCATTGGTCCACATCAATCTTCTCGAAGCGTCTTGATTTGAACTAACACTTGCAGAATACTGTGCTTTCGCAGCAGCGTGCTTAGGTTGTTTCATTCGGGTACCAGGGGGTAAGTTTTGTATCGCATTCGTTTTCAAAGCATTTTTGAGTTTTTGAGTTTGAGTATTTATTAAACCTGTACTACGCCTAAATGAATTAGGATTAGTTTTCTCCATATTTTGGGTAGAATTTCCTCTTCCCAGCTGTGAAAAGTCAACAATCAAACTCATAAAACGTCTACATCGAAGCTGCCATTAGAAGAAGTGTTATTTTGCAACTCACCTTTATTTCTTCTGAAGACTTAGTTCGACGCAGGTCATATGCCGCACGCGCTAGGGAAAGAGGTGCTCGAATATCTGGTTGAGGTCGACTGGCAGGCATTTTAAAGCAGCGGCTGTTATCTTTTTCGACAGGTCCAGTCGAATATTTAGTTGAATCGTTTCGTGCAATCCTTGTTTTAACGGCCGTACTTGGGCAAACAAATGTTTGATCGTCATTTACTTCTTGCATTGAGCTGCATGGAATGTCGACTGAAAGGTTCTCGCTGCATTTGCCCTTTGCAGTGGTTAGTTCTTTTAATTTCGCTCGTCGATTTTCTAGGACATTCTGTGCTTTTTCAACAGCTGCTTTATCAACAGTTGGTTTCAATGGACTACGCCGTTTTTTCGCCATATTTTTGGTAACATTTTTAACAGTTTTCAATGGATTAAATACGTCGACACTTTTAGCTCGTTTAATTTTAACTGGAGATTCAACTGATGTCTTTCTTTTATTCGTCGACTTGCTATTTGTTGTTAATGATTGCTTGGTTGATTTTGTTGAAGGCTGTATGAAATGAGGTTCAATTATTGGAGGCTTATTAAATTTGTTTTTCGGTTTATCAGATTTACTTGTCCGTGTTGAATTACAATTATTTTTGATGTCGTCTTCAGGAACAGTCGGTTCAGAAACAGTACTGGAGTTTGAATTTGATGGAAATGTATTTGTAGGGCAGTTGTCACTGAAATCTATTTCAGGTGAAACAGGTATATCTTTAGCATTGTTATCGTGGGTGTTTTTATCTATCTTATCATTGATCTCTTCGAATCCACCTTCAAGAAGTTCCCATATGTCCTGAGTGTTATCAAAACCAGTCTCCATATCATCTTCTAAATTAATTGGGACCGCATTTACAATTACTTCTTCCGTACAGTAATCCATTTCGGCTAGCTCATGTTTGATTTGTTGGTACTTATCATCTGGCACTGTTGTCTGTACAATCTGCGACATGTGGCAAATTTGACTGTTAGAAATATCTGCTTCGTCATCCTCATCATCATTAGTCAAATCAATTAATAAGCAGTTGCTACTATCATTTGTTGAAAATGATTTTAATAATGCTGTAGGCTTAATCTCAGGGACGTTTTCAACTGATTCAACTTCATCTGTGGATTTGTTGTCTGGTAATACCCTACTGTTGCCGAATATTTTCGTGCATCCAATGATTAGATTACCACTGCCATTTGTATTTATTGCGGGTTCCTTCAGTAACTTATCCTTCTTGTCTAACGAATCAGCATCGATTTTAAATGAAATATTACCAAAATCACTTTCTGTTAAAATCGTAGATATTTTAGGTGACTTTGGCTGCTGGGGTGTGCGATCCAATGAGACAGTCAATACGCGATTGGCAATTTTTGCGGAAACCCGTCCTGAACTACTACTGATTACCATTGGTGCTTCACTTAACGTATGAATATTATTTAGCCTCATTTCGGATTTGAAAACGTTCTCTGTTTTGACAACCGATGACGAATCGGATGGCGTAGAAGTATGCCGTTTATCGTCCAAAAATTCGTCAGAAGAATCATCAATTTCTATGGGGATGATTGAATTATCAAGTTCATTAGTTGTGGAGTCTGCAGCTTCTGGTTTGTTCTGAAATGAACCAAAAACAAAATGTGGCATAAAGAGAAAAATAATTTCAATAAAACTAAGGACGAAAACTATATATATTTTACGATCTACCTTGGCTTGTTCAATTTGCGTGGCTTGGAAAAAACATTCTTTGTCTATCAGTTCGTCAGATAAATCAATAGTGGATAGTCCAAAACTGATGATATCACCCGAGCATACTTGCTTGCCAGATACAGGAATCTGCTGCCCATTCACAAATGTTCCATTGGTGCTCTAAAATTTAGTGATTAATTGAAACCTGGTTTAACGGCATTAAAACATCATATAAGCACTTTTAAGTCGACGATATTGAGGTTGTTATTAGGATCTATGGCCAGGTGTGCATGTGCTCTGGATGTTTTATTACTTCTAAGGCACACTTTAGCATTATTACTCCGACCAACCAGGGCTCCAGCAGTGTCTATGAGAATGAGCTTGTCGCTCACAATTTGCCTCAATTGCCAATTCACAGATAGTCCAGGTGCCATTTTAAGTGAAATTGTTCTATACTTTTCTGTGGACAAAATACATGATATAACGTGATTATTTAAGTAATTTAATGATGAAAAAACCCAGAAAACATTATTAGGGTTTTGTCAAAAATTCGAAGCTTCGAAACAATTTTTGCAAAGCTGTTAAGGAGGCGAGTGTTTTAGTAAAATTTATCGGAGAGAATACCTGAAGATTGTCAGTGTTTTTAAGTAAAATAAAAAATATGCGTTTTTTGCGTATAATTGCTTAATGAAAACGTTACTAAAAATGGAGACCTGAAATTTTGCAGATTTTGCCCTGTTCGCTCTTTCAAAATAATCTTATTTCCTTTTGGTAAAAAACTGAATCAAATTATTTCGTTTTTGTGCCAAATTTGAAGATGAATCCCTGAATGAAGTTCCCTGCAAAGCGATGAATGGTGCGAATTTTCTATTAATTCTATCATTTTTGCAAGCAAACTGTCTATTGGTTGGAGATCTGTCAGTTAGTACGACGGCGGACGAATTGTCAGATCTCCAACCAATAGAAACACTTTCGTATCATCGTACCATCGTATAAACGTATGCATGGCACACAGGCTTTACACATTTTACTAAATATCTTGACAATTTTAAAGATTAATATAAATTAACATTTTGCCTGAAGATATTCTCGAACTCGAGAATAGAATTATGGGAATTGGAGGTAGTTTACTTGAAAAATATTTTACAAAGGTGAATTAGAAAGAGAGATTGATTTCGAAAACAAATTCTATGCTCAAATTTCTTTGGCAAAAAAATATTAGCATAATAATAAATCGTTTGAAGTTAATGATGATTTAAACAAATCTAGTGTTTCAGCATATTGTACCGTGGATGGCCGAGTATAACTCTTTCTTCTGCTTCCAACTTTTATTCCACTCGATATAACTTTAACTACGGAACAGGACCAAACTAACTTCTAAATTAACGTCTACTTCACAAACAATAACAATAACAAACGCAAAACTCGGATTTCCAACTCGCGGGGTTTAACTTCTTCTGCACCCGGTCGCTGCTGTCACTTCACTGACTCCCCAGTGCGAAATTTCCCGTTTGTCAGTGTCATATTTGACAGTAAATGGGGCCCAAATGGGGCTCCCATTTACTGAAATACCATGAATTTCGATCCCCCATTCCAAACGTGAGTACCCCAGGCCATTTCCGTTACAATATAATAATCCTTTGCAAAGTGTTAAACATGATGGCAGTTTAGAAAATTGGCTAGAATTTAGCGATGTGTTTGGTTCACTTAAAAAGCTATCCCTTATGACATCCATTGTCGACAGGGGTCACCGTCTGAACGAGCCTTTAATTACGACCACTTTTATAAGCTAACGGTGTTCTTTAGTGAGGATTAGTATCTATATGTAAATAGTATTAGAAGTGCGCGTGGAAAACCGGAATGGGTAGGCGAGTAGACCTTAAAGCTCCTTTTTGTCATAAAATGTTCGTTTTTTTCATACAATTCGTCTATATTTTATAAATTTGGATCGAAACTGTAACAACAAAGTTGAATTAGGTAGTTTTCAAAGGCAACATCCAATTTCATAGATAGATAGGGATAAGTTTGCGACCAAGCTATCTTCCTTGCTTGTATGGACAGGAAATACTATAGAATTATCATGGGTATCGAGATAATCCAGGAACCTTAATTCCTACTTAAAAATGTTTGAAAAAAGTTATTTGTGCGCCAATTGCTGCTTCTAATATTGCTGAAAAGCTTGGCAATATTAGAAGCGAACTTCTTTAGAATATGTATACCTTTTCAATAATACATGACAAAACCAACTTACATGAGCCAATACATCTAACTATCCCCGAACAGAACAACTTTAACAAAATAAGTATGAAAAAGTCGGTAAAATAGAAACTTTAACTATGTTTAGTGTTTACTTATTTGATTATAATTCTTACCAATCTGACTATTGACAGTTGACCAAAAGCATTGCTACCAACCGTAAAAAATGTTATCCGAATATTCATTAATTTATTCAACATTTGAACATTTGTGCAACAGGAAAAAAATTGAAGTGGGTGAATTGAGTGTTGAAGACAGGAAAAAAATTGTAAATTCTCAATTGATCTTTTACATATAAATATATTGATAAAGGAATAATAAAATAGTAAAACCATCAAAGCACGTGTTACATATTTACTACATAGTAACGAATGACCACACTTTTATCTTACTTATTTTACTTATTCTATGACTTTTATTACATTACTTACGCTGTTATCAATCGGTAACCATTTCCAGTGGTAAGTTATATCACCTCAATAAAACTCTCCAAATCAGTTTCATTAGTATTATTAATTTCCTCAGGTATTATGTTACGTTATGGATTTCACAAAAAAAATGTTTGATTAAAAGAACTCACAGTTAACACCATTTAACAATTTCTTTTTCCCATTTAAAAAGTTATCTTATTATGTAAATTAAGTTAATCAGCCTCCCGGCACATTGCCATATTTGCATAAAAACCGTATTCGTAATAGAAAACCGAAAACTAATAACAACTTTCATTGGTCATAGGCATGCTGGTAGGTTTGGAAATACAGTATAATGTAGGTACACGTCTGCTATTTCCGAAAAAACAGTATTTCCGTAATAAATTAAATTTAAATTAAACTTTTTACTCTAAAGACGAACGAAGTAGAGCAACCCTATAACCTCAAACATCAAACAAACTTGTTTATATTTATTTTAGTCGTTTGCTTCTTTAATCTTTAAAGCTGTATTTTCATCGTTCAAGAGAACATTAAAATGGAGAAATACGATAAATTAGCTCATTCATTATCATCTAAGGAACGTTCCAGAGATGTACTCTTAAATGAGAATATTTATTTCTCTTCACTGATTTTGCCAGCTGAAATTCTAAAAGCTCTAACTGATGCTGGGTTTGAAAAGCCCTCACCCATCCAGGTAAAAGCTTTACCAATTGGGCGCTGCGGCCTAGGTAAGAATGTTAATATCTTATTAATAATACATATTGATAGCGGGGGTTTGTTGAGATGCAAAACTTGATTTCGATGGCTTTTATGGGACGGTGCATAATATAAATGATGATTCAACTCGCCCCAATTTGTCAGGTTCTCACAGATAACACATTACGAAAATAATGTGTTATCTATAAAATAAAAAAACAATAAAATAATTTGTTGAAGAAGGAAAGTGATGTATTGAACGTTGCTTTGGACAGTTGAAGCAAATATTTTCCATACAGCAATATAAAGTTCGAGTGAAGCTTGAAAACATTCCTAAACTAATAGTGTGCTGCGTTGTTCTATATAATATTGCAGAAGAAGTGCGAGCGATATTCAACGTTAAAAGTGAAATCCAAAGCCAGGAGGAAATTGGATTTTGGAAAAAGAAACTTTACAAATTTTGCCTGATCGGTATTTTCACAAATCGTGCTTTCTCCTCGGAGCTTCTTCTTCTCTCTCTAGCCTTGCTTCTTCCGCATTCATATTATAACTACTGCAAAGAATGTCTTTTATAATCAACCAGACATCATAAGAAAATATTCTTGTTTAGACTTGTCTAGTGTATCAAGCCGTCTAAATAACGAAGCATTTACTACGAAGCAATAGCAAACCAAACCATTATTCATTAGAAACGAGCAAAAGCTTTTTCTTCTCCCTCCTGCTTCAAAGGAAATGCTCCATTTTTATTCCTGAGACCCATTATGAGTGAACTACTCACATTATTTATATGGGGTGATTAAAAATTGGCGTCATTTTGCTGGATGTGTTATTTGGGAATATTTAGCAAGCTCAGTAAAAAATAGCAAATAAAATAAATCTCCCTCAAAATTAAAATATTTGTAAGAAACCGAATTTTGACAAGATTGTATTTGATTGCACAATTTAAACTACAAAATTACAAAAAACTATAAAAATTACATGTGAAACTAACGAGCAAATATAAGAAGCAGGTCATTTAACTGATGGAACAATAAATTCGCCACTCTCAATTAGTTGAGAATATTCAATGATTCTCAATTTAGGTCGCAAAGCGCTAAAAGAGTGAATTTTCGCCTTATTTCTCGTTTCCAATGCAAGTACTTAGGTTGTGAAAATAAATTATCCATACAAATGCTTCTTTTGCGTAAACGTATAATGTATACATCATAGAGTAACGATTGCTTATGCATATTTTCTTCAGACATAATTGTTAAATCCAAATCTGGGACCGGCAAAACTTTAGTATTCGGAATAATTTCCTTGGAGTCAATCAAATTGGACAAAGCAGAGCCTCAAGTGTTGATATTGGCACCCACAAGAGAAATTGCAGTTCAAATTCAGGATGTAATAAGGAGCGTTGGAAAGTATCATAAAGGTAAGTTTTATTAACCTGCGCCTCTACTAAGAATAAGTCCATCCAACACAATGGGAACAAATGTAAAATATTCCATGTATTTCAATGTATTTATTGTGAAAGGAACATATTTATTTTAAATTGTCGGTCGACAACTGTTAAGAAGAACGTTAATTGGTAGTTTCAAATACGCAAATTTTTCAATTCTGGTATAAACTTTAAGCTCAAGCGAACCGAACATTAACTTTGGTGTGCTACGATGTCACGTTACGAATTTCGGTTTCACGTCTGGGCGCGGCTTAATGTGCTCTACATTTTTGCAGAAAAGCTTGAAATTAGAAAGTTAGAAAGAAGCATAATAATTTGGTTCCAACAAACAACCGATACTAATCTATTACTCAATAACGAGGTTGGCGCTGGACTAAATGCAGCAAACTCTCCACTTACCACAGAATGACAAAGGGATTTTTATTGAGAATATTGAAAATGTTATAAAATAGTGGCGGCTGTTAATGCATTCAAAAAGATCGTCGGCATACAAATTATTGTTGAATAGTAATCACGTTCTGCTTATCCATCAGGTCAAATTGTAACTTATTTGTGTCTAAGACTTATCTACATTATTCGTGCTAAAAAGTCAAGTGTATTTAGAATCATGTGGCAACTACATCATGTACTATGGTTTATTTTTCACATTAGCAATTTAGAAAGTTTGCCTTTCCAGGACTCTCTGTCGAATGTTTTATTGGAGGACTGCCGATTAGTAACGATAAAGCGAAATGCAAAGGCTGCCATATTGCCGTTGGTACTCCAGGACGAGTTAAAGAACTAATTTTAGGTGGAAGCCTATCCATTGAATTTGTCAAGATATTTGTCTTAGATGAAGCGGATAAGTTAACAGAAGATAGCTTCCAGAATGACATTAATGAAATTTATAATGCATTGCCGGATTATAAGCAAATCATTATGTGCAGTGCTACTTATCCACATGAACTGCAAAAGTTCTTAGAACAATACATGCGAAGTCCCGTTATTGTCAGTGTAGAGTTAGAAACACCGTTACTGTTGGGTTTGAGGCATTATGTTAGATTGCAGCAAGTGTCTTCAAATATAGTTGTAGTAACAACCGCAAAAAATCAGGAACTGTTGAAAATACTTTCCGCCGTTCCATTTGTCCAATGTGTAATTTTTGCCAACTATCAAAACCGAGCTGAGACTTTAAGCTATCTATTAAACAAAAATGGGTGGAATTCAATTTATATGTCGGCGGCACAGAAGCAGATTGATCGACTAAGTTCTTTCGCAGATTTTAAAAATGTCAAGCATAGAATTTTAGTAACTACGGATCTATCTTCTCGTGGTATTGACGCTCCCAATTTAGATTTGGTAATAAATTATGATATTCCTGCAAGTGCCACAACTTATCTACATCGGATGGGTCGTGCTGGGCGTTACGGCTCAACCGGCAATTGTATTAATATGGCTTTTACCAGCCAAGAAACTTTATTATTACAAACAATCTTAGGATTTATTGGCGGAGAACATCTATCTATTCCTATTTTGAACGATCGATATGTATTAGACATGAATGCCATTCCAAAGGATAGGTATTTGTTTGGCATTGTTAAAGATACAGCCTTCTATAACAATGAAGTTACTCAAATCAGGACTTGTTTAGTCGAAAACTATAAAGAGAAAAGTGTCAAAAATAAAAAAAAATCAAAACCAGCATCGAATAAACAAATTGCTGTGCCGGATAATGTTGTCGAATCAAAAATAAGTAAAGACGTACATTCGACATTAAATCAGCTTGCTTCTGGTTGCTTTGAATCGAACGAATCTCCATCCTCATCCGCACAAGTTGTAAATAATAATATGCTTAACATAGATCCTCGGCCTGAAACGTCCCTAAAGCAGCAGCAACATGCATTACCAAATCAGAAAGTGCCAAGTCCTAGCTTGCTATTAAAGCAGATAGCAGAAGGAGGCGATGTTAGTAGTAACTCTTCCTCAAATACCAGCAAAGACAAGATATTTGCCACTAATAAAGCTTTAGTAAATGTGGCTAAGATGTTATGCGACATAGAAGTTTCCAGCGAAGATTATACTGACTTAGAGACTTACCTTTGTTCAAATAAAAGGCAAGAGAATTTAGAATCCAAACCTGATCAAACAAATGGACTGGGCCAAGGCATTTGCTTAGAAAATATATTTGGATTAGCCTACAAGTCTCAAATATCAGCAGCGGAGGAAAGGTGGCAAAACTATCTATCAGATGAAGAAAAAAAGAAATTGTCACCGGAATACCAAGAAGCAATGAATATATCAGAGGACTCTGGGAATCAGGATGAAAATCCCGATAATCAGAGCTATGATGAAGACTACGATTTTGAGGTAGAGAAGGAAATACAAGTTAACTGTGAGGTAGATGTGGATGATTATAGTTTTATGAAATGGATACCCGTTGAACCACAGAAGACAGCATCCGAAGCTGTGCAAAGCAATAGTGGCCAAGAAGTGGCTTTACAATCAACTGCTAGGATTAATACGTGTGAAGTACCAATGAGTACAAGGAGTTACGATCCAGTTTCAAACGAACATACTCATTATCACAATCAGTACAGTCAGTATTTTAATCATAGCAGTTCAAATTTGTGGCAGAACGGATTAAGGTTTCAAACGATTGAGAGTTTTGATCAATGGTTTTATAATGATTGGGAACAGCAGCTGGCCACAGTCAGAAACTTTGTTCAAAATAAAATTTACGTGGAAGAAATGTCTCATCATGACTGAATCGTTTTTACTTATTTTTTACATGCGTGTATATAATTTTAAGATTAGTGTTTACATAATATGATAAGATGGAAATGAAATGCTCTTTTATCAAAATAAAATGTTTTTCTAATTACTTTTGTTTTACTATGAAAATATTCTCGGATATTTTCAAATAAATATTTTAATAATGAGCTCAATGTGTAAGTGCAGGTTTGAATGACATTTTTGTCTATTAGAATTTTTTCACAATTTGCAATTACGTATCTTCGGAGCTAAATACTTATACTTTAAACATTAAAATTGTTGAAATGAAACTGACTGGAATCGCAATTTATATTTGGCAAAGTTTAACTTCTTTTGGTTTTTGTCGTAACAATTTGGTAGAGTTACAAACAGTTAGATTTTACCGAACATGAAGCAAAATACAAAAGAATTGAAACTTCAACTGACTCATTTCTATTCATTTATTTGTATTTTTGTTGTAATTTCCTAAAAATATTTAATAATTATTTAGAATAGATTTTTTTTAGTACAAGACAAGTATTTTTATTCTCAACGTTCGTTTTTCCGGAAAGGCCCAAAGAGTATGATTCAAGTATTCTTGATGATCAAGGCATGAACAACATGTAAAACATATTTTAAAACCAGCAAATTTTTCAATGTTTAGTGCAGAAAAAGTCCCTAAATATTTATTTATTGATAGAATATTTATTGTTACTATAATTTATTGATGGAAGAAGGTAGTTTGGGTAAAGTTTGAACTTTTGGTAGAATTTGACATTATATTTACATATATTTTTTTAAATGATGCTATTGACTGCTAAACAGGAGTCTGAAATAAATAAATAGGTGTGTCTGCTTTTTGGAGGAACAGTCTCGGGGAATGTGAAATAAATAGTGCCTTAATCTTTTAGTCTGGAAGATTGAAGTGTTTGTGACATTAAATCGAATCTTATACGCTTTTTTATGGACACTTAAAACATTTTTGCATTTTTTTTAAGTAGCTACAAATCTTTGATTCACATATTTGAATTATCAGCCGATTAGAATGCTTGTTACATTTAGGATTTTTTTGGTAAACTTTTTTTAGGAAATTGTTGAAATGTGAATTAATCTTCTTAATTGCAACTGACTAGCGTTCGGTTTCAACAAACAAAATCGATTGTTTGGAAATTCAGTAGCACGCAGCATTATTAGTCAGTTTTACTCATTTACTATTTTGATAAAAAAAACGATTTGGAAAAATTAAAACGACAATTTTTTTATTGAAATTCATTTTTAACTTACTTTGTTATATTTATTTCCGAACCTCGTATATTATGTAGTGAAAAAAGATACAAAAACCAAATTAATTTCATATTTTCCCTGAATGAAGTTATTTTTTATCAAACGTATGGATAGTTATATAAATGCACCGAGATCAAATAAATAAGAGAAGTATCTACAGTTATGTCTGCTGGTTACATTTGCGTTATTGTTTATCTTTCACAAACATACATGGATAAACCGATTTGCAATTTGCTTTTCCTAAACCAAATATGATTGCCTGAAGACCCTCAAGTTTGGACACGAAATTGTGCGTGAGCTTTTCCGATAACCAGCTAACTCCAAAACTACAAATATTTAATGTTGATATTAATTTGAAACATAATTTTCTTCTCTCGGCAACGTACCTCCACCAACCCATGAATAGTTTTCCCTTTCCATTGATGAATCGGGAATATTTTGTTGCATTGCATAGCGCATATCTGAAGCATTGGCCTTTGTCTTTAGGAGCACCTAAAGCAGAATCGAAAATACTTAGTATTTTTCTAGCTAACTCATTTGGTGTCTCAGAAGTTAATGGCGTCGAATTGTTCGGTTCTTTAATGGATCTAGAAGCACACATCAAATCAAATTGTATAAGTCACGTAGATATAATTTCTGTTATAAATATATTACCTACCTGAATTTGAATTCATCAGATTCCATAGAATCAGTTACAGTTCCATGTGGTTCGTATTCGTCTGCAAAATATACCAATAAATCACAATTAAATTAAACTGGAAATTAATGTTGTTACCTGCATTGATCTCAGCCGGGCTCAGATTAAGTGCTACGATTCTGGTATTTGCTGTGGTTGTCTGTTGATTACTCTTCAATTTGGCAAAAATCAATTTTAATTATCGGATTTTTATTCGATCTCATCTATCTTACCACTGCAGATATGCACATCATCAAATGCACGATGAACATTCCAAAGGACAAATACGCCAATGCGGTGAGAGCAATTTCAAAAATATCGGCTATTTTGTCAGATTTGCTGTAAGATTGTTCGACTTCTGAAGTATGATATATAGTGGGTTGCAAAAAAGCCCCATGAGTGGCTATGTAATCTGCAAGAACTTTTCCAATTAGACTGTACTAACTATTCCTGATTAGCCTGAACCTCCGTGATATTGATGGTCGAATTTGGTAGAAATTTGCTGGTTTTTATCCGTGTTAACTGCGTTGTCTTTTGCTGATTGCAAGTCAGTATCCATTAGGTTGTTTATGCTATGATGATGTCTGTATAAGTCGTCGAGAGTTGCACTTCTACAAGACATGTTAAGTTGATATGCAGAGCGTCTGATAAAATATCTCATTAATTCTTGAGTACCTCAAGTAAAAAAAGTTTCTACTGAATTTTTAAGGATTTGAAAATGCATTCGCTTTCAGTGGATTCTTACTTATTTCACTTTTCTTATTGTTATTGTGGCACTCACTTTCTAAGCCAGTCTTCATAGCTTGATGACCCTTGATCTGATAATAGGCTTGATTTTATCTTATCTTTATGGGTTACATCATTTTCTACATTTTCTGGGTCTGATCCTCCACTTCTTCGTTCAAATGCGGTTTTGGACATTTCCGATACGATCTGATTGGCAACATATTTCGTGCAGTGATACTGATTTAACATTGACCTATAATTTTGCATTATCTTAATATATTGCAATACATACATGTTTTTTTATGGTGTACCTGTGAAACGTCATAGTAGTTAATGCATCATCAATAGTTCCATCCATAACTTCCATTCTGTTGTCTATTCCATTAAAAGTTTTATTGGCAACATCTGTATCATAAACATCAGCCCCCACTTTCTGTAGGAGAGTTGCAGGCATCCAATTCAAAGAGAGTATATCGTTTAAATCAAGGCAAACATTCGCACGTCCAGCACACAATTCGGGAAACACTATTGAAGAAATTAGCACAATTTTTATCAATTGAGAAATCATTCTTTCTGCCAAGAGCCAAGAGCTGCAAACATTTTTAGTTCTAAGCTACTTTGTATTTAATATTACCGTTAGTGTCTGATTAAGGTGATCGTTGGGGTTACTAAGCGGAAAATTTCTTGGTTTTTCGTGCGTGTCACCCTGCATAAGTAAGCAAACTGTGATGTTTGGAGCAAAAATAAAGTAACATTGGAACAGTTTTTTAAATACTTGGAGCTTAATTGGAAACCCATTAAGGATAGGTTTTATAAGTGGCCTGGCTTCGCTCAATTACCCCGTTTAAATATAAAAAATGCCTTCTAAGAAATATTTAAAATTGCAAATTGTGTTAAACCGCCGTCAATAGACCCAAATAGACTGACTTCTGAATATTATGGGAAATCAGGTTTTTGTACGGAATGAAAATCAATGTCCCAACGGTAAGTGGACTGTTTCAATATTTGTTTATCAAAAACTTGTAACAGGTTATACAAGATCCTTAGTTCTGAACTAAAAATATTGTCTAAATCCCTACATTCTAAATTTGCGTTGAAGCAAATTCTTCGAAAACGAACATGTTTAATAAAATACATTAGATGTATATAATATTTACCAGTTTTCCATATAATGAAAATATTTTTTAATTGCTGGTAACATTAAATCAATAAAAATTGAGCAAAGTTCTGATTGTATAGTTCTGATTAGTGAAGACGTAGACATACATCACTAAACGCAAAAACATGTTACCTAGACGTAGAAAAAAAAATTGAAAGAGCTGTTTGACCGAACAGGTCACTTCTTCTATGCCAAATGAGAAAACCATTCAAAAACTTTTTCAATCTGTTTGGATCGTTTTTCAGACACATTATTTGCCGCAATAATCTACACAATTAAGTGTTTAATAAATTTTTAGTATTTAAAATTGGAAACTATCAACTATAATATACATACAGTAAAAATATAAAAATATCAAACTATAATCGATCATTAACAAAGTTTGTGGAAAAAGAAGTTACGCAAAAACAATTTAATCAAATGAAATGAGTCTAAAAGTTTAGTTTTTTACCGAAAAGCTGTCCGTTTTATTGATAGATGGAACAACGCGCGAATTATTTTGATTTTTTCAAAAAACAAATTGTTCTTTTCTTCGTATTTTTTCAAAATAATTGAGTGTCGTTTTTAAATCATTATGCTGATACATGAATTACATTTTACAATCAGTTAATTTTGCTTTTACCTCAGTATTTATTCAAATTTAAAGTACCTACTTTCCATTAGATTTATCCATTGAAACAACATCTTTCATTCATATCTATTCATTCAAAAAATATCCTTTTATTATTATTATTATTATTATTATTTTCAATTTAATTAAAGAGTATACATATATATACTAAACATATTTATTATTATAATTATTTTATTATATTATTTAATAAATATTGAACAAAAAATAAAGAACTCCTGAAAAGTGAAAAATGTATTCGTTCATCTGTTATTAGCCCATCCTCGTCCACTCCTGAACGTAGGCCTCTTCCAATTGTCTCCAGTGTAGTCGATCTTGGGCGGTTTGGATCCAGTTTTCCCAGTCTCCTTGTCTAACTACTCTTTTTATGGGATTTTTTCTGTGTTGAGGTTTTCTGTTATATTCACGCGAAAAGTAGCATTCTCGTAGCAGTTTTTTTTATCAGAGTAATGTTTAACAGTGAAACAAAACCAAAAAACAATTTGCTTGTAGGCAAATTTAACCAGCGGCAACAACCAACAGTTTCCAGTTTACATTTTTCTGAAAATTTGAATGAAACACTGGTCACAATTTTGGTATGTTCAACATTGTTGAATGGAAATGAGAAAAACTATTCAAATTTGCCATAAATAAACCGACAGGACCATATTAAAAAATAAAATTGATCATTTCTGGGAAACGAAACATCGAGGCAAAAAAGTGATTAGGTGTCTTCACGCCGGCTTGAATTTACTATGAAGTGTACTCGATTTTGCTCCAGCTTAGCTTAACGCAAAAAATATAATATTGAATTTCAATTTTTTATATGGTTTGAACCAATTTTAAACCCAACTGGTATCGTAATTTGCTTAAAAATTATCTGGGCACATATGACAAGAAGAAATAAAAAATTTCGAATTAAAGGTTTCTTCTAGCACTATAAGTATAATGAAAGCATTAATTAAGCAAATCAATAGAATATCGATTCTAACAAACGAAAAATATAAAAATTTTATTCAAACGTTGAAACAAAATATTGAAACTATTTTATTTAAAATAATTTTTAATCCTGTTACTGTTCACCTATATTATTAGCGCCACTACTATGCAACACTTTGGCTTGTGTGTTTTTGTATTTAAGCCTCATCAGTTTTAACAAACTATTGTTTATTGTTTTTCGCCCCTTCGTTTTATTGATTGTGTTCCGCCGAATAACAGGATACTTTTAAATTGAAGGAAGTTGCCTAAATAATAGGATTTAGCGTGTTGGTGTTGTGAAAGATAAATAATCTACAACAAACTTGAACAAATCATTTGTTTGTTTATTTTATTGTCTTTTAATAAATTAATATAAATTTCACATTCTACATACGAGAAGGAAAGTAAAAATATTATTCTTTACCTTATGCTAATTAAGTTTGGAGTTCGAAATAGACGTGGTATACCT
Organism: Dendroctonus ponderosae; assembly: GCF_020466585.1. Lineage (NCBI taxonomy): Eukaryota > Metazoa > Arthropoda > Insecta > Coleoptera > Curculionidae > Dendroctonus > Dendroctonus ponderosae. The sequence goes on along the minus strand of NW_026019016.1, from coordinate 7,694,816 downwards.
AAAATATATAGCTTTTGATTTAGTTTACACCAATTCAGTTAGAGCAACATTGCACTAGACTTTTGTACGATCACATTTACTATCATATTATATGATACATAGACTTTTAATGAAATAGACTGGAGGAAGTGTGCAGTTTTATTTAAAAGAATGGGTCACATTCCAGCACAGCGTACCTTAATTGTAAGTGTCTAGTGAGTTTAACATTTTTAAACGATCGTGAAAAAATATAAAACTAAAACTACGCAAAAATCTCTAAACGAGTACAACCGCTTATAATTATCTAAATAAGTACTTGACATATCAAAAACGTTCTATTTAAACAAACTCTTGTGCAAAGGAAAACTGGAAGCTCCATTGGAAGCAGACACGAGTACAAATATTTGAATATAAGTTACTCATTTCTCGAGTATAGTGCACGGTGTAAACTTAAGCATATATTTTTTAATAAATATGGTTTTTCTTTTATTCTTTTTTCTCATAGCTGTCTTTGTTTTGATACCCACTGACATAACCGGATGAATCAACAAGGTCTTTTCGTCCAGCAATGCCTTTGCCTTTTCCGGCTTCATCAAATCTCTGTTTGTGCGTTCCTGTGAACTTTGAGGCATCGGTCAATCTATTAACTGTGCTGGTATTTTTCACATTCTAAAAAATAAATTAATTGTTTATACTAAAATTGATCAGTTCTACCTTATTAAATTGGTTTGAGTAATAAATACAAAAGGCAATTGAAATATTTTTATCTTTGATTTTCAACATTTTATATTTATTTAAGTATACATGTAGACATCCTTGAATTGATTGACAATATCTTAGTTCAGTACATGTTCTAGAGGTCTACATGTTGATTAAAATAAAATGAAAAGCTTGACGTATTGGATAATCCAATATTAACACTGGACTTCTGTTTATCTTTGGCGTATTATATAATTTCTTCGATATATTTAAACCGCGTGTTTCTATGTTTTTTACTTCATACACTACACACTTTCTAATAAGCATTTTATGTAAGTTTAAAAACAAAAGTGAGTTGTTTCGAAAAAAAACTGTTAGTGGATAGTTAATAACAAACTTAAAATTTTGTCAAGATAGCACTCATTTTAATCGATCGTCAGTGCGTTTTTCTGCAAATCTGAATTATCATCTTAAATTGATAAATAACCATTTAGTTTATTGGGCTATTATGATTTGATTATGGATGCTTACCCCCAGTCCATGATGGCCTGGTTGTCCACAGTTCGTCAGTTTTGATTTAATGTCGGCTACTTCAATTTTTTTGCTCTTGGCGAGATCTTCCAAAAACTTCTGGTAGTCTAAAATGCCTACTTTAGTCGATTTCAGCTTTTTGAAAGCGATTCCGGTGTCTGTCGTCGTGATTTTCTTTCCGTCGATAACTTTGGCCTGGAATTACAAAAAAAACTATTATTAAATTACGTCTTTTTAAAGTCAATTCTATAGCAAGGTGGCAACGGTTTCAAGTAATTTAATCTCTTACTTGCTTCATCCATTTGTCACTGTTTGATAAAGTTATTTGTCGACCATCCGATTTTGGGTCGCCAAACTTGGCAAACGTTTTAAATTGCTCGGTGAATGTTAGGGAAGATGGGGTAGACGGTCTTTCACTTTCCGCTTTCTCCCCTTCCAGACTGAGATTTTTCAATTCCCCAGAGGGAGGTTGGGGTGAATCGCTCATGATTTATTTCTGAAATGGTACAAGGAGAACATTTACCCACGACATATTTTTTATGTCTACATATTTTAGGTAGATCTTAATATTGAATCTTATACATCGTCTTATATAATGATAGATATGATAGAACTTTACAGGAATTTTTATTATTGCGTTTATGAATGTGTATGATTTTATCTCCGAAATGAGTCGCGAGGTGGAACTTTCTAATTTATTTTAAATTCCAGGTAAAATTCATTTATTTTTGACGATTTCCTTTTTTTCTCGACGTCTTATGCGAGCTTTAACGTCGCGAATATTATGCAAAACATCATTTCTATTGCGTGCTGTATGACTAAACTGCTATACGAATCCAAGATGTAGAAATTATTTTTATAAGTGATGACTTTATTTCAACAAAGAAAAAGTTTGGCCCCACATTTCGTAGACATCGTGCGTACAAGCTTTATACAGGGTGATGCACAACCTTATATACATACATACATATACACAGCGCTACAGCGCAGGGGCGTGTAGAGGACCTCAAAACAAATCGAGTTTCCATTTAAGTTTTTTTTCTCAGGCCCACAGTTAACGAGATACAGGGTGTCAAAGTTTAAAAGAATTTTGGTATTTTCTCTTTAACTCCTAGAGTTTATGAGATATTTTGCTCAAATTTTTTATGTAGGCTAATGTTTAGATCCTCTACCCGTAGGTAGTTGTGAAAATTTACAGGGTATTTTTTTCTAGAGGCATACCCCTTTTACCCCCCCGAACTTTTTTGTGGTGCGTCACTGACTTCGACCGAACACATTTTTGCATTTGTTATTCAATTTACGAATTTTCTGATCTTTTGCAGTTTTTTCGTATCTGTCTTCGTTTTCGAGTTATTTGCACAAATATAAGTTCATCTAGGGTTTCTGGGTGATTTTCTATGCATTTTTAAAATATTTTTTTTTGTGTCCTTTTATTTACATTTTTCTGTGAAAGCTTCAAGTGCAAGTTGAAGTTAAAATAGGGATGGCTGACGAGTTAACTTTAAAATATATAATTTTTTTTTCTTTTATTTAATTTACAATAATTGAGGTTGATCGGCTGTAAGCTAACCGAAATAAAAATACACAAAAATGTAACAAATATTTCAATTTATTATGAAATTAATTTCTTTCAGAAAAAAATGTGAACAAAAAGACGCAAAAAAATATAAGAAAATTCATGGAAAATCACCCAGGACCCACCCTACATGGACTTATATTTGTACAAATAACTCGAACACGAAGACAGACACGAAATAAACACTTAAGCCCAGAAAATTCTTAAATTTTAAGAAATTCACAAATTCGTTCGGTCGAAGTAAGTGGCGCACCACAAAAAAAGTTTGGGGGGGAGCAAAGGGGGTATGCCTCTAGAAAAAAAACACCCCGTAGATTTTCACAACCAGTCGCCTTACCTACAGACATAGGGTCTAAACATTTGCCTACGTTAAAAATTTGAACAAAATATCTCACAAACTGTAGGAGCTAAAGAAAAAATACCAACATTTTTTTGAAACTTTAACACCCTGTATCTCGTTAACCATGAGCCTGAGAAAAAAAACTTAAATGGAAACTCTGCTTGTATTGAGCTTCTCTACACGCTCCTGTTCTGTGTCCATAAGGTTGTGAATCACCCTGTATATAAATAAAGGCGCGTCTAATAGCTAATAATATTGACGCTTCGAAAAGAACCGCCAAAATAATAAGAGAAAAATAGAGGGCTCTAATTAGGAAATTACAGACATTAATATTAATATATATTAGACATAATCATATCGTAAAAAGTAGCTGGTTTCGAATGAAAAATGTGTCGTTGATCTCTGATCGAATGAGCTACCGATTGAAGATGACACCACCCAAAACCTCATGAATAATAAAGCTATTTAAATTTTATTAAAATAGCAATTATCACACACGAATTGAAAGAAAAAAATAATTCTTAAATGTAACCTATGTTTTTAACTCACTTCTTTAATCACATGCACTTTAATATTCAATAATAACATATCTATACACCTAGGTACTTAATCCATTTAAGATAGCAAATCCTTGGAGATAAATTGGTATATCTATATTTATTTGTGAACGTGTAATGAAATTGTATATACAATTGGTAGCTTTATTTACTTAGCGATATGATAATAATATTTCTTGTTACGCACTCGTCAAAATGGTTGTATTGCTCGGTGTAACATCTGCATAATTTCTAAAAATAAGATTAAAATTATTTAACCATCATAGTTCTTCATTCTTAATAGATATAGTATTTATATTGCACTAAACAATAATTGTGAAAAGTGTATAAGATTTGCAACTAACCAACTTGTTTTCCAGATTATCTTTGTTTTCTTCAAGTTGAAAGTGTTGATTACGCGAATCTTAAATAAAAACTCTGTGTAATTACAGATGGTTAATTGATTTTCGACTATTTTGATTAGATGAAAACGGCACATTTAATAATGAATTATTGTGTATTAAATTTCAAATTTGGAGTCGTATATCAGATTTAAACCAAATTTTTGAAAAGTATCATTATATTAATTAAGTAGGTAGGTACATATATTCCGTGACATGTTTTGGTCTTCAGAAAACTATACTAACATTTTTATTTTGTACACTTTTGCACAAACATTTGGTCTAAACGAAGAAAAACATATATCAAATTGTATTCAATCTAAAAAGTTAGTTAATAAGTTTTAAACAGTTTTGTGGTTTCTTATCTTACCTTTCAAACAGCCCGTTTTTTTCAATATTGTTCAAACAAAAGCATTTTTTCTTCCTCAATTTCGTTCTTAAATAAACTTCAAGTGATGTAAGCCAAATATTGTTCAACAAATTTAGTTTATAACGAACTATAAACATTATATCAGTCGATGTTCTTTTGCCTATTTTAACTTAAGTGCTTTGTTTATTTTTGTGTACACCATGACATTCTAATTATTAATATTTAGTTAATGAATATCTGATACAGCCAATAGTGTGTAGAAATCGTTTTCAAACTGACTAGGCAACGGGGTTCAGTTGTTCCTAAATAAAGAGTTTCGCTTTAATTGCTACATTTATTGGTTCTTATTTACAGCCACCTACTGTCTATATTTTCATTAATTTAGCCTTAATAATTAAAGTTTTAATTGCATTCGGCCTACTTCTCATAATGATTGAGCGATATTTTGCTGAATAGAAGAATTAATAGCTGATTGTTGGATATTATCCTGAATATTTAAGTTGTATAGCCTATCATATTTAGAGCCTCGAAACAGCAAATTATCTTTAAGGGGTAGCTCCAATGTAAATCTATCTAAATCAAATTTATATGACTTTATAATAACATATTATTATAGTTATTACAATAACCATAATTATTACAATACATTTTCAAGTGTTTCCATTTAAGCTAAAACAAAGAAACTGGAATAATTAAAGCCAAAAATATTAAATTCATACGTAAATGTTACTGCCAACCTCTGCTCTACTCTTAATTCCAAAATGGTTTTATGGCTATAAACAATCATAAAAAATTGCTATTTACGAGTATGCAAATACTGGAAATATCTAACATGACTTAAAAACAATAACGAGCAGTTTTGCAAAAATGTGGCTTTTTGGTATCTTTGAAGAACACTAAGAGAGAAAAATTGTGGTAAAATGGAGAAACTGTTTTTTTATAGACAGGTCAATGCTGTTTTGAAATCGATTGATATTCAAAGGTTTTGAAAATATATTCGTTAATCTTCAAATTTATTCGTTTTGGAATTTTCAATCAATTTCATTCAAATGCATTTATATCTTTCTAAAATCGTTATAAGGTGAATTTTTGTTAGCTTTTTGCTTCGGATTTTTAATCACGATGCTTCGGTCCTGCATATTATCATTAACTTATGTTTCCACTGATTTTATTCATTCGGAGAGTTGTCATTATTTTCTCTTCTTTGCCTTTGATATATTATCATGTATAGAAAGGTTTCCGACTTCCAATCCACATTGTGGACATTAATGCATTAATTGTGGACAAATTATAGTCCATAGCCAAGCGGAAAATCATTCGAAAAGATAAAAACCAGTGTGTGTTTTCATTTTTCCTTTAATATTTTGGGATATGGGATGGAAAAAAAAACGATTTTTTTATCCCATCCTTTTTTCTTATCCTTTTTATCGTTTACCTCGTTTAACTATTTTTCTATTCCATATAATTATGAAAAAGTCTCTATTAACATGTTCACCCAATTTATTTGAGAATAGGTACAAATTGGGCCAAATTTAATGATTAATATTTCCTTGTCTGAGATTTCTGATAAAAATGTTGCGAAGAAAACTTATATAAAATAAAGTAAGAGATCTTCTCAAAATGCTGTTGAATACACGGGGTTCTTCGAGTAAATCATCAGCTAGAAACTGTGCTTGGAAAATTGCAGAGCCGTTTACATATTGTATAAACGCGACTTAATTATCCACCATCATTAGGTAATTGTTTAATAGTGATAAAACTATATCCCCGTTAATTTACCAAATAAACATACTAAAATTTTAACATAAAATTCCTTCAAGTATCTCCTGTTATCTCTTGCGTTGCTGTGGTGAAACGATACAGTTTTGTTTTGTACACAACATTCTTGAGGTGCTTCCATAACTAATAATCCAGTAGGAGCGATAACTGCTCAGATCTCATAAAATTCCTAAGAACCCACTGATCCATTAAAAATTGAAATTGAGCTTTATTACGACTAGAAGATATTTAATAACCTTTCGATGATTTGGCTTAAGGCATGTGAAATGATATATTAAATTAACATTATTTATTTCATACAAAACACTTTGTATGAAATCAATGGCAGTGTGAGGCCAGCAATGAAGCAAACGCACGTAAAATTAGTAATGATCATTTAATTTATTCTAAAAGATTGTTTAGTGACCTCGATAATTATTCGACTGTTGGCATTTATCGCATACAGGTCGGCGCATTTTTTTCAAATAAAATATTCTCAAATTTAGTAATTTTTCCGTTGCTTCAATTAAAACTTTCATTCGACCAAATGCAATCAGTAGAAGTGGAATACAAAGCAGAAAAAACATGTTTTCTTTGTATATATTATTTGCCAAAGTTCAGGAGGTGATGATAGTTCCTTTTCAACATACAGGGTGCTAAATAATGAAGTTATGCAATAATTATGTTTATTTGTTTTATCGAAACGTTTATATGCGTCAAAAATCATTAGTCAATGGCTCATGTAATTCTGAATTACCGTTTCATTAAGTCGTCCCTTCCAGGAAGATGGAACACAGTGGATTTAATTTTTTATCTCGAAAACGGAGCGAAATAACGAAAAAACTTAGAGACATAAAAGTTGTATTCCAAGTCCCTAAATCCTAACAAAGTGGAAACAATTTAAATAAATCAGTGGTCCGCATTTTATTCGTGAAAAATCTTGACTATTAAGTCCTCAGAGACGCCACTAAGGTAAGAAACTTTTTCTTATTCAACGCCCTGTCCGCTGTACAGAGATTATTGCCGGACCTTTAAAAACTTTTGTTGAAAATCAGCTCCTAAAAATTGGCTACGTACTTAAATAACCCATTATATAATAAAATGCTCTTCTTTAGGGGAAAAGTCTTCTACAGCGTCCAAAAGCACCGAATATTTTGCCACAAAACCTTTACTTGTACCTAATGTTAAAATTGCATCGTTTTTAGCGCATACCGTAAACCAGTAAATTATATGGATTGATTGTGATTTCTGAAAAAACAGCCTGCCGCTGACAAACTTAGGACTTTTTTTGGAAAATTTACCGGAAAAATAGCCGGAATGGGACTCACAAAACATGCCAATTATCTTATTTCCATCGCTACTGCTACATAAAAAACTTAAGTAAACTCTTGTTTAAAACCATAGGTAAATTGTAGTCGGTTATCCATTCGATTAGCGGGTTAGAATTAATTGAATGTTCGATATGAATGTTGTTTTGCTATCCTATACAACTCAAACATCATCACAGTAACGGAGCAAGATGATATCATTCCTGTAAATAGCCCAGTGCCCGTGCCCTATTTTCTCTTCCTGAGGGAAACCAAGAGGCATTTCACAGAAGCATGCGCGTTTTGATTGATTTATTCAATATAGGTTCACAAAGGGCCGTTTTAGAAAAGTAAATAAAAAATGTACTTGAAAATACATTAATTTAAGTTAATAAACATGTAAGAGCGGATGTAAAAACGAATATTATATCAAATATTTTATATGCGTCAATTATTTTCGATATTAAAATGAGATATTCCAAGTAAATTCGTACTCTGAAAAAAAGGAAATCTGTTATTTATGATTAGATAAATATTTTTAAATGCTATATTAATGGGAAATCAAAGCACTTTGGAATTAGACTTTCCAAAAATACGCCGAAGGTGAATAAATCAGCTATAAATAAGTGTTGTATCTAACAGCAAATTGAAAATTCAAAATGCTTTTCCAAATATTTACCTTGCAAATGAAATCCACGAAATTCGTTGGCGAAAATAAGCGTAGTTTTTGAGAATCTCACAGGATTTAACGCGCCGATGTGCGAGAACGAACTGAACGTTGTGGATAATTTTTGCGTTCGCGCACGTTTTCGCTTTTCGGGTGTTTCCTGTATTATTCTAACTTGGTTTATTACATCATTCACTTTACACACGATGTCATCACCAATATTTAATTTATAAAACATACAATGGCCTGCTAGGCTCTAGGTTAATGTAAAACAGTTCAATTGATCGAATCTGCCTTGAAAACTAAATGATAAGCTTGCAATAGTTGTGAAAGATCACGATTTATATATTTACGAAAATATATTTGTTTAGTAATAAGTGCAACTTAATAACAAACTAAGTGTATTGTTCTAATAATTCCCTTTGTTTTCCAAATAAATAGATTCTATAATGACTTTAAAAGTATTGGATAAAATATATTTAAACCAAATGTCCAATTTTATGTTTAGTTTTATAATTAAGCTATGATTAATATTGTTCGTTAAGTCTTATTAAAAATCTGAATATATCGTTATAATACAATAGTATTTTGCTGAAAAACGAATGGTGAAGTCACTTGAAACTGGTGGAAAAGAATGTCTTCCCTGCAGTTCACAAGCACGAGTGACTTGCATCCTCAGAGGTTTTTCGCTCAAAATATCATCGCTTGTCCAGTTGTCGGCTGATAACCTTTCGGGCGAAAATACCTTCAAAAATGCAAGCCACTCTTGCTTGCGGAACGTCAAGAAGAAATACTTTTTTCGACCTCCGAAAAACTCACTCATTATATATATCCCATGGCTGCGCAAGCCGATGTAATAAATCGCTAGATCATGCTTTGCTTTCGAAATCCGCGTATGAACTTCAGTTCCTTAAATACGAAGTCGAAACATTTGGGATATTTTTAATCCCACTAATAAAGCTTCAACATGTCTATTTTCATCACATTAATTTCGCAAGTTTAAAAGCAAGTGTTGCATAGGATAAAATGTAACAAACTGGATGAAAGTTTGTAGTTGGGTCTCGGGTTACCGAATTTTTTATTTTTCAATGACAAATACCAAAAAATATAGTTACAAAACTCCTACCGCACCCTTAATTATATGTTCTATCTATTCAATAGAATTTTTGGGAAATAAAAATCAGATAAACAGTGTCAACTCATGTTTGCAATAACTCACATTTCATATAGGAAACGCGGGCTAGTTAAACAGAAGCGCAAGTTCTAAAATATATTTTATTAAGGTCGAGTAGCATAATACATTATTTCTTACGCATATGCAGCTAATACATTTTATTTATAATATATGGTTTTACTTACTCTTAAAAGAACATTTGTTTTCGTAATCTTGCTTCAAACAGGCAACTAATAATAACTGGATATTGAGTTGAATTCGGGCACCAATAACTGGAATGTTTCCTTGGCAAATTCACATAAAGCTGCCAGAAAAACAACATTTATAAAATGAATTTGTACAACTAAATAATTAAATCTTAAGTAAAATCAGTATATCTTATAATTTACGTTATAAAGGATTACACAAATTCAGTTGTCAAAACAGATAATTGATTATTGAATTTCCGAATGTTTATTGAAGTTTATGTTGAAATATCAGAACATGCTTACATTATAGTTCAAGATATGGGCTTAAAAAATAACCTTATTAAGTTTCCTGAAGCTGCATTAAACAACGTATTTAATACTCAAGTCTGTTTAAGAAAAATCTCGTAGATCACTGTAATGTAACTCTAAGGATTGTGGTTCGAATCACATCTTTTCAGCGTTCCTTTTCTATCGTTTTAATGTTAATCTGATTGCTGCATGCCCAATGCTGCATTAACACTCGAAGAAATGTTGGGTATTCAATCAAATCTATTTATTTAACTCAAACTGACCCAAAACATTATTAATAATCCCCCAAATTCTTAAATTAAAATTCACAGCAAATCAATGCACATATGAACTACAATAATCAGATCGCAATTTATGTTTACACTTACAGGGCTATAAAAATGGTACTTTTAAACCCACATCTATAAAACTTATTGAACTATATTTACATCACATCGAAAAATCCAAGGGAATTACATAGGACCTTCGATAATGCTAACTTTCATAAAGTAGTAATATACACTTCGCACAAAGAAAATGGCTGCTAGAAGAAAGGCTCCTACATATGTGACATAAATTCCGCTATGGGTTTTTGCAAACTTATAAGTGCCAACTGTTACCCCGATTCCAAGTGCCAATAAGACTATTGTTAGAATGAAGAAGATATTACCACGTCCCCGAGAATAATCTGGACCAACTGAGGAAACCTTATGACAATTAGGGCAGCGAGCCAAAGCGTTATTCAACGTATTGAACTGAAAACACAAGAATAACAATATAATAAATGCGACAAAGAAAACTGGGAACATATACTTACTAAGAATGTATCCTGACAATGACCACAAATGACTCTGCACATCCCAGGCATGGATGGAACCGGAGGAGTTACGGGACTGGGCGCTAAATTGATAATGCGTTTGCAGTTTGGCCGGGGACAAGCGATTCTTTGTGAAGAACTTTTGCAGATCAGAAGACAATTGCATGGACATCTAACATATTTCTTACCAGGCGGTGCATTTCTGATCGGCTAAACATTGAAAACATTATTACACTAAACATTCAAATGGGTTACATCTTATGCTTACAGTAGCTTCGTTACAATGGGCACATTTAACTACATGTTGTTCCCGTTTGCCGGAAATGTCGATCATAGATTGGCACACGCGGCATGTTACCATTGGAACGCCTTCTGGAGCTTGGTAGAATGGTGGAGGCAACTCATCTGGACCAATGGGGCTAACCGTCGCTTGGCCCGCTGAAATAAGACAATTGTGTTAATTATATCAATATGCAGTTTATTTCGTGCTAAGTTTGAACATGATTATTGGAAATAAGGTCTAAATAAGACTCAGTCAGTGATTTCAACGATGATAAAACACATTTCAATGCTACTAAGTGTATTTTCTGATGCAACTTCAACTGAAATCAGTGTTTGCCTTACAAACCCCCTATTTTTACCGACTTTTTAATAGTCTATAGAAAGTTACTGTAAGGATTTGACTTTTTATATCGCAAGTAAAAACATTTGGTTTAAATATTTTTTCCGGGATTTTTCTATTAATTCCCTTGAGTGAAATCAAGTAAGTTGATCGAATATATTGTTTGATTTTTCTTCTGAATATGTCCAGGTTACATCGCAAATGCTGTTTAGCGATCTTTTAGAAGCAAACACGTAAGCTTTAACGCTAACACAGGGATATGAAATTATTGAAAAAATGCAAAACGATTTGAAACAGTGGCGTTTGCCAATGAAGGAGTATGCTTAAATCTACCGTTTAAATAATTATGCAAAATGGTCTGCTTAATGTAAATCCGGCTCACGAAGGTGTAGAGAAGAGAGAAAATGTTCTTTAAGTGAGCAAATTATTCAAAAAAGACAAAAACTGGAAAACGAGTTTTGACGTTTTATAATTTGGAATTCGATGCTTTAAGAAAATACTTTACTTTGAAGACAAGTCGCCCGTTGGATTAGTACTGAAGTATAACATCTGATGCTTCTGCGGACAAACTTGTTGAATGCGATATAATGTAAAGGTCCTTCAAATCAAATGAAATTAAATTAGTTTTTATTTCTGCCTTCTAATAACAGTTCAAAACTTCCACTTATAGAGACAAGGAGTCAACTAATTCTTAAAATACCAATACAGACAAATAATCAAAATGCATTTTGCCGTTTCCATGAGCCATTTTCCATTCCAGAAAGTAAAGTTTTATTTTAATTAATGTACATCTAAATTGTTGCTAGCGTTTATGATTTTCCTACAAAATTTCTCACATTTCGATCATTTGTTCTAAGGGGATCATTATCTTTGTAGGTCCAAAGTGTACTTATGTATGTGGATTTATGAGAGTACCGTTTTCACACATCGTACTGAAATAACAGTTTTTAAAGGGGCTCTTCTGAGCGGAGGCGTTTTAAGGGAGGGACAAGCAGGTGCTCGAGAAAAACATATAATTGCGTATTTGCGTACACATATATTAATTTTGCAAATGCAGGACGCATGAATCAATACACATACTCGTTAACAATTATTCCTCATAAAATTAGATGAATTAGAAACTAAAGCAACAAATCTCATAAAGTTTATTCGAATGATTTGTAAAATGACTTATTAATAGAATAGAGAAAACTGACGAAAATATTAAAGAGCATAAAAAATATGAATAACCAACTATGTTAGATGAAAGATTATCTGCGATGACGAGAATAAAATCATGAAAAAAATATTCTTAATTGTATCATAATTCACCGGGTGATTCAAAATTGGCGTTCTGGAGGTGTTGTCTGGGGGTGTTTTGGGAGGACAGGAAAAATAGTAAAAAAATAAATTGTTATTAAGAACTAAGATATTTGCCAAAAACTAGATCAGAAAGATCGCAACAATGTTTTTCAAGGTAATCTACCTAATTAACATTACGCAAATACCTGTACGGATTTGTGCCAGTTTTTCATTTTAAAAATGAATTCAATCCTACAGTAAAGCATAGATGCATACAGCCACCGTATACAGGATGTTAACACTTGAAACAAGCAAGTCAGATGTACAGGGTGATCGCATCTATGTAGCCCTTAGGATTGGACTTTACTTTAATAATTTTTTTAATGTGTTTTAGCTTAAAAGTTACAGGCGTTTCAAGTCAAAGAAAATGACCCCTAAAAAATCGCGTGAACGGGGATTAGATCAGGTACTTCATGTGCTTCGCAAAATGTGTACTGTAAACATTGAATTCGAGATTTAAAAAGTTGTTTTTTTGACTGCTGTTGACAATACGACCTTGTTTGTGTAAATCCATTTTTATGCACTACAAAAACGCAGCAAGCACCGATATTGATATACATATAAATTAATGTTATATGTGAAAAATGAGTCACATAACATCAGGCCCGTCAGGTGTGAACGCTAGATGGAACTGAAGAACATTTCAATGGCAACTAATTCCAATATTGCCACGTCGTCATATGCTTCATGCAAATAGCTTCGTTCAATTAGACAATAAAATCCCATATGGAAAATATTCTATATGTAGCAACATATTAATATTATATTAGGCGAACGTGAGGTTAGTGACTAAACGTCTATATCAGGGTTTCCCAAACTTTTTCTATAATGGAACACTTTGCAAACCCAGAAATTTTAACGGAACACTCAGTTTACTTTTAAGTTGTTTTCTATTATATTTTTTATTATTATGAAGACACGTTATTAATTCAGTAACTGTTTTCAAACATGTTAAATATGCCTACAATATAATATGACTCGCTTTTTAATGTAAAGTAAAAGATCTATAAATGTGTTTACCTTTCCAAATTATCTTACTTTAAATAAGTGAACACTTCTGGGAAATTACATTATAATTATAAAACTATTATAATCGAATCTGAGTAAGGGACAGATCTGATAAAAAAAATGAATAAAACGGAACGGAAAATATCAATAGTACACTATTTAAAGTTGGTGCATCAATCATTACAAGTTCAAAGCATCCCAATTTTTGTCAGATGCTCCAGAGCCCCGCATTTTTCTTAGATATTCATGTTAATTGAAAAGGAACCAAGCGCCAACTAGGGCTACGTACGTACAGTGTAAGTAAAACTTTCTAATACAATATCATGAAATCTACAATGCATCTTCCAAATATGTGTTAGTGTTAGATCCACATTCTTTGGAATAATCTACGAAGTCTTTCATGTGTTTTATTCTGTGACTACACGTGCGAAAGCTAAGCTTTGGTGTAATAATGTCTTATTACACCGCATTTTCAAATCTCTGTCCTAAGCTCTCGTTCGTGCCTTATTGTGGTTGGCCAACTATCCTCGCATATTTTGTCGTCCCGGGCGTTGTTGGACGCTAGTTTTTCTTTTGAGGTGAGTCCACATTGCTTTGGAACATTTGTTTAATTTGGAAATGATTGTGTCGGAATATTGCCTTTTCTGCTCGCAAAGCTCGTGAAGTTTGCATTACTTACAGTTCGGATATGGATGAAATTTGCATGCCCAGGACTGCGACTACTTAACTAGAAACAAACATTCGCCAAATCGACATCAATTGAACTCGCGAGCATGAATGAATCATGTATATACATAGGAATATCATCCATATCCGAACCCCAAACATAAAAGCAGAATGTGGACACATATGTTTGGAAGTAAAACACTGGGAGCACGCAAAGTAATGTTCCCAAAACAGGAAAGCGCAATTGTAAGCATGAGCAGAAGGAAGAACAGGAGCAATGTGGATTCATTTTATCGCTACACGACTGAACAATTGAAACTCGCCTTTCAGGCGCACGAACATTACAAACTTAACTTTTTTATCATTCGCGTTCGCAGTTTTACGCGCTTCACTGCTTGCGAGCAATGGGCATGTTGAACCAACTGAACATCCTAATGGTGCGTCCAAAGCTAACCAGATGAGCCCGAGTCGAGCTTGATCCGCAACAAAATTCCTTTGATGTTTAGTCAAAACAACGCCTCAGGCTCGGCTCGTCAGGTCTGGACACACCATAATAGTTGTGACCACAGACTTTGGTTGTTTTACATGGTTTTGTATAGGTCGACCCGTGCGTTCAAAAACTATAGTGTATAGTGTCTGTCTGCTTTCGTTCTGGTGTCTATTTTCGTTCGTTCCAAATTTCTTGCGAACAGATATTTTACCCGTACTTACCGTTAAAACTGTTCGTTCCTAAACCGTAAAGTGTGGGCAATGCGCGTTCAGTCTTGTACTACAGATTTATAAGATTTTTTCCTGTTTGTTGAAAATTTAATTCCTTCAGTACTACGACAGTGAGTTAAAATCCGAAATGTACTTTGAATTAATTGCGAAACTTAGTCTGGATACAACGGAAAGAATAATGAGAACGATCGAAATGAAAATACGAAGAACCATCAAGGGTGTTACCCTCAGGGACCGAATAAGAAGCCTGCACATCAGAGAAGAGCTGGAAATACAGGAATGGTAAGATGGGTCAGAACACACAGGAAGTGCTGAAGAGGCCTGAGGCTGAGATGTGGAGAGAATGCCAGATGACAAATGGGCAAAGTGGGCCAAGTCGCAAAAATGAAACTCGCGAAGACCGGTAGGAAGACCCCCCAAGAGATGGTATGAAAGCTGAAGCTCAGCGTCGCAGGAGTCCCGAAAGAAGCTAAATGCAACTGACTAAGGACTAGTTCCTATTATAAGAAGAAGACGATTTAGGTAAAATCACCCTTAGCATTTCCTGGACACCCTGAATTGTTAATATGTCTCGTGTAGTATCGAAGACAACGTTTTTGTAGAAATTTACAATAAATCGCAGATGCAGCTTCACTTGTTGCATCATGGTGTTGCCTATCTATACCGAGATAAAATAATGGCACTACTGCGGCCGCCCGTTGCCAGTTCGAGTACTAGATTAGCACTAAAAACAGCTAAACTTATGACTACGTTTTGAAACAGAGTAATGAACATACTAGATTCTTAAATAACAAAACATCGTTTTTAGAGTCATTCATTATAGTACCTTTTTTCATAACTAAACTTATTTAAGTATCATACTTTGCATGTAAATCTAAACTGAAAACGATATGTAATTCCACTATTCGGGCTTCAATCTCATATTAACATTGAACACGGCACAATATTCCTTACATCTAAAGTTAAATCTTGTATAAACACCGAGATAAACACACTATAAGCACTCTTTTGGTTCGGTAGGTAAATATATAATAATTATTTTTCCTGTATACTCCCAGTTATGGTCTGTTGAGTAAAACCGAATATCAATATGCCTAAATAAATATGGTTCGTCCTGGTTAGACAATAGAGCGTGTGTCATGAGTTCAAAGGGCTTTCTAATGGAAAGATCCATTGGTACTAAAATTCCAATATTGTAGGATGCTCACAATACCATTTCCTGACGTTAAGAACTAATTAGTAGCTACCTATGTATATTAAAGCCGAATATTGCTTATTAAATGCATGCTATCATATGTTGTGTGAGTGCTACCAAACCCTTGATGATGATTACCCGAAGCTCCAATATGCTAGACATAAATAAAGCATAGTAATGATGTGGATGTTAGCATTTTTGATCAGTTATTGCAATTCTTTTGTGCCTATTAATGGGGACCTGTTATTATTCTCAATTTAATGAGCACTGACCTGCAAGATTCCTGTTATTATAAGCGATGCTTTCTTGGGCCAAAAGCGGTTGTCTCTCGTTTTCACCCATTTTCTCTTCTTCAGCGCACGAAAACCCACCAGCAGGATATTAATTTGCCCTTTTTTACTTTTTGATAATGTTCGACGTCAATCAAACCATAACAACTTGTATTTATGTTTGATTAAAATGGGGATTCGGGCAGGGGCACTGTCATTGCAACAGGGTTGCCAAGCCAATAAGCGACGTCTATCCAAAACTTAAATTAGGGTGCATATGCCTCAAAATTGCTTACGTAACTGTATTTTTATAAAGTTATTTGTAACTGCAAGTATAAAGGACTATACAAGATGATGAATTTGTCGATATACATTTTTAAAGGGTTACTGGGGCTTGCTTAGAAAAAACGGGAGAGCTGAAAGAAAAATTTTATATGATTGTTACAGAAGAAAATATTTATTAAAATGTAATAGTTTATTTCTCAATTACATTATTTTTTTGAGATGCAACAATATTTCAACTTTGCTGATATTAAGCGATATTTTACATTACAAATAAAAAAATTGCGAAACTTTCTGATGATTCTTCGGAGAAAGTGAAACCTAGAAGAATAAACGTGAAATAGACGCCATAAAACACACTGCTGGTGAGCCCAAGATCACGTCCTTATAATGTTTGTTGTATCGTCCATTTTACGTGCGTTAAATTACTAAAAAAAGACGTAATCTGTATTAGTTAAAGGACGTGCCTAGCATCGTATTTAACGAGAGATTAATAACATTCGCTTTCACTCTAACATTCTATACACTAAACAAAGAACGCAAACAACCTGTAGTGTCTTATTTTCCACATTAAGTACATTTTGTCGGAGAAAGCCTGGCAATTGAACGGGTTAGAGTAAGAAGAGTGCAATTGTATTCACGTTTCCTTTAGGAAATATGCCGTCAAATATTTATTTTATTTTAAAGTTATTTAAAAAAATTAGATGCGGCAAAATTTTGCCTCACAAATTTGAATGGAATGAAACGATCATAGAAACTTATTGAAGTAGTTGCATAAAAGTAATTTACATTCTTATTTATTCAAAAAAACGAAAATATTTTTAAATCTCACTTAAACCTTACTGTTGCAAAATCACCATAATCAATGGGTCATTTTCTTAAATTTTTTGTTAGAAAACGCGCAACAGATCAATCTTCTATAATATTTGTTGAGTCAGAGAAAATATGAGAAAATAGTGTAATCGCAAAATATGCTATTGCATATATATTCATAAACTGTATTTAATTTTAAAATTATTGTTGTAGCCAACTCTGTATAGTGTCCAATCGCTGAAATTGCAATTTAAATTCTGCAATTATTGGTAACAATAGAGTCCAGAACCCAGTGACGTCACACACATTTTTGCAGTTGATTTAGCAAAGTTGTCTTAGTTTACTTTATTTATTCCAGTTGTTTGTCAGTTTAATTGCTCTTTACTAGAATTAAATAGTACAAGGTGTGTTTTTAATTGATAAAAATACGGTATTGGATACAGTAATCTAACACAGTGACAGTGATCTTTAATGGTGGTGATCTGACAACACTGAAACTGCGCTTAGAATTGCAAGAGATTCTGCGCAACACATCGAGCGAAAAATTATTGAATGTGAATGCCAAAATCACTAAAATCAGTAGGTTTTTGTTTGAGTCTTTTATCGTCGTGCTTAACGAATGAAAATGAACGTAAAGAACGGGAAATTATGTGTTTTTCACTAATTTATTTGGTGTTCAGCGATCAACAAACTGTAGTGAATAAATAGTGATTGTGGAAAGGTTTTCTTCAACTTTTACAACCCAGGAAATATAATTCTCAGGTAAGTTTACTGCAATACCATATGTCACAGTGATGATTAATTTATCACCAACAGATATAGATCGCTATTGTTATTGTACATATTTCAGATTACATTTCATTTAATAATGTATTTTGTCCCCTTAAACCAAAAAGTGGACAGGCTTCTCAGCATCAAATCATATTAAACTTGCACTTACCTATGACAAACAAGTACTCGGTCAAGTGAATTGATGCAGTTTTTGTGTTGTAAGTACAAAAACGCTTACTTACTACTATTGTTATTGCCATTATTATTACCCTACTATCACAGCTGCTATGTTGGCCACTAGATTGAACAGAAACCAGAAAACCTGGCTTGCATTGTAAACTGTTTAAATATGCACATGAAGGTTTGCATCATAATGAATGTATCGGCTACAAGTTATCATATTAGAATCCCAATGGGCATTCTCGCCTTATTACTGCAGTTTTGATAAAGGTAATATTTGTTGTCGAAAATCAGCGAATGCAACTCTGACGAAAAAATATTAAAATGTGTGTTATAAGGTTAATACATGTGAAACAATTCGTAAGGCAATGAAAAAGGAACATGGTCAACTAACGGGAACATGTACAAACTTTTAATTAGAGTTGGTACCTAGAAATGGAAATTCCATTTTTAAACATGCTTAGTAGGTAGGTACTTACTATACAATACGAGGGCTTTTAGGTATCATTTCTAGGTCTATAAAGATTAACTACTTTGAAACATACCTATATCATGTGAGGTTTAACTATCCGCCTTTTGTCAGGTGGTTTATCGAGATTATCGAGAGAAGAAAACTAGAAATATAAATAGATTATATTTATTATCAATGATTTAATGTTTGCTGTATGGAATATTCCGTGTGCTGAATGGTAAATGTTGATTATGTACGTAAATTTTTGTTACCTCTGATAACTGCATGATTTCTGATGCCAGCAAAGCTACAAGTTGCATAGAAGTGGAGAACCACTTCCGAATAATAGGCATGAGAGTAAATGAAAATTATGAACGAGAGAGTAAATGAAAATCTCTAGGTATGAAATACTCTACCTATTTGAAGTACGGAAAAAAGTCACAAGTATTATCGAAATTTTAAATAAATGTCGGTGAACGTCGTTGAAAAAATTACTAATAAAAATTGAAAAATATTACTCGCAAACGTAACTTAATACTATTAAAAACACCACAGTTTACCAAAAAACTCATTTTTTATTTCTATATAATTAATATAAGCAACTAAAAATTGTTTAGTTCAATTCATTCTTGTAACGCGCCTTCATTGGCTGGGACCAGTTGTGACGTCAAGTAGCTAGTCGCCCGTGTCGGCTGCAATGCGGAGCATGTAAACATGTAACCTCAGTCTTGATATTGTCGTTAAAACGTTTCTATAGTGTATTAGGAGAAAGCGAAAATCTTTTAAAATGACTGACGCAGGTTTTGTAAAAGGGCAATCTGACATTTTACCACTAGTGGATATGTTTAAGGTGGCATCTTACATTAAAAACACCGAAAGTTTTACTCTTGCTGAAGTTCGCGGCGTTAAAGCGAACAGGTAGATTTATAGACAAAATAGTCAATAGTTTTACTTATATAAAGCGATAAAATGTTAGATTGGGGTTCCAATGGCTCTAATTTTCAAGATTCAAAGATTTATCAACAATTCTTATCTTAGCTTTCTTAACAGCTGCTGCCCTGGGATGATTTGTATGATATCTTTCTGTCTGGTTGGCAATCAAATATATGAGGCACTACATTAGCCTTCAGTTTTTTCAGATCTCCCATTAACTTGAATTTAACATAGTTATCCATATCTTCTTCCAGCTAGAATAAATAAATAATATTAAAGTTACATAAAAATATGTGTTATATTCATATTGCATGAGAAAAATAGTAGGTATTTAACGTAAATACCCGTTGATGAAACGAGAGTTTTCCTTCGCAAATACTCTTTATCGTCTAGTATAGCAAATAACTATTTTTGAGGTTATTATTTACTATTACTATAATGCAGCCGAGAAACAAACAAAATACAGATTTAAAATATCTATCGGTTAATTAATAGACAAAATAAAATCCGTTTTTTATCCTTACATTAATATGATCTTGACATACATGGGCAGTGGTCTTCTCAGAAATATCCTTGAGAGTTCTTCTGCATACCTTTAACCATTTTAAACGCCGGCTTTTATCTCGTGGTACACGAATAAATAGCTTATCTGGCGTTTTAAAAGTTGTACTATGACACAGTGGCACCATACAACATTTGTAATATTCTGAACATTTTGAAATCGAACTCTGAACAGTCAAACACCCAGACAATTCGACGGCAAGCCGTATTTCCGTATTGCTTTTGATCGAACGAACTAGCGCTATGACGTCACAACCATTCCTGCGCATTTAGTGTCGTTTCAAATGAATAGCCTGCGGTCACAATTTTAATTGTTTATTGCAAATTAAATATTGTTATTTGAGGGCTGATATTTGGCATGCGCGATTTCTATAGATAGACAAATATATTAAAGAAACAAAAAAAATGTTCAAGTTCTACTAGACTACTTACCTAAATTTATTCTGCGAGAAACCACGCATATATGAATTATAGGTAGGTTTACCAATTTTATACAATAATTAATATTATCACAGTTTGTTTTTTGTATAACTTGTCTCTTGTATAAGTTTATTTGAAAATATTTAAGTCTAGTAGGTACTTAATTAATATAAGAAAGATCTAAGAAATCTTTTTCAGTTGTTCTAAGACTTCAACAATTGAATGATAAATATTATATAATTACGCTTTAAACCGGAAAATATCGCCTTCTGTTGATCCGTTTAGTACGAAACGAAAAAATTATGTTCATTTAATTTCGAAAATTTTTCGGAAATTGCGAGTAAGTATGAAGAAGTATGAGGGAGTATGCATCAGAAACTATGGGATGCGGTTTCTCCCTCGAATAAAGCTCTCTCCCAAATTTGATTTATTAGTCATTAATTATTCCAGCCCAAACTTTAGGGATTTTTTTTCTGAAAATACTTAGGTTTTTCGAATATTACTAGGGGTTTTGATTGACCACATATACCTAATCATTGTGGAAATATCTGCAAAAAAATACGAGTAAATGTAGCTTAGTCACAGAAAAGTATTTTTCAATTCTATAATAAATGTTTACTTTAAATATTGGGTTTAAAACCAAACAAACAAAAATCCTTCTAGTAAACGAATTTCATAGACAGAATATAGCAAAATAAAGCGATTTGCGTCTAAGTATATCGGATGTTGCTCACTTATACGCTACAAGGCGTCAGAGTTCTGAAGTTAATATAATTTATTCGAAGAAATTCTCGAACGCACATATCGACTTTCTTTAATACTGGGACTTTTTTCAATAGTTTCAATTCAATTCAATTTTTTAATAATTTTCAAAGTAGTTTGACAATAAAAGCTAGTATTTTTGCTACGCCTTGTACAATTTTTTTTGTAAATTGTTGGCGGTTATAAAATATTGCAAACATGCAGTTTCTCTACAAAAACAAATGCTTTGCACTACTTGGCACTTCTTCATTGTTTAACAAGAACAAAAAAGTTCTAATTCCCAATCAGACTTGTTTAATTCTGAATTCTTTTTACATGTAATCTGCAGCATTGATGATTCTTTGCAATAATTCAGCTTCCGTAGGACTGTGGAAACCATACACTTCTATGGTCTTAAAGCCACACACAGAAAAAGTCTAGATTTATCGTATCGGCTGTTCTTTCTAGCAGATTTACCGGTACCCTGCTTTTTCACTTGATTCATCTCTTAGGTAGCACCAGCTAAGGTGATGCTATCGGTTCCAGATCTGGAACATACATAGATTCATATTTCGTTTTAAAGCTACAAAATTTATCAATTTATAACCCAGTCAACTCCGCTTAACACCATCAATAGTAAACACTACCGGTATATCAGATGTATAGAATATTTATTTTAATTCTGCGTAATAACCATAAAACACTTTTTTACATTATTTTTGTCACGGCAATGATACCTACCGCAAATAATTCTGCGACAGAGAAACTGTTCGTCTTGCAAAATGTTTAAAAGCGACCAAAGAATTTCCAATCAAATCAGCAAAAATTAAAGTTATTTTTAGGGTAGCGAAAACACAAACTTATATAAATACGTACAAATTATTTCCAGGAAATTTCATTTCAGAGTTTGGGTGTTGCTATAAATAAAATGTCGAATTTTTGTCGAAGGAATTTTTGATTAAACGTTGCCCACTAATTTTAATAATATATCATTAGGAACAGTCGCACATGTATATCACACATCAGCCGTAAAAAAAATATTGTTATGAACTCATGAAAAAATATATGTTTCTAATAAGTTAGATTTACGTGTTATCGGACATTATTTTTGAAACTGTATGGTATTGAGTTTTTGTTAATTTTCATGAGGTATGAATACCTTTTTATATTCTTTGCATCGACGGGAACCATATGACGTATGTTACAGCATAAAGTTGTATTGTCTTAGGTAATTATTCTGTTACTTTTTTATTGAAAAAATGGTAATTAACTACGTAAAACATTGGTCATGTTTCCAACTTCGTACACATTTTAGAAATTATATTCTGATATGACGACAAATCTTCAAATCCGAACCACTTTCGATATTTATGCCTTATATTTAGTTATTAGAATCTGAAATTATTTTTTTCAAAACATCTGTAATTTGCATCAACAAATTTTTATAGCATTAAAATTGTATTTAAATTCTGTCTATAGTCACAATACTTCAAGATTTTTACCCTGTTACTATTCACAAACTTCGTATGTATTTCGATTTATTCAATTGATTCATGATTTTGATGGTATATCTTCGGAATATTCGCTATTTCTAAAGGAAAACTAATGAGATTTTTCATGTATTTCTTCCACGGTACTACGCGCTTGAAACTTTCGCTTCGCCGATTTAACTTTCAACTTTTTACTTCAATACGCCTTCATGTGTTTATTTTAAGACACTTCTTCAATTGAAGATTTAAAAAAATTAATTTACTGTATATCTTCACTGTCAGTACAATGGCAATAATAGTAGTGTGCTTGGTGAGGTAGTAGTAATATTTAATAATAGTTAGTATTAATAGTTTGTCCACTTTTTCTTTGTTGGTTCTACCAATTTTGTTTGGTAAAGAGAAAACAAAAACACTTTGCTTGTACCGCTTTAATTTATTTTAAAATTAACGCAATATATTAATCTATATCCTAAAATATCCAACTGAAAGCGTCTATATTACGCTTACTGAATGGTAGATACTAACATAGCAACTCGAATGCGTACTTTTCTTAGGGCACATACGCATGTTTTTTCATCATAATCGATACCGAGTATACGAATTTTTGAACGTGTGTCATTGCCATCCTACTTCCGGATGTTCCCACTCTCTATTTGTACACGTTTAATGATGTTTTGTTTATAAATCATATCCAGGTTCATTCATAAATATTTCACGGAAATAATTAAAATGTTAAATTTGAAAAACTTTCTTTTATCCTGAATATGTTTTGATTTCAAGATGCAAACTAAAAAATACTAAGGATTAATTAATATTTCAAAACATTTTCACCAAATTTTTCAACATTTTTACAGTTTGCTGATTTAGTAGTAGAGAGTCATTTGGAGTTCGAAAGTGTACCTAGAATGGCCATAGGCAAGTCACTTGTGTTGTCTAAAAAGACTACAGTTGTAACATACAACTGTTCAAGATCATAGAATATTTGTCCAAAAGTGGAGTACTTTTGAACAACCAAATAAGTTACTTCGGGTCACGCCATTGAAAAATTTTTCAGTCTTCTTTGATAGCTCTAAATAAATATCTGGTGGAGAAACTTTTTTTGGTGCTCTCACCTACGAAGTCCGACCTTCTATTTGAGTGAATAATTATGAATCATTTTCTTATACTCAGTTAACCAGCAAATTTAATTCATTAAACCCAAATTTAACGCGAACTGTACTTTTTTGATCAAATTATTATCTTGTTTTGTTCTTTCCGAAATCTCCCAGATTTACTAAGTTGCTGTACTTAATAATTATTCTAATAAAGATTTTCATGCAAGATTTCAACCTTCTAATAAGACCTTGAATTATGATGAATAATAAATAGAATGTATATTCACTATTTTGAACTATTTTCCCACTGACAGAGTTAACAAATTCTTATCGACAGACAATACACCTTTGTTTCACCTTAAACACTAACTTGTTTCGTCAGTAGATTGTTTAGATAATTGAAAACTTTCCAAATTTGTCAGAAGAACAAGGCAAAGTAGGTGTTATTCATTTTTCTTGTTTATTTCCATTGATTACGTTTTCAATACTTGAATATCAATGTTCTGAATTGCAGGAATTAAGATGGCATCGGAAGTCACTTCTCTCGGGGTTGGAAGCACACCATCGGCAGTTGCTGCTGCTTTTGTTGCAAATGTGACATCGACAATCAAGACGTTGGAGTCCGACCAGGTTCACTCCCAACCATCTGAACCAATTTTCCTTCAGACCAAACTAGCCCAGTGCATTTCTGGGCTATTTGTTGGATTTGCTTTATTTCTGACATGTTCACAAGTAAGTGCACAATTTTAACTTTCCGTTCAGGGTATGGAACTACTGTTCTGAACGGACAAAATGTAAAATTTCGTTGCTTAAAGCATGCAATCTGCTGTGTATATTTTTGAAAAAAGTGTACTTGAAAGAAATGCAAAAATTTGAAAAATAATGCTGCTATTTCTGAATATTTCAATTGCAGCAGTTTTGGTTATTTTTTTAAACGTACTTTAAAATAACAACACAAAAATGTAGCTACCAAAATTTTCTTTTTATAACGTATTGTCTTTTAAAGAGGTTTTAAGTAAGACTCGAAAAGGCAGTTTTATTATTTAACAATAAGAGTGAACATTTACATCAGAACTGATTATTACAATGAAATCCTTCGCTGTGGCAATTTATACGTACAATTAAAATAACCGATTTATACAGGGTGTCCAATTTAGTCCAAGCATGGGGGCCTCGACTAGTATAATAAATGATTCGAGGTCGGTTAAATTAAAGTATTAAAGATTGTGGAGAGTTTCTATTTGAGAGTTTGCTATTAAACATTATTAGGGTTCTTTTAAAAAAACAATCTAAAGGTGACAACATAACTTTGAAGGGATTCTCGATGCAGAAGTTATCTTATCGATTCATCATGTTAGAATGCTCAAGATACCAAAAAACCTTGTTTTGCTGAGAGTAGTTTGCAAACATCATCGACACCTATGTCTAAGGACCACATGTTAGCATCACTTTCTTTTCAACTCTTCATATCTTATTTTATAATGAACGAATGATCAGGTTGAACTTTTCAAAGGCATTAGTAATCGAATCTGAAAGTTATGAGCGCTACAAACGACCAGCAAGAAATGATGAAAAGTTGAGTAGGAATCATTCGACATTTAGACCTTAAAATGCTGTTGATCTTTTATATCGCACTACTACAAGAAGCCTTCAAACATTATTACGTTTTCATTACAAATTCCAGTTAGGTCACAGCTAATTGAGAGCAAAATTACGAAACGGTCCCTGGTATCGGATTATTGTGTTCGTTTGGGTCTAAAATTTATACATTTAACTGAAAGCAATCAAAATAGCGACAGTATTAGTTCCGACTATTATCAGGAGTTAAAGCGAATATCTTTGGCAGGAACAAAGAATCAGATGAGTTCAAAGCAACTAGCCTTGAACCGAGTTGGGCCGTCGAATCCTTCCTAAGGTGAAAAACGTGAACGAACCATATTTCACTGAGAATTCCAACATTTCCTGGCAAGAAATAGTAACTGAAATGTTTTGCCTTTTGCCTGTTATGCAACCATGACATTTCTTGCTGGATCTAAAGTATTTAGTGAAAATCTTCTTATAATGGAACAAATAGCAGTATAGTTCCCATCCTATTTGTGATTTATTGATTGGGTAAAATTCATATTGTGTGCTGCTATAAGTTATATGCTGCATACATAACGATAATATTCACTCTAATTAAAACTCTTCGGCTTACTGAAGGCAATGTAATAATTATTGAAGATTTATCGTGTAAATGCCGTGAATCTGTTTAATCCCATTCACTTTTCGAGAATATTTGTTCTAATTTTGCTATTATTAAGCTCAAATTAGACAGTTTTACGAATGGCTAATATTGTATAAGGAATTTAGTCACTTCCGGGTTATCATCATTTTTTGCTAATAATTATAAAACTCAACTTGATTGATTTCCTTGTTAACCGAAACTTGCTTGTGGGTCTCTTTGCATGCATTTTAGAGTTCGGATAAATTTGGTTCCTTTGTTTTCCGTTGCCATTCTTCACTAAAACATTACGAAAAGAGAAAGTGATGTGCTTATTTGCATTTACAGCATCGCGTTTCCTACTTGCACAATCAAAGGTGAATACGGATTTGGCTTATCTAACTTGAGAAACATGTTTATCTCGCTTAATTTTATATCGCAGCTAGCTATTGACGTTGTTGGTATTTTCAGCTCATATTAATAATTAATCCACCTTGAAGCTATTGATCAGGTTTTCTAAATGTGTCTGCATGAAACGAGAAACATGCTGCTTTTTGTATCAACTACTTTGGATTTTTTAAAATGTTTTATGTAGGTACTTGGTTTGAAAATTTCAGCATGCTCAATTACATCCAAAAAATTATATAAGATTTTTTATTAAAACTGAAACTGAATGAGTCAGGTGGACAATCAGTTAATTTCAGCACCGAGTTGAGAGTTTTTTTGCCGCGCTCCCTGATAAGTAGTGCAGATCTGTTTGTGATCTGGGATGGTTATCGCTTTTTCATAAAAAACCCTACCTTCGAAAGCACTCCTTAATCGTTTATCAAGCAACGTTACTACTGAATTTATAGATAGTCCAATTATGACATTCTATGATTGTTTCTAGATTTTAACAATTTTTAGGTCTGGAAGTTTTTTTTTAAATTAGGAATTGCTTTATTTAATTCATCAAATTCTTTTATTCCAATTAATGAAGTATTTGCTTATATTTTAATGGCAAACGTTTTTGGTATTGAGTTATTCAGTTCTCCATATTCTCCAATAAATCCCAAGGAAAGGGAGATTTTAGGTGATTTATTTTCTAAGCGTTTCTGCTTGTATGCAATATTATGCCTATAAATGATGCACGGACTATTTTATGTGAAATATTAGCGGCATACATTTATCTACCTTTACAGATGTGGAAATCAACGTATGACTCAAATTGGCAAAGTAAAACAATATGATTATCTGATAAAGCAGACAAACACTTATGATTTTTATATACATACCGCGCAATTAATCCAAAGCCTGGCATAATCTTTGAACCTAAATTTTGGCATTATTGGAAAAAATCAATTGATTTATGTTAACAAGTTCCATTCATATCAAAACTTGAATTATAAGTATGCCAAGGACGGGTCCAGCAAAACAGAACCCAAAATTTATAGTTTTAATAGAGTTATATAAAAGGTGTCTAATAGTGAATTCCTCGGTGTAATCTTGTGTTATTCAGAGAGTAAAAAAACTGCAAAAAATATTCTTACTGGAAACTGAGATATTTGCAAAAAACGAAATCGGAAAGTTGGCAAACCATGTATGTATTTGTTTTTCCCGACTACCGCGATACAATGTTGTACGTCACGTATAAAATATATCGGTGCAAATTAGAAAAATTAAATTTTCTGGTAAACAATAAGAGGTAATGAAGGAACTATTAAGCAAAAATTAAAGGTTTTCCAATCCTGAATATACGAAACTGCAAACATACGAGGTGGGCCATTTAAAAAACATGCAATTTTTGAAGCTGGAAAATATGCTAATTCTCATTTTTATTATGATCAATAAAATTAAATATAGGGTGTGCCGTTAGAAAAAAACATTTTTTTTGTGCTGCACCAGTTTTATTTATTTCGTGTACATATTTTCAATTACAGTTACAATTGCTATGACAAGCCATTGAATCGTAGAAACAAATAGAGCAGAACCGGTTATAGACAAATTTAATACATTAGAAACATGCTATATTCAAATATGGCATGTTTTATTTCTATATTGCATTTTAAAGTTTGTTTAAATTTTGTACAGAGACGTACTTTATTTGGATTCTTTAATGCAAATGTGACGAATCACTGATTGAGTAAAGTGATTAAAAAATGTTTTTATTTTGCAGATTTATCATCACCTGCGGTGGTACACGAATCCAGCTGAACAAAGATGGATTGTGAGAATACTGTTTATAGTTCCAATTTATGCAACCTATTCCTGGACAAGTTTGTTGTTTTTCAATTCGGAAAGTTACTATGTGTATTTCTTCACTGTTAGAGATTGTTATGAAGGTAAAACACATTCAGTTTTAGATTACGGTTTTGAGCATGCAAACTCACGGGCTACATTCTCGATACCTTATCGAGTATAAACAATACATTTTATGATTTTGTTTCAGCGTTTGTAATCTACAATTTCTTGTCTCTATGCTATGAATATCTCGGCGGTGAAGGAAACATAATGTCGGAAATTCGAGGGAAACCGATTAGATCGAGTTGCTTATTTGGAACTTGCTGCCTTCAAGGCAAAACATATACCATTGGATTTTTAAGATTTTGCAAGCAGGCCACCTTACAATTCTGCCTGGTAAAACCATTGATGGCTTTCGTAATCATATTTTTACAGGCATTCGGACATTATCATGATGGTGATTGGAGGTAAAGTACACTGCAGCTGAATAATTAAAACGTATCCTACACTCTAGTGAATTTCAATAATCGAGACCTTCAATGGCTTAGATCTTTAATCAAGACCTCTTAAATACATTTAAAGTCATGTTAATGTGAATTGATTCGAGTTTATAGAGGTTTATTAAATTCGTTGATAAAATTTGTTGTAAAACGTGTTTGAACACCAATTTTCAAGGCTTAATTCAATTCGCTGATGACTTTGTGGTAAAACCTCATATGTAATTGAAAAAAATTTGAATAAAATTGTAATCACAATTTTTGATTAGGAATTACAACTATCTCATTTAATACTATTCTCCTTTGAAAGATAATAATTAAGACCGTTTTGAATTTATTTAGCACAATTTTTATTAAATTGAGTTTTTATTGATTGCCTTTTCACTTGCAAGCCAGCAGACATTTCGTACACTCATAAATAATTCAGTGACGTCATGTAATATCACGCAGTGTTTAACGACAATATTGAACTAAATTGTTTAATTAGAGCAGATGTTAGAAGCATGCATGTAATTGTATTCGAATTTCGGATCTTGCATCAATTACACTTTTGCACTTTGTCTTATTGTAAAATTGACAAAATCACGTTTCAATGCAACGGCAAAAATCGTTAAATCGTTTTCATGCAAACATTGCTTTATTGCTATTTTTGCTCTTTCGGTTGTGTAGTTAGAGCGCTCTATTTAATTTTAACGTTTTTGCATTGGAATTTCTCAAACAAGTTTTAACTTTAAACTAGTGTTTGCGTGTTTCGCATTTAAACCAATAATGCAGGAGTTAAGTTACGACTTATGCCTCATTAGATTTATGGAATTGCATGGAATAGAAATAAATTGAAATCGATACTTTCTAGTAGGACGCCGGTCAACATATGTAGGGTTTGATTACTGAAGTAGCTTAATGCGTGGTGTTATCTAGATTCTATTAGTTAAGTATATCCATTTTATTTTTGACGACTGGAAATTTTAAAGTATCTAATCTGTATTATAATGGAATATAATGAGCATCTCTTATCATATGTGGAGAAATTGCTCTATTGTTCGGCGTTACTTTCTATTGAATTAAATTTTAGTAACAGTTAATTGAATTTTAAGCAAGGTTTTAACCGATAAATATTTTTATCAACAACTTGATTATTGATACTTCACATTGATTTTTAACTTTTAAATTTTTGTTAAGCTGTCATATTTTCACAAAGTTTACAGTTAATTCGAGCATTTGTTTCTACTAATTAAGTTACTTTTTTCATTTCAGTCCTGATGGTGGCTACATCTACATAACAATAATTTACAACATCTCCGTATCTCTTGCCTTATATGGACTGTTCCTCTTCTACTTTGCGACCCGTGATCTATTGACGCCGTTTGAGCCTGTACTTAAGTTTTGTACCGTAAAGTCTGTGATTTTCTTATCCTTCTGGCAAGGTGAGTCATAATATTTTGATTTATTAGAAGGTTATTTTTGCTGGTAAAAACGCCATTCCTGTATACCCATCAGATAATCTATACGCTCATAAATATATTCAGACGGTGACGCAAACTTTTTCTGAATCTTCATAGACTTCATATAAAGTAATATTTCGGTAATTGAATAAAGTGAACCGATGCTCAGTTATTTTATAGTTTATAGCAAATATTTTGCCTATTATTATTCTAGGCGGCTGAACTTAGAAAGGCTGAAGAAATTTGCAGAAAGATCAACACATTTATTTTTATTGTAAATTTGTTTCAGGCGTGGGACTGGCCATCTTAGAAAAAGCAGATGTAATTTCGCCTATAATAGACAGTAGCGGTACCAGAACGTCTGCTGGTACAGTGTCTGCTGGGTACCAAAACTTCTTGATCTGCATTGAAATGTTTTGTGCAGCGGTTGCTCTCCGTTATGCGTTTCCTCATAGGGTATACGTGCAGGGTTGCGTTACGGATTCCAGAGGACGATCAGTCACCATGCAAAGTATTTCCAGTAGCCTTAAGGTAATATTTTATGATACTCGTGGGTAAATTGTTAACACTTGATGCTTCCACTATTAAGCCAGCCATGCTAAAAGAGCCATATATATCGTAAACATTTTCACTAGTTTGGAAATATGTAATTTATTCAAATCGAAACAGCCATTGCTTATCAAAGTACGCCATAATTAACAACGGAATATTTTTTATGAAAATGCCAGAAATATACTTACCTATTTGCTATTTCTTTACAGTAGTACAAAAGACTGCAGCTCTCCGATTTATTTTATCTCTATTATCGGTAACTATATGTTACTACTTGTTATAATGATGTATTAACGAGATAATATTTAATTCTGGATTAAATTAAGCACGAACTTTTTATATTAACAAACTTTTGCAGGAAACTATGAATCCGAAGGATATTATGACTGACGCCATTCACAATTTCCATCCACAATATCAACAGTACACCCAGTACAGTTCAGGTGAGAATTTATCTGTTATTGTAATTCTGCACGATCTTTTGTCGTTCAATTTTTTGCCAGTGTTTAGTATCTGCTCGTGCTTCGATGTAAAATTATTTAATTTTGTGAAATTCTGAATTGTTGGCTACAAGATACGTTGTTTGCTGGGTGTCTTGACGCAAGAGTTTATTACAATAATTGATTTTTTTAACGCAAAGCGGTCGGAAATAAGCGAGAACTGGTTACATTTATTTTCTACTTGTATTTAAATTTCAACCCAAACACAAAATCAAAATTTTGGTCGCCTTTATTAAATTATTTTTGTTTAAAATTTTTTTTTTAAATATCCTGTGTATTTAAATACAAGGGTTTCGGTACGAAATTTATCGGTATAAGTTGTAATACGCTCCATGTATTTCCTATTTCCCTTTCGCTTCTATCGCAAATACTTCAGTCCAAATTCTCTTCCGGTTTTGATATTCCATATCAGTTTCTTTAATGTCGCGTTATGAGAACATACATTTCCATTCAAAGTAGATTATTTTGAGCATTTTCGCAAACGCTTCGAACTTGGCATTGAGTAACCAAGCTATCGAACCATGAGATTCTATGTGTAACTTCTATTTACAAATATTCGAGCATTTTTTGTTTCCGTATTGTGAAAATAATGCGGCTATTGTTACCTTATTCGTTAATAGATTGAACAGTGTTTATCTGCGGGTGGTTTTCATAGATCTGAAAATCTGATAATTCATACCTTGGTGGATTTCCCTTTTTATACATTTTATCATATTTGAAGTCAGATTTTTTTTAGTCTTGCATGCAGTTAATATGGAAACTTTTTCTGCATTTTCAAAATACAGTCGTCAGATGTTCCGTTGGGTTTCAACAGTAAATATATTCAGGTTTATGGATGGATACCTTTCATAACGGGGAAAACATATGATTTCACACAACATGCATTTCAGTTAATTTTTTGTGAGTTCTTTTGGAAAAGTTTTACTCATATGTGCATAAATGCTTAAAGATAATATATTCCAATGACAAATTTTGTGAGGCATTTAAAAGTATACGGAAGCAATGACTCTTTAATCATCTTAAAATTTCAAAACATTGCACATTTTTTTATTTACTTCTTTTCATTTCTTTTTGAGTGACTAAATTACTTTGCGAAGAATTAATTTGCATATTACGAGGCAGCAAAACAGTACAGAATGTTTGGATAATGTTAATAAAATAATAAAAACTGGTTCATTTAATTATGCAAAAATTGCGTTTTAAAATCACTGGAAACTCTTGATGGAATAACTCTGAAGATGGGAAAAGTTATGAATTTCCATACTATTTACTAAGCTGCATTGGGTAAAGTTATGTATGTTAATAACAGCAATTTTTAGACACTGCCGTTTCGTCTTGTACATTTCATCTTCAAGGGTTCTTCTACGCAAATATTTCCAAAACCGAAAAATACAAATCACAAAAATAGAGTGGTTTGTTTTTTATTTCTGCAATCAAATTACTGAATCTTTGTGCAAACCAACTAATTTCTTTGGTGTTCCAGTGAAAGTATGATTTATTAAGTATTCATAAATAAACAAAAGCAATAAAGCTGTTGGTGATATTTTTAATTTGCAAACTGCAAAATGGTTATTAGTTATTCGAAGACTTGGACTCCGATTTCTCCTTTTAAGCGGATCCAGTTAACGCAAGAAGCAAGCTTTGAAGTATGTTTGAAGTTTTTATTCATTATTTTTATCTCAAATATTTAGTGCCAAAATCCCTCGACCTTATTTCCGGACAGTTTGTATAGTTTCTTTTATGCTAACTTTAACTTCGGACAAATATCCATTTAATTTCAATGACTGTATTCTTGATTTAATTTTGATAATGCTGATAACAATTTCCTTTATAATGTTTATGTAAATTAGCTGCATGATAAAAAGCTTTTTGCAGATGTCATATCACACCAGCCCTATGAGAGACTGTGATACCAGCTAGCGCATGCTGCATGGATGTCGTTGCTGGATAGAGTGCCTTAAATCATCCCATCCATATTTTAAATGTGCTGTTATGGTTCACTCAGGGACTATTTTTTTACTTTCTAATTCTGACGAGGCCATCTTTTAACATCTGCTACAGCTGTGTATTTTGCGGTCTCAAGGCTGAGTTAAATTCATTGCAATTCTGTAGAATAAACGAAAAGCAAATTATATAATCACACCCTGTCAGTTACAGTTTATGGTAAGAAATAGAATCAATAGGAAATATTATTGGTAAAAAAGTGTTTTTATTTTCTTGATTTGTTTTGGATGACTGCGCTTTAGTACGGAAATACTTTGAATGCGTATTTAGTTATGCCATTTAAATTCGCATTCCTGATCAATTTTGACTATCATTTTATGGACTGTTTAGTTTGTCTTGCCAATATTTTCTTTTCGACTGTTTTTTTTCGTAGATTTGTTTAATTTAGTAGTATTTCTGGGGTCCGTGCTTATTCTGTATCATTCTATTCAGCTCAACTACACATAGATATAGGAGCAGTTTAATTTATTTTGTCTGGATTCTTACCGCTAAACTTCTAAATAATTTAGTTAAGTTCAAGACATATTGGGAAAAATAATTTAATAGCTTTACGGGAACCTACGTGGCAAACCTCGTAATTTACTTAATTGAATAATTTTATTTACTTTAATAAGTGAATTGATAATTAGGCCATTTCACTAATAACTGACTATACATTTTCTGTAGGTAAAACAATGAAAAGCAAAATTGAACGGAAAATACACGGTACTGTCTGGGGTCTTAACGCCTCTTATGAAAGTTGAAAATAGACTGATTTTAAATTGTTTAGTTGCCTTTCTTACTTAAGCTTTAAGTGTTTTAATATTCACCTAACTAATAGGGATCATCAACAAGCACAAAAAAATAAAATTAAGTAGCAATAAGTAGGACTCAACTAATAGACAAGGCATATTTTTGAGTATATTGGGTTTTTGCAATAAGTGATTATCAAAGCAAAGTAACCTAGAACGATTACTTTAACTACTACATAGTATTATGTTTTTCTTTGTATATTTGTATATAAGCTTATATTTAGTATTTAAACATTCAGTAACATTCATTATGATAACCCTCTTGCTTTTTGTTGATATATCTTAATCAAAATTGTTGTGTTTTATAATATTTCGGTAAAATTTATTATTAATTAGAAATAAACTTTTAAAACCTGTCTGTTTGTTATTAAAGTATTAACGCTGGCCTTTGGTAATGTGAGAATAGAAATAAGGTCACGTTTAGTAGCCTTGAAACGCGTTCAATAGTTTCTGTAAATATTACAAATTGCAGAGATACACTTTTTCCCGATTCTAGATGTGCATGTTCAAGTTGACCCTTCAGTTAAAAAAAAACGAGTTAGTATTTTTTAAGTATTAGTTACATCAGCGCCTGCGGTTAGTAATTGTGAATATTATTTGATTTTTAGACGTTTAATTTTATGTGTTTTGTATATTTTATTTTTTGTGTAATTTATGGCCGATTTGATGTATATAAAATTCAGTGTTACTTGGATTTGTATGGAATGTATTATTATTAATGGTATTTGATATTGGCATTAGTACTTTAAGGAATGTTTGAAGGATTTTTAATTTCTGCTATAATACTACGAATTGTGTGCTGCGTAGATACGTTCTGTTGGTTTGTTTGAAGCATTTCTGCAAATCTCGTTCATAGACAGTAATGCGACATGTAGGTTGAGTAGTTTACGTAGTATTAGTTTGTTAGCACTCTGATACAAATTAGTGCTTGTTTCTGATTTGGTTTTAAATTAAATTTTTCGTACATGAAACTTGTTATTAAAAATTGACTTTACTTTCAAATGCTTTCAGTCTACGTGATTTTAGTGTTCTCTAGAAAAAAAACTTTAAATTATTTGTAATAAAAAAAAATACTGTGTCTTATTCGGTTCGATGCATCGATTAACTTGATTTATGTAATTCAGTTGCGGATCCCAAGATCAACAAACGCATATGCTTAGCTGTATTAGCTCAAAGCCGTAGCGAATGTTAACTGTTGTTATCATGTGCACCAGTGTGTATTCTTCTATATACTTTTCAGGTGGTAAAAATGGTAGGGCAATGAGATTGTCTCAATATGATCCGGACGATCCGATGAGTCCAAGTGGAGGTATAGTGCCTCATTCTTACAACAGTCTGGATAATCCTTCTAAGCCCCCTCTCAGTCTTGGATCGAAAGTGTCGACTATATCTCAAAATTATACTGAGAAAACCATGCTACTTAGTTCAGATGAAGAGAATTAACCAAATACATTATTTTGTTATAGTTGTATATTATATTATAGATTACTAAATATATACTTTTAATGTTAAAAACTTTAATTCACATTTTTAAAGCATTATTATTTTTTCTATAATTATGGTTTTCTTTACCCCGATCTAATACCATTCTGTTTGAGAATATTTTATCGCCCTTAATTACTAGGTAAATTTTTGAAGAACCTAGCAGCACTAATATTGAAAAGGACATGGACTAATAAATGTGAACCTTTGCAGAAAAATATTTCTTTGATTTGTGTCAGGTAAGTTGTCTTTTTGTGTGTCTACACTAAAACAGCCTATTTCTGAATCAAAGCTTTACTATAACAAAAACCCTATCAATACGATTGTACGGCGAAATTATTTAAAAATATTCATACATGCACGATGTTGTATATTAAATGTTACCTATTTAGAAATCAAGTTATAAGAGTTTCGAAATATTCATTAAAACAACACCAGTCATTTAACTGTTTGTTTCCACTAAATAATGTTTCTTTATAGTTCGGATTAAATTATTTAAAAAATGCAGTTGCTTTTACGTATTTTGTTACTTATGCGGCAAAGTGGAAACCAACGTTTAACATAGTTTATTTAGAATAGTGCAAGGTTACAGTGAATAAATTGCTTATTTGTGCATCGATATACGATTAGGTTGCTCCCTCTAATATTATCTTATGAATATTGCTGAAGAGTAAAGTTCTGAAAGTATCAGACGATTTATCACAGTGGTACCAAAGTAAGGTATCAGATACCCGCATGAATATAAGAAATTGGCAGGTTAGCGCGACGTAGATAATACAAAGACAATGTGAGAATTACCCAATACTTCACTGAAATGTATACTTTTGTTAATATAGTTTTTTCTTAAAAGAATATTATCAAATAAATGCGGAAATTTGCTACAGCGCGAACAACCGTAGTAGAATAAATTCAATATCTTCGGCAATATTAATTTTTGAGAAAACACATGGAGACGTTTTTTTAAATTGAATCTTAAGTTCCTTGTTTTATTTTCAGATAAATTGAACTTAATTCCTGATCAAGGTGCCCGAATATAAGTTCCGCTCGAATTATAATAAATAATTAAAATAAAATGCATCAGACTGATAGATAAAAATAATAAATTATTTTACAATAGCTCTTTAAACAACCTTATTTCGGATGTTGCTTGATTGAACCCTAATTCAATTAATCTGCAAGTTGTCTCTAGAAAGGCGTATTTTCCTTCAACAACTAAATTTAAGTTTACATACAATGAAGTGAAAATACAATCAAATATGGAGCTTTAAACTGCACTAATATAAAAAGTTACGCATTTGAAAACACTTTCAATAATCATGAATTTGTCTCTATATACCACACTGTGTGGACCTTTTCCAATGATGTGTTGGGTTTTCTTCAAGTATGCAGAAATGAAAAATTATAACACAACTACGTACTTGTATCGTGAACTGTTGTAGGTTTACTTGGATTTTTTAAAATCTTTTTTAAATTAGCCATATACATTTGCTACTAGTCATATCCTCATACTGTTCTTAATGATCAATTTCTGATTTTCTTTTAGAGACTCAATTTGCAGTTTTCCGATGCTATTTTGTTGATCACGAGCCATAGTTGTGTTACTATTTTAAGCGAAATCGTCAACATAATGAAGTACTACGCTATTTCTTATCGCATTTAGTAGTATAATATTGCATATTTTAAAAAAATTCTAGATGTGCATTTGCAAAGTGTGGTTGAAGTCTTTAAAGTTCAGGTCAAACGTTAGCTGATGAGAACAACTGTTGATTCGTTTATTTCTTTTAAACTATTTCTTCTTTTGAACTTGTCAACTTTGCAAGAGCACGAACAGTTGGTTAAAGGCTAGACCTATATTCCTTTAAGGAAAGAGTGCACTTGGAAAGAATTTTTACATAGGAATCAAACGCAATATGTACATATTTATACTCGTACATAAGAACAAGTCAAATACTACTTAGTTATAGTAGAAAAATCAGTCTCATTTACAAGCCTTTTTTGCAGCTGCCCATAGTTTATCCCAATCTAGAACATATTTTTAACAAAGTAAATTATTAGATTTTTGTAGCATTATCACATTTTCCACCAAAATTTTATATTTTTTCGTAAATAATTACGGACGAAACATTGAAAACTAAAGCGGCTGAATAAATGAAATGGAAACTACTAATATTTAAAGTAAAACACTGATGGTGCATAAATGGTTTCAATTGTTCAAAATTGTTCCTTTAAAGCATCAAACTAGGATAACGATAGGGCAGCTATATAATGTAGAATATTCGCTCGATGTATACATATAATACATAATGAGGAATGAATAACATGGACGATTCACATTCAACATTATAAAATTAAAAGGTTTAGCGAAATAAAACGTTTTACACAAGCTAGTTTGAAATTGTATGAAACGATGACGGATGAATGAATAATGGTTGAGCGTTGAAAATGTTTCTGAATTTTAAAAGGTTGTTAAAAGTGCTGAAAAAACTAAATGGTTAAAATTAAACTGTCCAACGGCCGGGTAAAAGTTCGGAAATTTTCGATTTCAAATAGCGGCCACACGTGATTTCCATTTAATTCGTTTAAACTGCGGCATTAACAAGGATCTTGTAAACTATTGCAGAGGACTTGCATTAAGTTCAAATAGATAAAGCCATATTTTTGCAAGCTCCACTGGACACTAAATTGTCTTTCAATGTTTGCAAGCTACGAATGTGCATTAAAAAAAAACAAAACTGCTTCGACAGATTTTTAAGCTACTTACGCGCTGTTCGTATTAATGAATCTTAGAAAAAAATGAACTGTAGCAAGTCTTATTCAAGCAAGCATTTAAGCAAATCTTATTCCAAATTAATACTTTGTAATAAAACGCAATTTGAGTCTTTTTTTTAATATGATGTTCAAAATACCAATAATTCTGATTTCTGTATATCCCAGAGATGATTAATTGCGGTTGAAATTTTGTGGCATTTAATGTATCCACGATCCAAACAAAAACCGATCCAAAACCACTTTATATGATATATTACAGGATTACTAATAAAATCACCTATTTATTAACATGTACCTACCAGCAAAAAGTTGTTGATCAATATTTGTATTAACGGTGCTAAGAATGATTTAAAACTGTCAAAGATTTGCCGATTGATTAAAAAAAACGAATTTTTTTCTGGTAGGGCGTACAAAGCTGCAATTCTTTGCCCATATGAATTTTATCGTATCTGCTAAATTTTTTTAAGATCCTTGTATTGTTCGTTTAATACACATTTTGCTCAATATAATTGAAGGTAAGTGCTAGATAAATGTTAGTGTGAGTGATAAAGCTAACTAAATAAACATTGACAACACGAATTGCATGCAATATTTCCGACTGTACATTGAATTTTAATTGAAATGGCTGATTGTACCCCACAAAAGTCGATTTAAAAATATTTAATTAAAACTAATTCTAAGGCGATTATTATGAATTATTACTCCGAATTTCCATGTTTAGTACAAACCTCTGTGGCCCGATTTCGCTCTTGCAACGAATCCCACGCTTTGTATTTCGTGCCTTTATTGGTTCTACTGTTAAGACCCGTGCTTGACTGCAGTTTTCCGATACTGCTGCTTTTCCGAATTTCCACTTTCGGCCCTTTGGACTGATGCAGCAATGGTGAGGTCACCATTGGTGATTCTTCTTCGCTGTCGAAACTATCGGTGTCTGGACTGGCTGTACGTTCACGCCTTTTCAGGCTTTGTTCCAGTCGCTTTAAGAATCTATAAAATTCAATAAACACGGTGTAGTAAGTTTTTTAATAGTAACCTCTTTAATAATTTAAACACTAATTATCGCGCAAAAATACCAGCGGTATTTATTTATTTTATAATTAATTCTAAAAATTCAGGAAAGTGTGCTTTTTGTGGAATAAAACATGAGTTTTTCGTTTATTATAGAGTGCTTCTTCCTCAAACTACATTTCTGAAAACAGGCGATAGTAGGCCTGGGTAACACTGTGTTGAGTTGCGTTTTTGAGTTGTTGCCGCTCTCTGATTTAATGAGTGTTATCTCATCGGTTAATGAGTTGTAACTCATTTACCGATGACCAAGACTGGAATTTTAGCATCGAACAAAATATCATTAACTCCAAAAAATTCACTGATTTACCTTTTCTGTAGAAACGATTGCTTTAAAATATTTGGTCTAAAATGGAAAAAACCGGAAATTTGGAAGAAACTTAAATTTTCTTCAGGCCGATGAGGGTTTCCATATAGTGGATTATCTGCTTTTGATTTTTCTGATCGTTTTTTGAAAAAACTTAATTTTCTTCGAAAAAAACCAAGATAATTTTCCACCATTTGTTTTACCTTGGGTTTTGTTCCAATACCCAAGGTAAAACGCGAAACCGGAATAAAAAAATACCAAATTATTTTCGCGTTTAAACTTTCGTTTGTTCTGTTCGGGAAAATATAGTAGAGCAAAAATCCAGAAAAAGTTATTAGGGTTTTGTCCAAAATTCGAAGCTGCGAAAGTTCTAGGAACATTTTTACAAAGCTGTTAAGGAGGAGAATGTTCCAATAAAATTTATTTTATAATTTTTCACAGAAAATAGACTTCAAAAAGACTGTAATTTTTAAGTAAAACTAAAAAATAATCGGTTGATAAAATCTTTACGAAAACTAGAAAGACCTAAAATTTTAAAACAACTATGAATCTTCTGAGCGATGAGGGTGGCGAATTTTCCAAAAAACTAAATAAAATTATCTGGTTTTTGTGGCAAACTTGAAGTTGAAAAGGGTTTTCTAAAAGTCCCTGCAAAGCGATGAATGTGGAGAATTTTGTGATTTTTTGCTGAATAGACCCCATGCTTGTCAGGAAAGAGGAAAAGCATAAAAAATAATGGTTTTTTTGAGCTTTTGATTAAAAACTTTTAGTTTTGTAATCGGTTTTTGAGAAAACCTTAATGATTTTCGGGAAGAAACGGGAGAAACTTATTTTCGTTTTCGGCCCGAATTGGACACTGAAAAAAGTGTTTGTAAAATTCCTATAAAGCTCTAAATTTATCGCGTAATTTTTCACGTAAAAGACTTTCACATTGTCAGTATTTTAAAGTAAAACTCCTCAAAATAGAGCGTTCTTGAGTAGAAAATAAAGCAAGAAAAAAATCGGTCAAAACTAAGAACACAATTTTTTAACAAACTCTTCAGTCTCCAGAGAGATGGGGGTGATGTGTTTTCCAAATAATGTAGCTGATTCTTTTCGTTTTTTGATAAAAGATTATTTGATTTTTGTTCGAAGCTGGAAACAGATTTCAAAACTTTTTGCAAAGCGACGAAGGAGGCAAGTGTTCTAGTAAAATTTATTTGATAATTTTTCGCAGAAAATGTTTTAAGTATTTTAACCCTGACGTTAAAATAAATGTTAAAACAATTAAGAAAAAAGGATCATCAACATTTTCCCAGCAACGGAACTGAGTTACTGCGCCGGTGCGTTGGGTTGGCGCACCAAGCTATTTGCGCCGCACTGCGCCAACTAGAGCTATAGAGAGTCGATGAATCGAAGTTATAACCAGATTGTAGAAGACTAATTTAACACTAACAAACATGAAATATACAAATTAATATAAATTATCTTATACATGTTTTAAAAGCTGTAAAAAACACCCGATTTTCTGGAAATTTCAAATTCAATTAACAATTGTTATTATTTTTAACTTACCTAATCTGATTACTAATGGCTCTAAGTCGGCTAATCTTTTGATATTTCGGTTGCTTTTTGGCAAATTCCAGTGATCTAGACAACATTGGTGAGTTCGGATTGGAATCGTCCTGCAAGAAATTAAAGGTAACTAATTTGGAGTGATCTGGAGAGTCTGAGTACTAATTAGAATTAGATGGGATATTTTCATGGCGCAAAAGAAAATTTAAGTAGCACACTTTTTAGCACACCCAAACAAAATTGGTTATTTCGTTTATATTCTTCTATGGAGAACAAATTTTTTGAAAACATTTGAAAATTTGCAAACAGAGGTTTTCAAATGTGTAAAAAGCTTGAGAGAAGCAATGTAGAGACCCAGTTCTGATTAAGAAATCGACGGTTTACGTTATTTCAAGAAAAACATATTTTTCTAAATTTCTGCGTTATATTGAGAGCGTTACTACAAATTGTATCGCAAATGTAATTTGAGAGTAATTTAAATATAAAAAAAATACAAATACGCATATAATATTAGGCCTGACTTAATAAATGTTCAAATAAGCAGCCCCTCTGGACCAATAGGCATTTTTTTTCAGTTTCGCTTAACACGTAGACCATGGCAGTTAACTGATGATAAAAAATAAAACAAAATCTCGCATGTTATATTAGAAAAAAAAATGTTTTCTGCTCTTCAACTGTCCTGACGCACTTTGTATGTGATCTGAATGCGAATATTTATAGAATAGTCGCGATTAGTACCTTTACAAATTGACGATGATAATTTTGAAACAAATATTAGGTAGGTAGGTACTGGTTAAGTGTAAACTTACACCTTGTACTCTTATTGCAATTTCTTTTCAATGCTTCACACTCTTTGTGTTTTCTTGAAATTAAAATTTCTAACAGTGGTTAAAACAAAATCCTGATTCAATTAATTTTCAGTTTAATAACGCAAAATACAAATTACATCGTACCTGATTAAGACTTTGGTTTAGAAGGCAATATTTTCAAATTTTTCAATGAATCCATCCATTTAATATGAAACCAATTATGTTCCTTCTGACACAGCCAAAAGTGTTTATTTTTTCATCGATGACTAACAACTTTTAGAACTTTTGATTTAAAGTTGTGCTGATTACTGTTACTTTTTCCTCTCACTGATACAGGACCGGAAAATTGCTAAGGGTTTGGAAAAGACAACTATTTATCATGTAAAATCAAATCCAGGATAATTTGAATCACATTATAATAAGTACTGAATGAAACATAAAATCTATAGAAAAGATCTATAGAGAACATCTAGGTACAAAATATTTAAAATCCGCATACCCTTAACAATCGCCGACTTATGTGGAGTTAGAGCATATATTTAAACCGATAATATTTGGCAATTTATAAACTAGTTTTGCTTTACCTTGTCTTCATTGGTGGCATCCAATCTTGGGTGTTTCTGATCGGTCCAGCCAATGGGAGACGACCATCTTATTGTATCGGGACTGGGACTGGATGATGAATGTTTCAACACTTCCCTTGTAGAAGTGATGCTGTCCGAACTCGATGACGAACTGACTACTTGCGTTCTAGCCAATCTTCGCTTGGGGCTAAGTTTCCGTGGAGGTGGAACTTTATAAAATGGGTCCTTACTACTTGGTACATCTAAGTGATTGTGCCAGCTCAGGTTCTGCTGCTGTTTAGTCGGGCTGGGGGTTTTACAGCTGCGTAGAGCACGTTTGTCTCTTTTCCTGCCTATCTTCTTATGTTGACAGCTTGTGGTCACATTCACTTTGTCGGAGCTGGGAAAGTCGTACAGTCCGTCCGAGTCGGTGAATGGCAGCAAGTCTTTATTCTTCCCATAGAATAATGGCGAAAAGCGACCCATCCCAGATGTGCGGTCGCTCAAAGGGCTCTCACTGCGAGAGCTCATGGGGCTCAAATATTTTTCACCAGTTATAGCGTCCAATTGAACAACTATAGAAGGAAGTTGCAGTGAGTTTTTGCTAATCGATGTCGTTAGAGGAGGAATCAGTCGGTCGATCGTGCTGTCTACGGTAACACATTTTGCAACTCGTGGAGTGTTCAAATTGGTAACCACAGGCAAATCTAGAAGCAACGACTTGGTGTCGCTGGTTTCAACTGTCATGAATACCTCCAGATCTTTTGCACTTTTCACTTCACCATCATCAATCTTTTCGTCTATATGATCAGTTCCAATTCCCTCATCATTCGACTCTAACAGCGGGTCATCTGAAAGTGTTTCCGAGTCGGAACGTCCCCTTCGTTGGTCCCCTTGCCCACTGGTATTATCAGCGTTTCCGCAGTTCGAATTAGGTCTGCGAACAGGAGTAAGTGATTGTCTTCTTAGGCAATGGCCCGATCCAGGCGGTCCTGGATCTTCCA
Organism: Dendroctonus ponderosae; assembly: GCF_020466585.1. Classification (NCBI taxonomy): domain Eukaryota; kingdom Metazoa; phylum Arthropoda; class Insecta; order Coleoptera; family Curculionidae; genus Dendroctonus; species Dendroctonus ponderosae. The sequence continues at coordinate 7,650,866 of NW_026019016.1, read as the reverse complement.
TCTCCGATGGACATAGAGGATTGCTAGACCCACATCTAGAAGGTCCTGGGCTAGCCATCGAACTGTACCCTGAAGAGCTGAGGTTGGACTCAGACGCGTGTTGCTCTGCTCGATGTGCCATTGAAAATGGACTTAAGTAGCTCATCCCGCCCGAAGCTCCGCCCCGCCCTGAAAGCTTCACAGCTGGCGATATTGACTCAATATCCGATTCAGCTTCACTCATATTGCAAGTGACTGTTATAAGAGGAGGTGCACATGGCAAGTCTAGTGAAGTTGGTTTTTCGAAGTCCTTGAACATTCTTCGGCCCGACTTGGTGCCGGTAGGAAACTGGAAGGCGCTTTCTTGGTGGTGCGGGTGCGACCGTTGAGGCGGTGGTGATCCCGGAATCAGTAAAGTGGGTGTTTTACGAGTTGGTGATGGTGTTTCGATGGTTAATGTCGGAATAACTAAGGGTGGGACGCTGTTGGGGCTTTTTGGTTGGTCGTTGATGTGCACTAGTGGAGATGGGCGATTCTGAAAGAAGTAAATGGTCGATGTAGAAGCTTGCGTTCGTGCCATACAAGTCAAGCATAACGAGTCAGGAACTGGGTTACAAAGTGTTCAAATATGTACAAGCAAAATATGTATGAAACAAACACAATTGACGACAAGTGAACGCAACCACAAAGAACGTTTAAGATGAAATTTACGTTGAAACTGCTGACCCGTTTCAGAACCTCTATGAAACTCAGATTTATTCAATTTTTATCCATGTCTGCAGATATAAGGAATTGTAAGTCGTAGGTGTGAGCGGGCTCTGAGGTGTGGACTGCAACAACAAAAGATGTATTGTACAGTACAAAGTTCTTATATAAAGAAAGTAAAAATCAAGAATTAACTGGTGCAATAATATGTTCAGGTTGGCTCATGAATATGCGCTGATCTCCCACAGATGTCTAATATAAGAAGAGCCAATATAAGAATGTCAGTCAATTGATATTTAATTAATTTACTGAGGCAGTAAGTTCACAGTCAGGAAACAATTAAGGCAATTAAAAGAGTAAGCAACTTACGCTTTACAACCTTTAACGCGGATTTTCGTATCTCATTTATTGTTATTTATTAAACAAATTTAATGCATTGTTGAAATATTTCATAGCTTTGTGTGCAAATCCGATTGGAATAATTGTTTATCGAGTCGCAGCCTATTCTTCGACAAAATGCAAGTATTAAGATAAGCAACAAGAAATGAAATAAATATTATTGTTTCGGGTGTTTAAATACTACTATGCTTTCTTGATCGAATTTAAATCTTTCTCCGGGCAATATGGGGTAGGCCAGAAAGACAAAAAGGATACGATGTCTTCTGAGCAATTTGGATCTTCGAACATCTGTTTACGTTGAGCCATTCGACAGGTATGCATTTTTATGACGCGCCACATTTTCCTCGGAAAACTTATACTTTTTATTTGTTGCGAGCTTTGTTTATTTTGCCACTACCTGTGCTCGGTCAATTCAGTTGCTCAAGATTTCCCAATTCTTGTTTTCACGATATATTGTTTCTTGTTTTGCTTCCTTATGGAGTTTCATGCGTAACAAAAGAATCAGGGATTGGCGGATTTCGCATGTAATAAAATTTCGTTTGCACATCCCTTTCCGGAATAAAAAAAGACGGTTTAAATAAATTCTCTCAAACGGCTCAGGATAAACAGACGATAGAAGATCCAAATTATTCAGACGACTTGAAGGTGCACCCTATATATTTTTTCTGTCTGACCTACCCGGTATTGCCCCCAAACGGATTTAAACTTTGCCGAAGAAAACATTACACTATTTAAACACCCTCTACAATATGTTTATTACATTTGATTTTTCTTTTCTTGCAACTTAAATTTAGTACAAAAATAGAGCTATGAGTCGATAAAAAATTGTTGCAATCGGATCACCTACTGGGAAAATATCCACAGTGAAATGTTCAGAATTATTGTGCGTTAAATTTTAGTTTCTGCCGTTAATATCAAAACTGGAACAAAACTAACTACATATTTTTACAGTAAAAACTCAGGTCGGTATTCACTATTTTCTGGTTAGAAGTTGGAAAAAATACCTAAGCAAACCGAGTCGTATTTCAAAAAACAAAATTGATGGTGGTTTCTTACATATGAAACGTCGAACCATGAAACAGATAATGTGATTTTCACGCTGGCATAAAGCGTCTATAAGAAACTATAGTTGCTCAAGCTCAAGTAATGATTTTAATCCCGTAACTAAAAACTTCGTACCAACAGTTTTAGCGCCATGTTCTTAGCCTTTGTCCCAACTGTCCCAACCCCCTGCCGTCCAACATTTTTGTAATTTAATCAATGGACACATTTTTCTACTGATGTAAATTAGCAGAGCTTCAAGTATAATTATCCACTTTGGCGCAAATATCGCAAGCTTTGATACCATTTTAAACCTCCACGCCGAAAGGCAATGGATCATATGAGTTTTAGCTAAAGTGCTTTACAAAAAGCTACTCGAATATTCACAATTGCATGGCCATGGCCGAACAGGAAACTATTTTCGATCTAATTTTGATCGCAAATTTAGAGATATTTTTTAAATTTATACTGAAACATCCTGTGTCTTTGGGTAGCGGCTAGATACTAAATTATATCTACTTCAGGGATGCGCCCCTGCCCACGCGAGCCTTGGTTTTATCTCCCACATCCCAACGGGAGAAACCATTGTCCCATTCCAAATTTCCAGAGCAAACCCATGATTTTGAATGAAGAACCCTGACATCCGGCCAAAGAATATTATAATTGGCAGTACTTACAACTGCTGTATAAACAGTAATATAATTTAATCCTTGCGACGAATCATGTGCATTATTAATAATTGAGTTTGTTTTCTATCAGTAAAAAGCCCAATAAAAATATTTAAATATCTACAGCTTACTGTAGATATTTCATTGTTGTTGTACTTTCGTTAGAATATGTAAATTACACTACATGAAAATATATTCGATTTCTCTGGATGAAGATCTTCTGGATCTTAATAGACAATGAAAAAGTACGGGTCAAAAATATTGAATTACAAAATAATTAAACTTATTAAAATAGCAAACAGTCATTTTACGGCTTATATAAAAACAAGACTTGCAAAAGCCTTGTTGCAATACCAAGACCAAGGCCGTGCAAGTCGTGGTCTTGGTCTTGCTTTGCTCATCACTAGCAAAAACCTGCTGCTCCAACGATTTCTCCATCACCACCTGGAGGCCTTAAGTAATACTATTTTCAAAGAAGCACGATAGCGACAGTGTACATGAACATATGCAGATGGTAGAACAAAAATTACTTCGGATATAATAACGGATGTAACTACTCAATACATTATCAGTGGGGAGCGACTTAGAATGGTGAGAGCGAAGATACTGCTGAATTTGAAGATAGAATAAAATAAACTCACTCATGATTAAGAACAGCAAGTAGTGGACAAATCTACATTATGTGGACAAATAAAAAAATGCGATAAAAGAAAACTTAAAGAACGCTGATACAAGTAACTTCGAGGAGTTAAATAGAAGCACTCCGGAGACAATCAACGCCGCTCAAAGGGAACACTCCTTTAACATAAAACGAAAAGAAACTCTATAAATTGATCAAACAGAGCCGAAAGGAACAACTAGACTTATAGGAGAAAATAAATTGTGAATATTTTCCTGACTGTATTTCAACTTAATTCAAAAGAAATTCCTGGGTTCCAGTCAATTTTATTGTTTATTATTTAAAATGTTACAAATAAACAATAAAATTGACTGGAACCCAGGAATTTCTTTTGATATAAGAAGAAAATAAAAGCATGAGGGCAGTACATAAGAAAGTAATTGGAGAAAAACTTCCAAAACTAGAAATTAAAAAGGACAAATAACAAGCAATGGATCAAGCAACCGGTACCGAAGATTGTCGGGAATCTCTACCAACGACGAAAACCAGAGTTAAGCAGAAACAATAAAAAATGCGCCTCACATGGTAAAACAAAAATTGGAAGAGTTGCCAACGATAACAGTCGAAGATATCCTGAAGTCGCTGTCAGGATTGAAGCAGAAAAAAGCATCTGGTGAAGACGATTTCGGTGAAGAATCCACTAAACTGGGAGGGAGTGAATTGCTCAAAGCAAAAACCAGCTTTTTAATAAAGATCACTAAAAACACACGAATGGTGTAAGTAGTTCAGGAATCATGTTGCCGGTCCCAAGCCCTAAGCGGTAAAGGAGAAGGGTTTAAAGGTCAGGCCAGCGTCCTGCCTAAGGTGAATAAAAAAATCTACAGCCCTCACAGAACCAACAGCTTGCCTCGCAATCGGATTGCACTAAAGATGACTTCATTTTCGTACTAAATTCCCAAGACCGAACAAAATAGCCTGAGTTAAAAGCAGCATCTGTTCAGCAGTGGACGTGACAAGGTGTTATATAATAATGATTCTGTGTTTGAACGTTACCTTTATCTTATATAAGGCACTATGTTGCATAGCAGCTGCTTCCTCAAAAATAAGACCATCTTCAGCCTGAGGATCGATTGCGATGTCTGGACACCTCAAGTCCTCGTCATCGCTACCACTTATGGAAATATTGGGAATTTCCATGGATATCTTATCATCGCTGTTATCCAAGTCATCAAGCGAAGATGCGGAAATTTGAGCCGCAGCTCTTCTAGCTATCGGTGACTGACTTCTGCGCATGATGGGCGTAATTGCTGGCGAAGGCATTGGTGATGGCAGAGGCGTCGGCAGCTCCCGAATGGGAGAAAGGCACTTATTGATTGTGCTAGGAATCTCTAGTAATATCGTTGGTGGATGCAGCAAGTTGGTTCCACCGCCAGGCGATCGATGTGCACTTATCGGATCCAGGACCGGAACCTCGATGGTACTCTGGTTGAAAACATGGTGCATTATTGGACTTTCAGGTGCTCCACTGGAGAAAGATACCGGAGTATGCACGGAGGAAGACGACGATTCATCGTCGCCTACAATATCATCGTGAGGACTTGAAGCAGTTGGTGTGGAAGAAGGCGAAAGCTTAAGCGACGAAGGCAAATTAGCTCCTGCAGAACTTGAAGAAAAATTGCGGAACATTGCGAGAATGGAATCGGCACTCGCTGGCTTCTGTTTGCCTATTGGATTCTTGTTTTGACGTCTGGCGATCAACAGATCGGAGGCGCTTGCACTTAAAGCGCTAGGAATTGCTAGGTCGGAGCTGGTGAATGAAGCGCTTCCTACAAAAACGTCTGATCGATTTTGCTGCCAAGCTAAGTATTGTTCTATTCACCTTTACCTTGATTACTTGATGTACTGTTCGGACTTCTGTTAATCACGCTAGGTGATGGAGGAGTGCTGGAAGCCCTGGGAAAAATGCAACCCAGACGATTGGTCTGCATGATGCCCATTTCCATGTCCGAGCCCGAACTCATCTCCGCACTCACTTTATTAAGCAAGCGAGCAAAAGTGACTTTCTTTTCCAGTTTGGGATCGTTTAACGCTGCCAAAGCTGGATCGTTGTCAGAGAATTTCGTCTCCTTAATAATTACCGAAGGGGCTGACTGAATACCGCTGGTTTTGTGTTCACTCATCTGGATCAGTTCGCCTAAACTGACCCGCTTCGACAGGTGCTTGTTTACGGGCGAGATGAGATGTTGGAGGATTTGCTTCTTTTCGGCTACATTCTTCTTGGTGGGAGTTGAGTTGTTCCGCTTCTTTTTGGGTGATGGGCTACCTAGTGGCAGACGAGTTGTATTAGTGGAATTTCTATTTCATGCAGCTGATTACATTGATAGCATAATGCGTTAACTAGCGTGTATGTACATGATACTAATGGCTGTTAATGTTGAAACTATGTGATTTACTCCTACAAGAAAAGTGCGTTTTTTCACCAGACCAATACTGTGGTTCAAAGAAAAATAGTGATAATTTTTTTTACATTATCTTAAAAGAAATCGGAATCAAATGAATGATGAGGTGAATGAAACGTAGATGAGAAATAGCGTATAGTGCAACATCAAGAGTTTCTTAGAAAGAGTACAGTGCAACCTACCAGCCACACGCAAAGTGAGAAGAGGAAAAGGAATAGAATCAATCTACAAATATAAAAAGAGTTGTATTTCTGTTGTAGAGTACTAAGTACGTTTTTGAAGAAGAGGAATATAGTTGCGTGATATGTGATCTAGCTTTTCATATTGTGAGTCTTTACATTTTAGAATCAACTGAAAACTGACAAAGAACCTTTGATTTTATTTTATACAGGGTGAGTTGGAGAAGCCAGTCCACCTCTTGCATCGTACAGAAATAGCGACTGAAAAAAACCTTCATATGAAAGTGTTGTGGTTGTAGTCAGAGCCAAAAATCGCTTCTCTGACTCACCCTGTATATTTGAAAGCAATTAAAGTAGGGACCAGTTTAACTCATTCCTTATAGCAATCTAACTAAATAAGATTTGCTAAGATATTTTTCAGTAAGAAGATTTATTCTTAGTTAACAATGTACTGTTCATTAAATAATTATGAACCACTAATACGGCAACGGGTAAATATCGATATAATTAACCACAAGAAAATATAAAAAAATAAATTTACAGGCAACACCGTGAAGGCTTTTATATGAATCATTCAGAAAACAAAATACATTACCTAAATTTTAACAGATCTGCATTAAAAAATATGTAATTTTTTTTTTAGTGAGAGAAAAGTAAGTTTTTAAATTCTTGAGTACCTACAGCTAAAAATTATCTTGCAATTAAAAATTATCTAACAACTTATCTTTAAAAGCTTTTCAGATATGGTAGTAACAACCAGTAACGACAGCACTAAAAAAGCAGTAAATTTATAGAATAAGAGGGCGAAATAAAAGTAATATCCAAAAAATAATGGCAATAATCTAGTCTACAATTATCACTGGTCAATTCATAAATTTTAAGAAATATTGGATTTAAGGACATACGCAAGCGAATATAAAAAAGTTCTTTTCTGTTCAGTGCCCATGACAAAAGTTGTCTGTATAAAAGTGATTAGGCAAACGGATTTATTTTTGTAAATAGAAACTCGATTAACAATAGAGGCAAAAATATGCCATCCAAGATAATTTGGTGTAAAATTGATCGGAAATAATTGGATTTTTCAAATTGTGTTATTACGACGATTCTTTTTCAGATTAGCACGGCTGTTAAAAGACATTTAAAATCGAACATTCATCGCGGCTCACAAAATCGAAAATTCTTAACAGTTTCTACAAAATTTGTTCTTAGATTACTTTGTATCAAAAAGTTTAAATTCATATAAAGAGTTTTGAGGCGAAAAATGGACAAATGTAAAATCGTTAATTGAACAAATGTTTTGAAAATTGCACATTACAATTAAATTTTTAAAGTTTTAAATTTAAATTCACTCACTTTAGAAAAACATTCTTATGTAATTTGCCGTCATTCAATTCAATCAATTAATGCACTTTTAAACATATTCAATTCTTTGAAAAGGTATTAATTTTTTGAAAAAAAAAATAGTGAAAAAACAATTTGCTGTCCAGCACCAAAGTACAGCAGTATTCAACAGAAGTATAACAAACGTTTTATAAAATTTTGCTTTATGCTTTATGGAGAAGAAAACATATAGTTTATTATTTTCTTGCTGTACTCCTGAAAGTATTTTCGTATTTTCCAAGTTCCAACATCTACTTCCACACTAAAAAACTTGAATTTTAAGAAAATAAATTGACACTATTGAAATATGATTTTGACTGTTCAATACCGTTTCCTGGGCGGGTAATTTGAACATCTGAAGATTAAGTTGCAAAATCCATTTTCCGGAATTATAGTGAATATATTGCAAAACAACTATATAAGTTGTTACTTCTGATAAATGCTTCGGACGTTATGGGTTATTTGATCGCTTTCCGATATATATCTATTCAATAACTTCAGGGTCCAATAAGTTTGGGTCGGACGACGAGAAACCCTCAATAAAAGGTTTATTGATAGTTTATGGAGCCAGAAAGGTTGAGTATTTTTTATTTCTGCATTGAGAAGTCGGGTATACATATTGCTGAGACGGAAAGTCTTGTTTAGAAATATAGCATAAAAATTGCGTTAAAAAAGTAACATATTTTGCACAATATGAAGTATATCCTAAATTGTTTTTTTCTGCTAAACTTTTTGGAAAATTCTTGAAAATGCCACTGGAATAGCAACAAATTATTAAGTTAGTAGTTAGGAAATCATCTTCTCGTCAATGTACCGATTATGAGCACATGGTTGACTAGTTAAAGTTAATAAGGATCTGATAATTTTTGTGCGTGTGCGGTTTAAAAAAAAATTGGTGCTTTATTTCTTTTCTTATTTCCTTTCGGAGGATATAATTGCTTTAGACAATATACAGTTTTCATTTTAAAAACCAATCATTGCGCTGCAAAATTGATGGGACTTTCACCTCCTGGTCAGAAAATATTAAATTAAAACAATGTTTAACCACATATCAACGCAACTACTATAAAGGGTGAGTCAGTCCAGCAATTCTTCCCTTTTTCATCGACAACAAATATCGACTCAAATTAAATGACTTATTGATATAAAAGTGCTGTGGTGCAAGTGCCTAAAAGTGCTTGGTTTGAATTGGATTGACCATCTTTTACATTCTGGACTCGTCAGAAATTTAGTTAAATTCGTATAAAAGTATACTTTGGATGACACGCTTTGTGACTAAATTCGATAAATTTTGGTCACAGCTATATTTGAATATTCAATCAGCATATTATTACCATTTTTCAATTCTAACAGTTGCAAAAAATATACAACTAAAAAATGTCCAAATTATTTCCAATAAATTAAGAATGTAATTTTTCATTAGTGCTCCAACAAGATTTCCCAAAAGGTCCAGTTTCTCTCTTGTTATAAAGGTCACCCTACAGTGACTGAGGATATTTTACAGAAATCGCGGTAAAGTATGGAGAAACTGGGTACCATTCTTTTTTAATAGATCCAGGAAAAAAGTTACAAGAAATGAGATCAGGTCTTCTGACCGTCCAATCCGCTTCCTACAAATTTATCTTAGCGCAGTAACTGAACGCTCCAGGAAATAAAACGGATTAACGCAATAGCTCCTACAATTATAGGTGTAACGATTAATGGCTAAATGCAAAAGAGCTCCCTTATGTTGAAACCTAATAGTGGAGCGATAATTTAAGGAGAGAGTTATTTAGAGAAACTCCCTCTATATAGTTGTGGAGATCACTCTATGGAAGTCATTTCCATAGAGGTTTGAAGTGCAATATAAGTGGTATGGAAGCTACTTGTGTACCTTTGTCCTCATCCATAGCATGGATTTCTGGCTTAAAATGCGACCTTTTTCCTACGTTACTTTTCTGTTATTTTATAACATCGGGATCATCAGTTCAGATATGGCCAGAATAGAAATCTGAATTTAAAAGCAGGTCATTTTTAAACTTAGAACCATACCACTTAACCATTACCATTGTGATAAAGTTTCAAAGGCAATTGTTAATTGATAACTCCATTTTGTATATTCTATACCTTAATTCTTCGTCTGCAACCGTAACACTTTTATATTAAAGTTTTCTTGCAGCTTCTATTTGCATACGATCAAGGTTGGAAGACTGCCGCTTTGCTGATTCGCTCTGTATATTTCCAGAAAGATGTAAAGTAAAACTTGGCACAGCACACAAAAGACAGTTTCGAATACTCACTCGAATTCACTACATTAGCAATCAGTTTTAAAAGTGATCGAGTTAAAATAACGTCTGTTCGGGCACTAATTTAATAGACGCTCGGACTCTGTTGAGTAAAACGTTCAATGTACACCCTAATTAAAAAATATCCATAACACGAAATGTGCCGATTTAAGGTGAACATTTCGTATCTGTAAAATGGGAAAATACGTTTAAAAACATTGATTTTCTGCCAACATGGAAGTAAGTCGATTATTTTTGGTGACAATAGCTCTATAAATTAGCTTCCATTTCTTCTATAATTTAGCGCAGGAAGCGGAGCCAAAACCGCATTTGGTATCCAATACATACTTAAAAATGAATGGCAATTAGTAGAGAAGGTGAACGGAGAAGACAATTAGCTATTAAAAATAATTTGAAACTCTAATTTCGTTTATTTTCTGTTAATTTTCGAGAGTGGCTTTATTTGTTTCTGCATTTATAAATGGTAGAATTTTTTTTAACGGTATTTTGAAGGTGCGATTCTAACTAAGAGAAAGTTTTAAAATGCGATTTATGGTTAAAAATGCATTGCATGGTATTCATTCAGAACAACGTAAATTATGTAAAAGCCGATTAATAAATAGATTTTTTGTTTTTGGGTGGTCCGTCTATCCCTGAAATTTGGGATAGGTGGACCAGAGTAAATCGGGACAGTTGAACCGGTTTTATTTTTCTGTTTTATACAATGCCTACAAAATACCAACGGAAGTTGAGCTCACTAAGAGCTAGATGAGCTCACTAAGAGCTAGATGGACTGAAGAGGACCTCAAAAATGCTGTAGAGGCTATAGATACAAAAACAATGGAGGTCAATGCCGCAGCCAGACACTTTGATATTCCCAAAGCTACTCTAATTACAAGAAAGCCGTGCGGAAAACTAAAAAACTGGCTCATTGAGTTCTTCGTCTACTTTAGGAGAAGAAAATGAAGCGACGATAGTGGCACATGTAAAAAAGCTGCAAAAATTTGGTTTTGCCCCAACACGTTTGCTGTTGCTGAACAGTTAACGTTGAAGTTGAGTCGTGTACAAACTTTGAAAATATGTGCAATGAATGCCGCAAAAAACTTATTAATTAAAAATAAAAAAAAAAATTAATTAAGTTTAATTTTGTTCCTTATCCTTTGTTACGGTTCATCTCTCCCTGTGTGGTCCAACTGTCACAAATTGGTGGTTCAACTATCCCGCAGCTTTCGTTCGTTGGACCACATAAAGGTTTTTTATCTTATTTTTTTGTCAGCAAATGTGTCCGAGTTTTTAGTCTTTAGTTACAGTTCTGATTGCAGTTAGTTAAAATGTTTGTGACAACATTTTTTTACGTCAATAAAGCTATTTATTGTGAAGATAGAGTCGAATCAAAAAAGGTGGTTCATCTCTCCCGGAATTACTCTACTCAAAAATATATTACTACGACAGCTAACACTATTTCGTTTCTGTTCGCCCTAGTAAGCGTTAATTTGATCACAGATACTGTGCGTAATCGGCGAACATTCGTGAATTGTTCTCTTCGGCGTAGCCTGTAGACGATGAACTTTGTTGAACGTTCGCTATTATCAATGATCTCAACAGTGCCATCCCAACTGTGAAAAATAAACGCAAGTGAAACTCAAACATAACGCGTACCTATTCCTTACTTCACAAAATTCCCTACTTTGTTGAAAAGACGGTGGTCGTGATCAAGTTAGTAAGTCTGGGTTTGCCTGTTAACCCGAGTGAGTATCCAAAAAAGCTTATGGAAGAAGTAAGAGTGGTGCATTGAGTGTTCAAGACAAAGTAGAGAGTAGCGCAGGCTTGGCGCCTTACGTCTCGGGGGAGGTTTAAGTAAATCATCCAAACTAAAAGTTCGGGCCGTAGCGGGCGAGTAACCGCCTGCACCACAGCTCGCGTGTGGACTGGTCAGGCTGAGGATGGATGGCTTGCGAATACCCAAACGGCCAAAGATCGACCGTCCCTGCGCCGGTCCTGGGGAGGGTGTTGCTGCAGCCAGGACTGCAGCTGTTGCACCCGAAGCTGCAGCTAGCTGCTCTCGTACCGATGTACTACGCAATGAGTGAACTGAAAACACAAAGTCAACTCATATGCAGATGAACCTGTTCGTGTACAGGAGAGGTCATTTGGCTGTTTCTATAGCAGATGGGTGCACGAATAGTGATGTCTGAGTCAATGACCAGACCAATTTTACATGTTTTAGTATTTAAAATTCATGATTGGTTACATTGCTTGTTTCTCGTGTTATTTAAACCTAGCGTTTGTTGAATCGATTTATCAAAGCAAAGTATGTGTTTGCTGCAAATTAAACTGTATCTCTGAACCTGTTAGAGATATTGACATACGGTTTTCGTCGCTAATTTTGTCATAAAAATCTGGGTTCAGACACCACCCTCAGTTTTCGTCTATCTGCTATAGCAGTAGGAGGTTCTATTTAAAACTGTCCAATTTGGCCCCTCATGTACAAGTTCTGTGCACAATATAGATTTATTTTCGGTTAAATGCACAAACGAGTGTTTTAGTTTCGAGGACTGAAAAGGTGGAATGAAACTCTGTATATGTTTCGACAAAGCGAACTATTGTGATGCTTATCAAAATATCTCTTATTTAATCCAAATCTTAAATTTAAAAATACCTCCACAAATTTACTTTGCTGTGATTTTCTAAAAATCTACTTTTCCAGGTGTTCTGATATTTGAATTCATTTTCAAAAGGCAAATAAAAAACTACTGACAAACACAAACTTCTAAGTCATAGAAGAGTCCAGTGGCGGCGCTAGGGGTGGGTGATGTTGAGCGAGCGCCCAATCAATATTTGTCTCGCCCAACAATTATTTCACTACTTTTTAAAAGTTTTATTCAGTGTTTATAATTCCAAATCAAAATTAATTTCTGGGTTTCAGTCATTTATTGGAATTGAAACACAGTCAGGAAAGTATATACAATGAAGTGTTTATAATGTTGTTTTCGTTAATTTAATTATTTTTAATTTAATTTCGTTTAGTAAAAGGTATTATTCAATTCAAAAGATTTTATTACAATTTTTTTTGAAAAAGTGTTGACAGTTGAGAAATATATTTTTGTATCATTTATTTCGTTATTCTAGGAAAGTAGATAAAATAATTGGGACACTCTAGGTACTGTCAAACTCTGTTAGCTCCTTGTTTGGCAAAAACAGTTATTATAAGTGCTTACTAAAAATAAATCTTTGCAACGCTTGTATATTAAATAAAAATAACCAAAAATACTTTACATTATATTCGGCCAAAGAAGAAAACAACATATTTTGTAGAAGAGATATATCATATCCAACTATTAAAAAAAAATTCGACGGCTTTCTTCCAAGCGGAAAATAAAGCTGGCGCCGCCATGGTGGAAGACGAACTAGTCATATTCAAAAATAATTGCTAGAAAAAAGGCCAAAGTTCCAGAATTCCTCATCACCTTTCGAAGAAAAGTGTGTAAGGAAGCCCGGGTAAAAGCTAACATAGCGGCGTCAAAAAACCAATAAATAAAACAGGCTTAACAGTAAATTCATGGTACAAGAACGAACAAGAGATTAGTAAATATCGAGTATCAACCAGTATCACATTAAACCGCGGCAAAACTTAAAAAATTATAAATTGATAATGCTCGGATTTGTCGAAATTATGAACTACATGTTCATGAAAAGTTAATATTCAAGGTGTTTCATTTCAATCAGCGCGTAAAACCACTAGATTGCTAATTTAACATCCATCGAACTATAATAAGAACGGAGTTTGCGATAAAGCACAATTCATTTCACCTATTCCGTATATTAGCATTTCTATAAAAGAACACAAACTTACTTCTGCTTCGATTGCTGTCCTCTGCTAGCAGTTTTTCGATTTTTTCGGGAAAATGCCTTTTCGCACACCAGACCAATCCGATGACTCCCAGCACAACGAAGACCGTCATCAGGCCGAGCCAGAAAGGCTCATGGAGCATTCGCTCACTTAATGGTGTAAACGGAATGTGTAGCATGCGTTTCTCGCACTTGGTACCTGAAATTTCATATACGCATTAGCACTATTCATGAACATAACTTCCCATCAAAAGTTGATTACCTTCCCACCAAGCGTGGCATCTACAGAGGAACCCGTTGCCCTTCTCGATGCAACTGCCTCGACTTTCGCAAGGGTTGCTTTCGCAGGGTTTCTTTTTTTGCTCGCAGGTTGGTCCCACGTAGCCACTGTTGCAATGGCATTTATAACTGGTGTTGGTAAGCTCGCAGCTTCCAAACACACATGGCTCTAAATCGCATTGCGTGATGGCACAAAATAATCCTGAAATTAAGCGGCTTTTAACTGTGTATGCCAATCGTTCTTCCTGTGGATATTAAATTTAACGTTCAGTACAGTTGCTTTCTAGATATCGAAGTTTACGTTGTAATACAGTTATTTGGGATTTATTAAATGTTTCTTAAGCACAGGATTTCTGTCTTTTTATTCTCGTAGAAATCAATACGTGTTTACAATTCCTTCCTCGTGACATCAAAGATCTTGCAGCTTCATTGAAGAATGAGACAGAAATGGTAAAATACACTACATACTGGTCTTGATCTTGCAAAATAAACATTATCAAGACTGTTTTTTTGGTTCGCAAGCCCAAGGCAAAGTAATGTTTGCACGAACAAGACCAAGACCATGATCAAGACAGCAGTAAATTAACTTCGGCTTTCTCCACAACAATCAAATTGGGGGAAAATGTTTTTGCTGGCAGACGCTAATAGAGCTTGACTGTTGAAAGCAAGGACGGCGGTGCCCATAAAAAAACCTATCTCAACTTGTATTCCAATTTTAATTTTATTTCTTTATATTTAGTTTTAAGCATGGATGTCTAGATAAACTAAGTCGCGCTCGGTATAAAATCGTACACAACACATTATTATTTTTCAAATATTCGACTTCCCTTTTCTTCGATTTGTCTAATACTCAAACTTACTAATTACAGAATATTAAAAAAAATGTGTTTTCGAAAACTTCAGATTTTTTGCTAACAATTGACAAAAAGATCATATGGAAATCACATAGCAAAAAATAAGAGTTATTTTTTATTGCTATCTATGGGATATTATCGTCTTTTAATTTATTCATTGTTGATGTTATCATTAATTTAATTTTACTTCACGCCCCATTTAGCAGCAAGTCTTGTTCTTTTGAGTTAATTTAAATATAGGAGAAAAACTATCACAAAACATTCTAGTTCAATTTTCGAAAGTATGAGAGTAGCGAGTTTGTCAGCAATATTTTTTAAATAGAAATTTTCATAATTTTCTAGGATATGATTGTCGCACGATTAGCAATGTGTTCGTTTTAGAGCCAACAGGGTGACATAAGCGAGCTGCGAAGTGTTTTGTATGTTTTGTGCTAATTATACGTATTTAATAACAAAAACTGGAAACTGAAGGGGATCAAATTAATTTACTATGTTAATATATCTTGTTTTGCGTTAAAACTTGAAAAAGTATGTATTTTGCAATACTTGATCTTTAATGTATGTGTCTAACAGCTTACGAGAATTAGAGGTGTGCAAAACGGTTATTTTTCTGTAACTGGTTAAAAGGTTGCAGTTTTATTTTGGTTCCAAAAGTAACATTTAAAAAGCTAATTTTTAATTAAAAATTAATCAACATGTAAGAATATTTTGTTTTGCGGATTCTTTTCACAAAGTCTAGTTTTTGTTGCTTGTTTACGATAGCAGCCGATTTGGAGATTAATCGCTCGCATGGTACGGAAGTAGCTACAATGTTAAACTTCAATTTTACTAATTTTGTAACGAGAAGATAAAAAAGATGAAACAAGTTAAAAATAGCCGATTAAATCGGCTACCTGTAAATGCGCTTACAGGCTACACGTTCGGAACACTGTTATTTTAGCGGTTACGTTAACTACCGACCCTCCCTAACGAGAATGGTTGAGAACGTTTTCTACATAATGCTCTTATTCCAGCATCGACGTTTTGGCTTTATCATAAGCACCATTAGAGCTCTGGTAAGGACCACAGTCGTTTCAGCCTTTGGCGTGGTCCGGTTCAAGAAAAGTGAATTAAATGACGATTGTAACACCTTGTACTTCAAACACATGCTGATAAATTAACAAAACAAAACAGTTATAACTGCTATTGTTCGATTCATTAGTGTTGTCAAATAATATGGTATTTTTTAAATTTTACGTTGTGTTTTAAAAATTTTTGCTGTATGTGTTTATACACTCGATATACGCTAGATGGTCTCGATGATTCGCGTTCTCTTCTGCATTCAATACCATTTGATAGAATTGTAATAAGCTGAAGTCTTGGGTACGAGAGTGCGTTCTGTTTCGTATAAAACACCACTTGGGAAATTATTCTAATTCTCTCAGAAAAAATATACAATTTTAACAAAAGCGCGGTTAATTTTGCACTCAGATTTTGACAAAAATTTAATTTGTAAATAAATTATTGTCCGTCAGTTCCTCTGTGAATTCGTATTTACGGATGCATGGTGATTGATACACAGATACATTCCGAATGGTATATCAAATAGACAATTTTCTGACGCTTTCCGCTAGGAAACTTTTCTGAGCTTTCTCGGAGACTACTCAACTTACAGCTTTCGTGGGAGTTTACTCAACTCTTCAGTAATTAAGCAACCATTGTATAGCAGAAATTGGACCTCATTTCTGTCCGCCTTGATGAATTTATTCCAAAACAGCTTAATTGTGGGACCGCGTAAAATCGTTCATGTATTAGAATAATTGTGAAACGGGCAATATCGCATAGAAATTCTGAGTGCAGCAAAATAATTCAGTTTAAATTTGTTTTGAATATTTGCTTTGTGCTGAAAATGGGTTGTCGGTTATTGGGTCGACCGAAAATCTGCATAGTTGCTGTGAAATATGTGCAATGCACGTATTTTTAGTTTGCTAATGTTAGTCTGGAATTTTTGGAAGCTCATATATTGATTTTGTCCTAAAGTTTAAAACTATGTGCAAATCTACGAAATTTCCTTTCTATACCTTTCATATCATTATATCAAACCAGATATCTTGTTTTGCTACGGGTAAATGATTGCCAAATGTTATTTTAAACATTTTAGTTTATTATTACATATATTAGTAAAATTTTCACCAATCATTAGGCATGCAAGGGGAAAATTAGGGCAAAATTTTAAATTTTTTGAAAAACTATGTATTTTGAAACTAATGAGAATTGAAAAGTGAAAAATCTGACGTGCAATAGCAGGCAGCAACATTTGAAATACGACTCGAAAAGTTACTTCTAAATGAGGTAATTTGAATTCTGAGAACTGATCTGATCTTGATCTTCTAATCTCTAACCCAACAACATTAAAGATTTTTCGCTTGTATTCATAAATTTTTTAAAACATTTTAAACAGAGCGTCACCTGCATATCAGTCCCTCTAAAATTCAAGATTTTTATTAACAAAATCGAGTAGAAAATCATTAGAAATTAAGATAAAGAGCAACACAAATGAATAAAACATTATGTTGCGGCGACGGATCTGGATCTAAAATTTTGTACAAAGAAACAATATAAGAAAACACCCAAACATCCCTTACTTGGTAATTTTAACAAGCAACCGTTTCTTCTGTAGGTTCAACATAACCGTTCATTTCCGGTAATATTTCCGTCGTTTTAAGGGAACTAACCATGAGAGGAAACACCTATATTTCCTTTCAGTTCCTAATGCTTCAGTTGCGAGAGTTTGTATTTAGTAGAAGCGTTAACTTGATAAGCTCGCACTTTGTTTTGGGTACCTGGAATCTTTTCAGTTATCGGCAACGTATCAGATAAAACGCTTTGAAGTCTTGAAAGAATACTCTATTAGAAATCGTAACGATACTTGACAAATTTCGAAAATTATTTTAAAATCTGGCTTTACATTTCTTAATGTGCTAGTTTTGCTACACTTAATCAGTTCACTGATCGGGAAATTTTCAAGCTTCGAGTCCAGCTAGAATTCTTATTAAAAGGGATCTGCTATTCCCGAGGAAGCCAGACTGAAAGCAATTGGATCCATTCCTTTCACTTTTGGAAGTAGCACTTTCAGTATAACGCTTTTTACGGTCTCCAGACACCGAAAAATGGCATACAGGATGATTTTCAAACAACGGTCTTCTTTCAAGCTGGATTATTAATTTATGATTTATTGTACTTTTATTAACTGACTGATTTTTTCTGTTTTGAATTTTCTTTGTACTTTGTGTGTTTAGTACAGTGTTTAGTCATTGTAAATGCTTTCTTGCCTATTACCGAAGAAAAGCTAAATACTTATTGATTCACTTTTGGAAAATACGAAAATATACTTTTATTATGGTTGTATTATCGGCTAATAATTAAAGCGCTTAGATATACAAATTTATCAATTTTCATACGGATTCTCTTCTTAGTTTTATACCGCTATTAATAATAACAAAGACAAAACATGTCCAAGCACGAAAATGTTATACTCTATTTAATTCATATTCTGTTTCATTTTTCGTATTTTCATGGCGACTAGTGCAGGCAGGATCATTTTTGCGCTTCTTGAAAAAAAAAACAACCATCAGTGATTTTTAAAGCCGTTTCTTAAAGTAAAGCGCCAATGTGTTCTCTCTTCCACGATTTTAATTAAAAACTTTAAAAGGCAAGCGTTAAAATCTAAAAAATAATAAATAACAATAATCGAAGGAAGATCCTTAATTGAATTGTAGAATAATTTAATCTGGTCTAAATACCAATAAAATTTTTTTATCGAAATTAAAAAGATTGATGTTTATTAACTTATTTTGTATACTTTACGGTTTGCAAAATCCTTTTGCTTCATATAGGGGATACAGCGCTCTAATTCGTTCGAAAGGTATTACCGTTTTACAGCTTTTACCGCGGTGAAAAGCCAGCCATAAATGCTGATGAAAATCTAAATTCTTCGCTTTCGCTTCCTCTGTAGTCTACTGATCCACACAAACCGATGAACGCAAAGCTCCATATTGTAATATTCTCGTAATTACTGCTATAGACTTACATACAATACAGGTTAACGAGAATAAATCCGAACCTGAGTGATGTATTAAAAAGAAGCTGGATTACTCGAAAGTGTGCTTGTGTATTCAGCGTTGATTGCAGTCGCTTTACATATTTCGACTTTTTCAATTCTTCTTTAACCAAGGTAAATATTAAGTACTGAATCATGGCTGCAAAACAAATTTAAAATTTATGATTGGGAACTGCTGCTTTTTGATGGAAACTGATGGTTTTTGAGTCTTCGTTTTTGTGGAAAACTTAATCAAAAAACACTTATTTGAAAACATTACATTCCTACTTCAGACAAATAAAATATTTTCCCAAAGTCTCCACTTTTGGAACGGCTTATGTGGACTAATTCTGCATTGGTTTTCTTGATGCTTCAAGATTTCGTAAGTTCTCTTTAAATGTAATGTAAGTAAGTGTTCTTGAAAGAAGAACTATTTCAATTAAATTTTGAAACAGAGAGAAACAGATCTGCAAATTTTCACAAATCGCCAACAGGCATTTCCAGAAAAATTGGGCGAGAGGGCGTAAGAAGATGCAGGAGGAGAAATCCAAAGTATGTAAGCCGAAGTATCTCTAAATCTTTTCCAACATTATTCCACGTACTTGAAGTACAATTAACGAATGGCAGAATAAATTAAAGAAGAACCACGTTTAAGTTGCTAAATTGAAGAAAAACGTTTATACGCAACTTTGATGTGTATATAACGACCTTCCACTAAGAATTTCTGAAATGATAAATTGCTATACGATTTTCGGCACTAAAATTGTAATAAAATGTGCACATTTTTATGTAACTTATATAGTCCCGAAAGACTATTAAAATCTCACCTGTAAAATGGCCAATGCACTGGCAAATTTTGTTCGATTTCTTATTCGTGCATTTTCCCTCATTCTGGCATGGATTGGGGTTGCAAGATTCAACATTTTTATGCTCGCAGTTGATGAGTTTCTTCTTGTATTGGTCATCGGGCAGTACTTTAAGGGTGCCATTTAAAGGACTGCCCAGAATCCCACTTTTCTGTCGTAGCTGAATTGAGTTGAGGAAAGATTTTATAAAAATAGCCGGACTGGTAAAAGGCCCATCGTCTTCTGCAATCAAAGCAATTTTTTATATTTTTGCTACTAGTTTCTCTCAATTATATTACCTCGTTGTTCATCGATGGCTTGACGGCACATTTTCCAAAGCGTTCCATTGGCATCGGAATAACTATCAAATACTTCTATAAGTCCATTCTCATTGCTGCATTCCAAATGACTCAGTTTTACTGCATGAAACTCCATGGAAATCACATAACCAGGTGGTGCAATGAAACGTTGCAAGAAGTCAAGATTTGGAGGAGACCGTTGAGGAAAGTTTAAATGCTGAAGAAAACCTATACATGATAAACATAGTAGCTTGCTTTTGTTTTGTTTTCCTTCAAATTTAAAAATTACCCGAAGTGTTGCTTTCAAGAAAAATTATCTTTTCTTCAATAGATCCTTCGTCAGAGGTTCTATATGACGCACGAAATCCTCTGCCTATTGCATGCTTTCCAGTTTGAAGTCTTATGTTCATGAATTGGTCCAACGAAATAAAATTGCCTACAATTAAGAAGCATTGATGAAATGTTAAATTGAATAATTCGAATTGATCATTTTATTATGTTTGTTTTTAATAAATGTTTTACAATAATTTAAACATTTTCATATTTACATAACTCGTTTGCTAATAAACAAATAATTTAGACGCTTCAAAACTTCAAAGAGGCCCTGAGGGAAATTTCCCCATTTTTTGAACGTTCTAAACATTTGTTTTGATATAATTTTGATTTACTTTTGTGACTGCGTGTAATTGTTATTATATTTTTTTTCCTGGGTTTCAGTCAAAATGTGAAATAAAAATGTTCATTTATTTTATATTACGTTTTGGCGAGACAACAGCGCCTTCATCAGGTTTAAAATTCAAAACAAACTATAGACACCAATTTACAATTAAAATATGTTGTCCAAAAACTATAATTTACAAAGCATTAAAACGACCATCAGATCTTAAGAAAAAAAAGTCTTTGGGAAAGTAAAACATTTGGAAAACGTACCCCATAATTGGGAAACAAACATAATGTTTCCATATTTTTCATAAAAACATAAAGTTTTTAAAATGTATTGATCTCCCAAAGAATTTTTGGAATATATAAAAAAACATTTATTTCACATTTTGACTGAAACTCAGGAAATAAAAAATATAATAATATCTTCCAATTAATAAAAAATGTTTGGATTTTTCTACGAGGCGAAAAGAACCTTGATTCTTTCTAACCGAAATCTATGTCTTGTTTTGTTGACCAACCAAATTGTGAAGGCGATAACTATCAATTTTTATTGATATCAATTTGTAGGATTTTTGTATCAATTTTTATTTTTCACGGTGGTACCTAGTAAAATGTGCGCAAAATATCCTCAAAGTTTAAACCCTGGCTCTTTGTAGCAAAGTGATCTTATGTTAATTTTTTTTAAATTACCTGTAATTTTGCGATTTTGTTTATGCATGTGAATAAACAGAAACACGTTTTGCCAAAAAATGGCGCTACTTCTATGCAAGAACTGTTTCCTAGATTAGTAAGCATTTGTAAACGCTAATTTCTCAATCAATCAATTTTTAACATATAAAACACGTTGTCTTCAGTATACGTACAACTTTGCCATAAAATAACGAAGTATTATTAATTATTTACAGTAAGAAAATGTGTGTCATTTCAAAATAGATTTTAAATATTTACAATAACTCTTCAACAATTAATTTAAAATCTCACTATAGATGGCCATTAAGTGGCATCATACCGTGAATTAGTTCAGCCTATTATTGATTAGTGTTTTTATGCGTCTGTTACTCTGTTTATTATCCACATTATATTTTTATTGTAAAAAGCGATAATTAAAATATTAATTTGCAAATGTTGAAAACGAAACAGAGCCCCGCAAATTAGCAAATTTTGAATGCCAATTTCTCAAAATTTCATTCAAGTATCTTTAGAAACAGCACAGGAAGCAACCAAGGATAAAGCTGGT
This sequence comes from Dendroctonus ponderosae, assembly GCF_020466585.1. Lineage (NCBI taxonomy): Eukaryota > Metazoa > Arthropoda > Insecta > Coleoptera > Curculionidae > Dendroctonus > Dendroctonus ponderosae. Next base: position 7,629,069 of record NW_026019016.1, on the reverse strand, counting down.
TGGTATAACTGAGCAATAACTAATTTAGATAATTTTGTGAAAAGTTCTCGTAAAAACGCAAGTGCCTGAAGCAGTTTTAGTTGTTGTACATTTCAACTACATAAGTGAGTTTTGCAGCAAAGTTAAATATGACTAAAATTAAAGTATTTTTCGTTGAAAACAAAATAGTTATAACTTTTCCAATCATAAGGTGTTATTATTGCCCGTTTCTTCTGTATTTATTTAATTTTGATCAATGTCAATATTGTTGTTTCCTGCAGTATTCTGATAAAGCAATTTATATTGCTCGCAGGAAACTGACACATATACCGGCAAAGTTTGTCTTCTTTTATTAAAACTAACAGCAGCCAGGCAGGTAGATAGTAATGGAAAGATAACAAAAAGACGACGAACATAAGCACCCTTATTTCCCAGATAATTGCGTCGGTTCTTAAATACCTAATATTATTTAGGCAATTTGCCAGCCTTAGTATTGTAATTTCAAGTTGCCGTAATTAGGGAAAATTTCCTCGACTTTAAGCAGATTAAAAGTCGCAAGAGCGTACGCCTTAAGAAAGATTAATATTTTTATGAAAGCTTATGCTTTACCTTTTGCCTATTTTTATTTCATGTATACTTTTAAAAACATTCGTTGAAAAGCGGTGTGTTTTTGAATGCAGGCAAATTTATTAAACACATTTAAATCAAAGACATTATATTTCGGTATAGGTAGGTTTCAAGGTAGTTCAAACTTTTAAGGAGAAAACATATTAAGATTTTACAAGAAAACATTTTTTGTTGGGATAATCAGACCTGAATATCCATCTTCAAGATTTTAAAATGTTAGATTTCCTAATAGAAAAATCTGCAACTTTGACGAAAAACTTAAAATGCGAGACAAAATTGAATATGCAAATGCAGGTATTTTTCGTTGCCTAAATAAATTGCGAATATCCATTTTTTGCACCTGGATTTTATTCGACTTTGGCTTCCAAACAAGGCCTTGACTGTAGGTAGCAATGACCAAACAAAACAGGAATTAAAGGCAATAGAAAGCGTAACAAAAAATTAATCAGCACAGATTTATATTTACCCTACTGACCCCTATGGAATTGCTTGTGAACGCAAATGGAACGAAGTTCAATTAAACAGAAAAATATCCATGAGTAAACTCCTATAGCATCTCTTGTAGCATTACGGGCCGGTGAGTTCGAATGGATTTCAAATGTGCGCTAACCAGAAAATTAATTGCAAAATGCAAATATGTAATTGAACGTAGACCTGTTGAACCGTCTAAAGCACTACCTGCATGGTTTCAAATAAAACACATTGTTCACGAGATTATTGAATATTTATGTATTTTCCCGTTTATATTTCTCTTTGCTCTTACATCTTTGTGTTTAACTATGTGAACGAGCGCCTAAATAAGTTGATTACACTTTTCCAATCGCTTTGATTGTGGCAGAATGGTGGGGAACAGTTTAATAGCTTTACATTTTCTACGTCTGAAATTTTTTTATTATCATTCAGTGGTGTTTTATGGTTTTCATTCTGCTTATTTACGATCAGCCAGGAGATGACAACAAATCTATACTGTTTGAATGTTATTCAGGAGGTGTAAAGGAAAAAGCGCCAAAATGTATACTTGAAGGAAAGTGATTGTTCGTGTGTACTCAAGCTTTTACTCTTTTAATAAGCTTTCAGATTTTAAGCTTTTTTGCAATCGCTACTTTTTTACCGCTTTCAACATTTTATCTAGATATGAATTTACTACGCAGCAAAGGATCCTCAATCTTACCATCCGTTAAAAGTTCCCTCATCTGGAAAGGCTTGAAACTGTTCAGGTTTTTGCCCAGTTGCATTTCGATGGAGGCTTCTTTCTTGTTGCTGTTATTTATCACTTCCGAATTGTTGTGACCGAGGTCGACGTCCGTGAATTCGAGCCAAATTCGTTTTCCCGGAGGTGCCTGGATGAGGATGGAGCAGTCAAGATGAGCGAGTAAAAAATCTGGATAGTTCGGGCTGAAAATGACCCCTTCGCGGGCAGTTAAAGTTTGAGTGGGACATGCTGATACGTCCACTGCTACCCATGTCAACGAAAAACTGGAAATAAATTTTATTGTTTAGTGTTAGCGTAGATTGTGAACATTTTTGGTTGTATTTCCTAGCATACAACAACTTTTAAACAAAGAAATTTTGTTTGAAGTCAAAGAATTATTTTGCAAGCCAGGCTTTGGAAGCTTTTAAACCGGAATATTTTTAAAGCCATAATTATTTGACGACCCGATGTCGGTGAGTAAATGAAAAATAAACCCATATACCTACATAAACATTTATAGCCCTCTAAAGCTGCAGCGACCTAACAAAAGTCATTTATAATCTCCATCAATGTGTGCTTTCGCGTTTTATTTCTAGTAAAAAAAATACATCAGAAGCACATTATGGGGCCATTAAATTTGTGAATAACTGTGTACGTGCAATTCTTTTATTTATTAACAAAGAAGTTTATATTGTCTCCCTTGTATTTCCCAGAGGCAGTGAAAATAAGGAGAAAACCTTAATTGAATTATTGACGACGCTTCAGCCAAGTTATTATTTTTTTAGTAGCGGAAATTATTTTCAGATTTCAGCTCCTTCGTTGTTTTATCCAGGCTCTTATTAACCGAGAATAATAACGTTTGCTTGATAGCGAAAATATTTGCTGCGGGTTGGAAGAGCTTTGTTCTGTTCTCTTCAAACAGCTCTGCCGCTAGTTAGAGATTCGTCCAGGATCATATACAATAATATAAATATTATAAACATAATTTTAGCTTTTCATATAAAATTTGTAGTGTTGCTTTGACGAACGGCCTTCCCTAGTAAGTTTCATAAATTTACGAGAAGCTTGTAAAATTGGTAAATTAATTAAAATTTTACGAAAAGAAAAGGAAACTTAGGGCAAAATGCCCTATTAAAAACAAAGCTGATGAATTACGCGTTTCCTTTGAAATTAATGATTTCAGTTTCTTTGAAGGAAGTTTCGGCCGAGTATTTCCATCTTGTTTAGTGATTTTCAGGCCATTACAATGCAACTATACAGGAAAATTTTAACTCCAACTTCTATACCAAAGCTCCTTATCCTGGCCTTTGAAATGCCAAGTATTTTTCTCTAAGGTTTTGCCTAGAATTTGTTTCATGCTTTTTCAACTTGCTGGGGCTGATTTCAGCAAATCTGCGACTATTTGGATTATTGCTAGAGAGCGTCTCTAGTAAAGTTTTTGGCTGCTCCTTCTCTGGCAACTAATTTATAGCGTAAAGGCTTAAATAAATTTTAAAACAAATCCGGTATACCGTGATAAATTATGTTCGCTTTAAAGCCATTAATAGCGATTTGTGCAGCTACAGCGCGATTAAAAGCGCTTCCAAAAAGTTCTCCTGCTTGATGGAAAATTATCGCTTCTCTAGAGTAATAATTAGCCATTTCTTGGTGTTCGGAACTTAATTTTAAAAACTGCAGGCGTCGATATTTGGAACATGGCATTGAAACCAGCGATCATTTTTTTATTTGTCAAAGATATTCTTATATTAACTGATGAGAATAATTAGTCAAAAGGCAAAACTTTCCTTTTGACTGAGTAAAGATCGTTCGGATGTTTAATTTAGCACCAATCTGCACTTCTTTTCTATTTTTCCTGAGCAGTTTGGTATTCGATTTGAACAAACATTAGCGTTTTTTTAGGAAAATGCTTTCGCTACTGACGTATTTTGTAGCAATCTTAGGCAAATAATGTTCCGAGCCCTTTAGTGGCGTTAAAGTAATGAGGTGTTAAATGTTTTCCTGCAACTGGAAACGCAGCGGGCCTCAATTCCCATGCACCAAAAAAGTCAGCTTTTCGATATTATGAACTCTTTTCGCTTTTGTTCTATTTCGCGCTCTGCTTCAGCGTCTTTGCTCGACTTTTATTCTTAGAGTTTTTTCAATTTGAGCATCTAAATGAAGCTGTTTTACATTATTCATTTTACAAGAATTAATTGCATACATTTTAGAGAGGATGAGTAATGGTTTTCCACACTTATGTCTATCTATATATTTTGTTTAACGAAAGCCTGCCACAGAGACAACAGCGCTTCATAAATAAAAAGAACGAATAAAAAATATAATTTTTTGTTTGCCATTTTGGTAACTTTCGCTTCGAGTTTTATTCTATTGTGCGAAAAATTAGAAATCGTTAGCTTTTTCAATGCACTTTGATGAAAAGATGAAAACTAATAGACGATAACGAAATGTATCCTTTGAGATCCGAATTTTACATGTCTGAGAGGGCCCTCATGAATGTTAATTGAAAATTTTAGCAGATTCTAACTTCCTGTATTAAAAAAACTTTATTTCAAAATTTGGTTCAAATGGTATTAATATCAACGAAATTGTTTGTTTAAAACTTAAAATCTGAGCTTTGAGGCCCACTATCATAAAAACCATTAATTTCTGCATTAAATATAAATAACTTTTTTGGTAAAATGGTGTACAAAAATGTACTTACATATTGTTACGTAAAATTGATAATAAAATACTCTTTTTATTTCCTTGGTTAACTTGGAAAGTAAATACATTATTTTTTAGTTTTTGTTTAAATATCAATCGCAATTTTTTCAGTGTTTGCTACCCGAGTATTCTTAATATCCCCGCTCCAACGATCATATTCTCAGTACTAGAAATACTGGCTAAAGCTTCTTAAAACAGTGCCTTCTGAGTGAAACTCATTCATGCTATTTTGATTTAATGCACAGGCAAACTATTTTAAATAGTATAAATATTAAGCTAAAAAGGGTATGCTGTTGACATCGAAACCTGGGCTATGGCAGACCTTATAGAAAACATAAATACGATTTTTTAAGCATCTGCTTAACCTGAGGTTGAAACAAGGTTCAAACCTTAGTCAGTTGACAGACTTACACGAATCTCTTTGCATATTTAATTTTCAAAAATGCGTTGCTTTCATTAATTTTTCGCATCATGTCAAGTTGAACTTAAGATTCAGTTTGACAATGGTTCTACCAAATGAATTGTTTCGCCAAAATATATTTATTTGATTAAATATGTTTTCATATTCCAACGAAGAACTAATCAGACCAGAAATTTATCCGTATTTATTCTCAACTTGAAGTAAATAAGTATAACGTAAAATTTTACTGACATTTTTGTGATATGATAATTGAATATTCAAAGTTGATATTATTTTTTTCAGTTAAATTGCTGATCGACAAAGAGTGGACAATTATGAGATTAAAACTTTTCACTTTTTGAGAAATATGATATTTATTAATAATATGTCGGGGGCAAACAGAATACTCCAAGACATCTACTTAAAATATGAAAACATTGGAAAAAGTCATTTACTTCTTAGGACCACTTTTCCGATTGCTCGACAATTTTCCGATTGCTCGTTTTTGAAGAAAACTGACACATTTTAAACTATATTCCTACGCCATCGTTTATTCATGTTTATCTAAATCAATAAAAAATAGGTAATAACGACACCTTTGCCGGCTAAACGAATATTCAATGACCAATTTGTTATAGAAGTAAACAAATATAAGACGTTCAGTTCAGTCTTACCCGCTTCCGGTGACCGAATAATCCGAATGAAACTTCACTTCCGCTTCGTTGTTTTGAGAAACGAAGTCAAACCGTTCCATTTGTTTAGCGTGGGTGCCGCAAAACCTGCTGGCGTCTTCCTGGACCTTTTTGTCCCCCCTGGAAACCGATTTCAGTTCGACGTAGTCGTAGAGACATTCCAACTGCAATTCGATGTCGATTTTAGAGAATCTGCGGCAATAGAGAAAACTTTTTAAGTTTAGGAATTGGAACCTGCCAATAACAGCTCCTCAGGAACAAGTTACAAGCAAATTGCATTTTTCTAAAGCAACTGATCGATTTCACTGACTAAACGTTTTGAAACTACCATTGAAATCTGGTCAGCAGCAGATCAGTACCTTATTTTCAGTCTCGTTCTCTCTGGACCAATAATTTTTACTAAAAAATCTAAGTTGTTATAATAATTTTCAGGATAATTCGGAGTGGTCAACGTTCCCCCCGAGCTTTCTATGGTTTTACTGAAGTCGATCGATGAATCCAAAAGTTGTCGCTTTTTTTTGCAAACGTATCCTCCTACTTGGCTGCATCTGAAACAAATTAGATTTCAATGCAATTAATTTGAAAATAACTTTGGAACACAATTTATTGTAAAGAATTATTGCAACTATCAAGGGTTGAGGAAATTTATATTTCATACGAGCTTATCTAATATGAAATGACGAGAGCTCAAGTAAAGTTTTGTTGGGCTGTCCTAGTTTAATATTAGAAATTGTATTAGTGGACAAGTTGCTTTATTCTAGGATGCAGTACATCGAACTTCGAAAACTAGGAAAATCGTTCTGAAGAAGATCTTTACTACACTTTTCTGGATTAAACATATCAACTTGAGTATATTGTAATTTAAAATGTGAGTGGGGGCTTCTTGCACTAAAACTGTTAATTTTAAAATGGCTATAAACTGTTAGACTTGAAATGTCTGTATTAAGGAATGAAATGGAAGTTGCCGATAAAACGGTTCCTTACATAAAATAGAAGCAGAGTCAGTAAATAAATATGATTTATTTTGATTATATTAGTTTAAAGCCCTCAAATTACCCATAGTAGCACTACTTTACAAAATTTAAATTTTAGATGAATTGTATAGCACACTTATGAAGGGACACATAAATGATGTAAGTCGCTCGCGCATGTGATACGTCGGGAAAGAAGTTCCTAAAATCGCAATATTCGTAAGTAACGTTAACAAAAAAGGTGCAATAAAATTGATGTCTAATTTATTAATTTTTTTTTTGGAATAAACTGGGGTGCCAAAACATTTAATAAGTTGTATATAAAATCGAACAAACAACTGCCTAACATTTATAACTGCAAATAGACTGCATATAACTATCTATGTCATTGATTTTCGGGTCAGATTCGGGCATCGACTTCAATATAAACTTGCGTCTCGAGATCCTTATTTTAGAATTCTGATCTCGAAAAATTCTTGAGCGTTAGTTAATCAATGCGAAGGAGTAGTTGGGTTAGATTTATTGCTAAACTGACCTCCGAGACTTCCAATAGAGACCACTAGGCATAAGTTGAGTTGGTGAAGGAGTCCACTGAACTCCGATACATCTCGCATCTTGTCCAGTGTCCAGCAGGTCATTCTCGGACGGTTTTTGGCCCGGAATCCACCCTTGAAAATCCATTGAACTTCCATCCATCCACTTAAAGTCCGCAGCTGGGTCTGCTTTTCCTCCTAACCTAGGCCAAGGCAGGAGAACGTGTAAAGGACTTAAGATAAAGTTCAGCGGATTTACGTTTTGCAAACTGCGTGATTAATGTTCCCGGATTTAAGAGTTCTCTACTTAAGCTGGTAGAAAAAAAAATATATCGAATATTTTGAGTAAGAAAAATGTATTTTTTTATTGGTCTCAGTCTGTTGTTCTTGTCTTCTGCGACAAGTCTATTTTGGAATCGTTTTTCAATTGATTCGCAAGAATTGAATGAAAATTGGGCAGAATCAACTGAAAGATGTGCGAGTCAATGCCATTGCAACAAACCACTTTTGCTTTTTGCTGAAAAAATTTAATCATTTTGGTGTTCACTTTAAACTTGCGTTATCTTTGTAGATTTGTATTGAATTAAGTTGCTTCTAAATTTAGTTGAAACTTCCTGTTCACAGAATCAGCTGGCGAAAACTTTGAATGTTTCCAGCTTTACCTAACCCGAACTTTAATTCGGATTGGTTTAATATGCGTATTCTGGTAAGAGCACATTTTCTCAAGTTCCACAGTGCAGCATTTTTAGTATTCATTTATGATTTTACTGGGTTGAATACATTTATCTGCTCCTAGGGTTTTCTTAAATTTAAATATCGGGGCAAATGGCAAATATTAATAAATTTGCAATTATATTTTGTTGTATACCTTGTTTCGAAGTTAATATTTTCTTTAATAAAATATTATATTATAATGGAAAGCTCGTTTTAATAAACACCAAAACGGATTAACTGTTTTCAACTGAACGTTTATCTCGATTTGTCGTGTTTTAATATAAATATTAGCATTAATTACATGAACGAACATCAACGAATTTGCGCAAGTTCTTTTAGCGTTGCAACTATCTAGTCAAAATCAACAGTTTTATAGCCTGTAATTTTATTAATATCTCGAATGTGCAACATTTAATCGACATTTATCAAGAGACCTGAAATAAAATAAAACCAAAAATGCGCGTTATAACAGTCTTAGATTTTGGCTGAAAAAACGGGAAACGATTGAACTCAGTATTACAACAGTTCTAATACTTGTGAGCAAATTAATCGATGTTTAACAGATTCGTCCTTTATTTCCAAGTTGTTGAAATTTAAAAGTCCATCTAAACTGAATAATTATTTACTTTCACTGTTTGACGCCTTCGGGTTACAGACTTGAGTACTTCAACAAAACTAAATGCTAGTAAAAAGGGCTCTTTGAAAGCCAAAGTTTACGAGCAGGAAACCTAAGTCAAAGTTTTCCACTCAAAGCGACTTCCAATAAAATCTTGAGTAAATGTTCGATCATCGAACGATGATGTGAATAGGTGCTCGATAATGAATGATCGATCATAAAATGTACTAACCAATAAAGAGCGCTCGTTCTATATTCGGAGTTCTTTCTTATGATGGTGGTTATAAATCTTCCCTCTTCGGGTGTGACAATGGACGCCAATAGAGCTTTCATGCCTCGGCAAATTTGCTGAGCTGTAGGCCACGTTACCTCTGGATAATTAACCACTAAGTAACAGGCGTCGTTGAACATGTGGAGCCGATCGTCGCCACACTGCATGGCTGAAATGTTACAATTGTGTAAAGGAAATATTTCAAATTAATGGAAAAAATCTGTAAGATTTTTACGCATTAAAAGCAAACACGTTTCATTGGTATTTCATCTGAAGAGTTTTTAGTTAACTAGTTAATTAGTTCTAAAGAAGGTTACTTTTTAAGAACGGTAAATCCGGTAAGTTCCAGCAGAGTACAGGGTAGGAGAATAAACCCGCAATAAAAAAATACAGTATGAGCAATCAGTAGTAACTGAACGGAATAGATTTATTTCGAAACCACCCTATAATTTTTGGCTAAATTGTCCAAACCTGAAGGGATTTTTTTTATTTACGCATTTTTAAACCACTCTCGACGGGTACATAAAAACGGTTGTTTTCCAAAAGTTGTTTTCCTTTTGCTCTATTTGTTTTTTTTAGTCCGCGGTAATAAGTCAGATTTGGATCAATTGATAGCTCGTTAACGAGCAATTCAAGGGCACAAGTTCGGGTATTTTTTAACTATTTGTTCCTATTTAGGTAAGCAATAGTATACATTTTTGTAGCAGGTAAGAAGCCACGCTTTTCGTAAGCGTATGTAATTCAACATTCAAGAAAACATCGTTTAGATATTATGAGACTGTACTATAGAGACTCTTTTGATCTAATCGGTAATGTAAAAATTAACTCTTTAGCTTTAACCACTTGTGAGCAAACAGCGGTAATGAAAGCAATTTGCAAATGTGTTCAATTTAAAAAATCTCCAAAAATTCCTTGAAATTGATTTTCTAACGAAATTTTTCTATAATATAGATATTTTTTTTTTGATAATCAGTGGTGTAAAAATTAACTCACCAGCTCTAACCACTTGTGCGCAAATAATTTTTGAGCAAACAGCGGTAATGAAAGCAAATTGTAATTGTATTCAATTTAAAAAATGTCCAAAAATTCCTTGAAATTGATATTATAACGCAACTTCTCTGTAATATAGAGACTCTCTTGATCTAATCAGTAATGCAAAAACTAAATTTCTGGCTCTAACCATTTGTGAGTAAATAGTTTTTGAGCAAACAGCGGTAACGAAAGCAAATTGCAAATGTGTTAAATTACAAAAATTTCCAAAAATTCCCTAAAATTTACTTTCTAACGCTATTTCTTTCTTCATAGATGCTGTTTTGATCTAATCAGTAGAGCAAACATGAACTCGTCAGCTCTCACCACTTGTGAGCAAATAATTTTTGAGCAAACAGCGGTAATAAAAGCAAATTGCAAATGAGTTAAATTACAAAAATCTCCAAAAATTCCTTGAACTTGAATTTATAACGCAAATTCTCTGTCATATAGAGACTCTTTTGGTCTAATCAGTACTGCAAAAATTTACTCTCTATCTCCAACCACTTGTGAGCAAGTAATTTTTCGGCAAGGAGTATAATCTATCGCTTATCATATATATCAAAGTTCACTTTCCGTTACACAACTTGTATGGAAACAGACATTTGAGCGAAGGCTAGAAAATTCATATGTTTCTCTCCAGTGGGCTTTTGAAAAAGAAAAATAGATCAAGAACTTGTCATTAGTTAAGACTTCATCACCTCATGAGTTTTCAAGGAAATGGTATCTAAATTGCGGCTGCGTAATACTTAAATAGTTTCATAAATTTGGAAGCACCGATCATGATCATCATTGAAAACTTGCAAAAACACAACTTTTATGCGTCATTTTCCTGGTAGAGTTAAAATAAACGTTCTAGCATTTTGATGACAGAACACCGTGCAGAACAGTTCGATTCTATTATAACAGAGTTATTTTGGAAACTTTAATTTTAGCACTACATCACCTGAATCTTAGCGTTTGTTCTTGTCAGAGTGCATTTTTCCCTTATATCAATAGAATTGCAAATTCCATTTGCATTTTATAGCCTTTATGGTTCAATCTAAAAAATCTTCCTCTGAGGTAAAGCGTGCTTGAAAAGTAATTGTTTTATCCTGTCCGAATAATAAATACACCTCAGAAAACAATTTCATTCATGTTAAGCTGCATACATTGAATTGTACGAACTTTATAATGCAGTTGCATTTATACAAATTTTAAGCCCTTATCATTCAAAGTGATCGTTTCACTGAAACAACTCATGTCAGCATCACCATCTTCTTGAGTTTATTCGAGTTGTTAAAAATAATAGAATTTAAAATTGCAAAAAAGCACACGAGATAAAATATGAACACGTAGAATCAAACAAACTGTGTTAAAATTAAAGTTGACAAATATGCAGCAAACAATTAAAGACATTTTTAATAATTAAGTGCACCTAATAGTAGAAGGATGAAGATATACGTGAGTGATGATCATTTGTGACAAGCACAGACAATTTCTGTGCGAAGCCTACACTGGGAAATATCTTCTGCACAATGCGAAAAAGCGCCATGGAAAACAACACAATATACGAAAGGCAAACGAGCAAACAATCGAACGAAAACGTTTTTTTGATGCTCTTTTAATATAACTTTAGGGCTTTTCAGGAATACGGCGAGTTTTTGCTTTTTAAAATTACCAAAACTTCGGCTTGAAATCAGCCTGGCTCGCATTATGTTATTCTTTATTCACATAAATACGTATAATATAAGATTTTAAGTTTGATATTTATTCAAAACAGCATAATGCGAAAATATACAGAATCTGCGGAATCGCAATGTAACTAAAAATCAGAAGTCTAAAACAGCAAAATATTTTTAAATTTAAGGGAAGACGAGCTAAGACTCATGTAATAACTAAATATGTAAAACAATGTCAAAATAAAAAGTTATGCCTAGTTTATAAGTACAGATCAAAATGAATAGAAAAACCGAGTTACAATAAAATTGCTATGGAAAAGTTGCAACTTTGTGCAGGGACGAGAAGCAGTAGACCGATATTTAGTGGAAATAGTTACATGATAACTGAGGTGGAATGTTTGGAGATATTTGCGAGAAGGAATGACATTGGAATGATGGAGATAATAATGAAATTATATGTTTTTTTAAATAAGCTTCATAATAAATCATTAAACAAATCATTATTAGATACAAGTTTTCCAAAATTCTAATTAAATTATTTCCTATCAACAAACCGTGACGGTTATCAAGAAAGACATATAAGCGGCAAAATAAATACTTTACCATTTTCCATCGAAACTCGAGCTTTGAAGCCGCCAAAGTGGTGACTGTAGTCTGAACTAAAACGCAGAGTCAGACGTGAACTCTGGCTGACGTAGCGTAACAGCTTCAGCTTCGTGCTCCAGTCGCCACAGAGACGTCGACCCAAATTGGACACGTTCGAAGCTAATGCATTCGCGGATCGTTCAATGATCTCCAAATAGTCGTAGCTGCAACTGAAAATGTACGAAATGTGATGTCTTTTTCGCCCCAATGACAACAGCTTGATAGTCAAATGCAAAACGAAAATTTGCTACTGCTCATGTAAATACGCTCAATTGCAAAAAAGTGCTGCTCTAGATTTTTTCAAAAATTTAATCTTAATGTGAGAAGACTTTCAACTTCAGCCGACAAACAGGGGCTCCACTTTTTCTAAAATTTAGCATATATGTATTTCACTTCTATTTTTTAAGATGTGCCTGCTAAATGACTTCTCATTTCTGAAAGAACTCCATTAACTTTTGCCTAACTCGATGTTCGTAAACATTTAATGCAATATTATAACAACTTCAATTGTGGCATAAGGGAGCAATTGCGATATATAAAGAGTTCAATAATTCCCATTGAAGAAGTTGATTACCAAAGCGTTGTTTTCGAACTGTAAGAGTTGTGGGCAAAATTTGATTCATTTATGTTTTATCCGTGCGCAACATGTTGACTCTACTTTGGTTTCTGATGTTGGTTTGCTTTCTGTAGATGCTCTAACGCGCATAATATAAAAAGCTTTCAACCATGTAGGACACGAGTCGATTTTTGACTACGGACACTTTTGAGAAATAAGCGCATTAATCTTTCCGTATAAAAATACATAAATTTTACAGCATTGAGACCCGCGAACCTTACGAACGAAATTAATGTCAGCCAAATAGTTGCAACATGCACAGTAGTGGAATCATGGTCTCAGATAGAGCTGCTTCACTCCATAAAGGTGCACCAATTATTAACGAATATTATCATACAAAAAGTTTGCCCTTAAACCTGGTTCTTTCCTTAAAAAACCGGCTGCCTGCAGAACTGCTCCTTATTACCGTCTGGCCATCAACTTCTTTATAAAGTTTACAAAGCGAATTAAGAAATAAATTAAGTTTTTACTGCATCCCCTTATACTCAGCTCTTAATGGGATTTCGTTCGGAGGAATCGGGGCCCAAACAAAAAAATTGATTGGTCTGTGTAGACTATTAGTAAACAGAGACAGTTGGTAAACGAGAGAAACATTTTAAAAATTTCACTTCCACACATTACAAGTGTCTCATCTGTGGAAAAATATTCATCAGACTAATTTCCTATTTTAAATCTCTTTGAGCAAAAGATGTAAAACTCAAATTCGTTTTTCGAATTGTTAGTACTTTTACAGTTAACAAAAATTTAAAAATTCTGCCATGTGATCTGGGTACTGCAACGACAGTATGTAACTGGCGCCCGCATCGATAATAAAATGTTGAAGTTTACTTTAAAGGTAAAAGCGAACTTTCCGCTGATTGGTAAGATCAGATTTTATTTAATAACACCTCAGATTATCTGTATAAATGGCCCTTGGCTAAAAAATAGTTTCTATCTAAAGGTGCTAATTTTCTAAAGAAAACTTTGCCTGATACAGAGTGGTTCAATTACAAGTTAGTTATATAGGAAAATAATTACTTCACAGAACACATAGACCTAAGAAAGGCACACATTATTGATACAGACTGAGCAATACTCATTTTGACATAAGAGTAACATTAAATGTCTATAGTTTTATTTAAAAAGAGTGATTCAGTGATTTAATTTGATTTTCCTGTTTATATAATTGTATATAAAATTAGGCGAACAACCTTTGGCATTATATTAGAGGGCTAAACAATACTAGGATTTTCAATTCTCAATCTTCAAATTATTGCAAATTTATTAAAATATTCGAAATAACTGGGGATTACAAAATAAAGTTTTATATCTTTTTACAAATACCTATGGCTAAAGGCACTAAGATTTGTTTGTAAAAACATGATAATTTTCTATTTAATTTTACAAAGCCGACTAACCGAAATATTGTAACCTTTACCTCCTCTGGACTAAATTATGGGCTATAAATACCTTGGCTCATTCTCGATGACCAACTCATCAAAATCCAGAATTATTCTATATCCTGATGGGGAAATAATGTTCGTATCGCAATCTGCATTATCAGGATACTGTCTGGGAAATCCGGGGCTCGATATAGCTGCCCTCGGAGCCTGTCTGGAAAGTCTCAGAGTCCGATTGCAATCGGGAGACCAAATTTCATCCAATGGCTCTGTAACATGATTCTTTTATTTGATAAATTATAATGGCAATTAACGCACATATCTTCAGAAAATATTAGCATGAAATGTCGATTAGAAGAGGAGAGTTCATTTACATTAAACAAGTTTAATTTCAATAATGATTTGTCAAATTTTTCAACATGCATTTTACTAGACTGTATTCAGTCACTATTAATAACTGCAATATAACATTTTGCAGTTATATTCAAAATTTTTCACCCAATACACCAATAAAAAATTTTCATGTCGATTTCTTCCCGTTTCCTCTATGAGCGCGCCTGTCATGTCTTGTTAAAGATTTATATTCTGTTCTCTTTTTGCAAAAAAAACGTCTATATTTCTCTGTCCAGTAAAGCCACATAAACGATATTTTAAGCGCAACCATTTATAATGTCGTTATTGTGTTTGGCTTATTGAAACCAGACCAGGAACTAAGAATTAATTATAATATATTATGGACGTGGAAGTTTGTAAATTTATTAGTTTTATATGGCAGTTTTAAACATTTTTACTTATTACAAAATGTATTAAATTTATCAAGTTGTTTATAGTTTTATTTATTAAAAATATTGATACAACTGTGCCTGGAAAAATTTACTGGCGAAATTGCATTTAAGAAAATCGTAGCTCACCACCAGGCAAGTGAACATCAATTCAAAACATTGCTATTGTAATTTCCCACATATTTACAAACACTGTTCGAAAATATTATTATGAAATAATAATCACAACAAAAACAAATAACAAATTATTGCAAGTTCGTCGTGCAATTTCTATCAGCTTCCTCTTGTTTGAGACAGTATTTGTAAATTTCGAGTTAAAATTGGAGTTAAAACCCTCTCAAGTGTGGAAATTGTTTCTTATTATGGTCGCTTCTCAAAGTTTCCGACACTTATTTGAACACGAAATGTTTATAAAAATGTCCAAATATCATTAATAAGAAACTTGAAAATAAATCAACATTAAAACATGTGGACTGAGGCAAATTCCTTGCATCACATGAATCTGAGCTCGTGCTGTCCTAATTCCTTTCCGGAGGATTGTAAATGATGCAGCTTATTTATGTATGAAGAAAACGGGAATGCATAAGGGAGTGAATTCTGACAAAATGAAGGGTGATTAGCGTCGCGCGTACCACAGATGATTAATGATGGGAATGCAATTATCTTTTCATATGGATGGTTTTCTGAATTATCTACAAAAAGTGGAACGATAAAGTGTATTTATAATACCTGAATTACATAAAATATTGTTTCATTGCTTGCGTAAATTCAACAAAAAATAAGGATTATTAATTATTATTATAAGAAATGTTTTTATAGCAAAGCTCTTACCATCATTTTGTAACTTTTCGCAAATGAAGTAATTAAGTGTGGCACAGTCGCGGTCATTCCACATAAATCCAGGAGCTAAACTGACCGAAGTAGAAGGCAAAGTGTACGTTCTTCGAACCTCCACGCAGTCCTGCTCGCTTAAGCCATCGTCGTTGGGTTGCTTGTTGTAATGTTGGTGTTGAGGCCATCCTGGAAACCAATCTGAAACAAAATTGATTGGTATAATACTAATAAAACCAGTATGAATCTGCCTTTAGGAAAATTATTATGCTGAGCTTGGGGAACAAATTTGGATGTTGTTTTCGATTGATTGCATTTTACAACATCAAAATAGAACATCGAAACAATAACAATAATACACATGGATTTAGAAAATGAACATGCGATTATGGGTCAGTCAATAAGGGGTGGCAAGGTACGTAAAAAAACAAATTTAGAAACTGCTCGCATGTTTGAAAAGAAAAGTACTGGACATATTTACAGGCGGTTCTAATTCCCAGTTTGTACTAAATAATTCAAACGGCATTTCTAAGTAGACAATATGAAATGTTAAAGCTGACGTTGGAAGAGCAGGATATTTTTTAATATACTGGAAAACTGGCACTTTTCCAGTCGACCATTTTTCATATTTTCTATAGTTTGCAAGATGTTGCAACCATTGTAGTGTGTTCTCTAATGTATTTCTGGTAATTTGATATTAATGAATTGCAAAATTCCTGAGGCATTATCATCTGCATTCTCCTCTCGAAACTGAATTTTTGAGCAGCAATTTCTCAAGTGATTTTTGAGAATTGCATTTTATAAGTTATATCCGAAACATGAAAACGTATACTCAGCAATAATATTATGAATGTCTCGTTGGGTGCTTTAAGCGATTACTTCAAGCCTTATGAATCACTCTGTATCAATCAAAGTATTCTTTAAAAAATTACCTTTGTATAGAAACTATTTTTTAGCCAAAGTTTTAATAAATTTTTGAATTTCATTCATCAATTCAAACAGGGCCAGGCAAACTCGCAATCTATCTAACGCTGAAAAGCTGATTATCCCGGCACACAGAAAACACGTGCTTCTTAATTTACTTTTCAACTTTTTCCTCGCGGATATAAAGCTGAAAAAATTCCTAACGAAGTACACGGGTTAAATTAATTGAATTAACAAGGCACGATGCCAGTGATTTAGATCAGTGAGTTCAGATTTTGACATGAAAGGAATGCGATTCATGTAGAAAGCGTAGGCTTAAAGGATGCTCGTCGTTATAGAGTTGCTTGAAATTGATGATTATTTTCTGTTTAATTACAGTAGTCACTAAAGCCTTAAAAAGATCTTCATTCAGAAAGCAAATTCATAAAAATATTAATTTTTTAGACCTACTTGTATTTCCTAATGGCTTGATACGCACGGGCTTTGCCTCGGTTTTTAAATAAATTTACGAAACCTGTGACGACCTTATGAGCATGTCGAATAAATTTTCCATTTAGTGTTTCACTTAAAAACTTTCGTATAAGTGAATACATCCACTTTAGGAAGGTAATTTTCTGTCTTCGTTTGTAATTTTTCGATGCTTCAGTTTCTATTTTTGCATGGTTTGATAATCAGTTTACAGTGAACTGTATATTAAATTATTTTATTTTTAAATTGCATATCTTTCGAATGTCGAAATTCTACGGGCGGCTTTAGCAGTCACAGACATATACTTTCTATAAATATAACTCTATAGATTATTCGAAAATATAACTAAAACTCTATATACTATTCTTTAATTTTATTTGTACTTGTGGCGTGCATTCCACTTATATTTAATATTGTTTTTCGAAACTCAGAGACTTTTGAAATATCCTAGTTGAAAGAAAAACGTTTTTTTTTTAAATTGCTATTGAATAATTGTTCCAATCTATTAACTGAATTCTCATCAGTGAGGCAGATTTCCACAGTTTCAAAATTGCATATCCTTCAAACGGTTCCATATAACATGACACCACCATATAACACAACAAATTTTGTGACGATTTATATTCCTTAGTTTGAATAGTTTACTAATAAACTTGGGTACTGAGATTTTCCATAAGCAAAAAGTTGTTTCCATAAAAAAATGCGATGTTGGTGACAACATTTTAGGATCATCCTATATAATTTATTTTTGAACTTTTATACTGTTTGTAATCCGATTTTATGATTAGTTAAGTCTTTATATGAAGATCAGCTATTGTTTTATAAAACTTGAAGCTCCTTTGGATATTTTTCTATTAGCAGCTCTATATTATATCGCTAATTATTGCCACAATAGTTTTGGTCACACTGAGGAGATAATTGTAAAAAAATAAAAAATTGCAAATTTCCTAATCCTATTTAGTGACTCTTATGTTCTTGTGCCGAATTAAGTGAAAATTTAAATAAATTGATGCAGGAGTGTTACTTGTTAGCAAAGCTTCCAACTTTGAGTATTTCCGTCTTTTGAGTCTCTATCAAGTGAGTGTTAGTAATGAGGTTTGGCCACGAATGCACTATTTCCAAGAAATAAATAAGAACCATCGTGAATATTTAGTTAGGTGAATTGATTTTACTTGTTCCTATCGTTTAATAGTCCAAGTTATTATTCTCCCCATATGAGTGTTTTGCATGGCAATAGGAAAAGTATGTATTATTTCATTTCAATTTATCAATAAAATATTAACTAGAGAAAACTTTCTGGGCTGTGCGGGCATTCTTTACATCTATATGAAAGCTTAAAAGAATGTTTCACTGAAATCCTTACGCTCAGAAAGAAAGGAAACCGGGAGGGTTTCTAAAATCATGACTCTTTAAATTTATGTTGGCGCCTGCAGGAGCAGACTGAACAAAAACTATTTTAAGATGTACATTTTGCAGTGAAAATGAACAAAAGGAAGACCGTGGCCGGTGTCTAGTTTTAGAACTTTGGCGTATGTTTCATTAGAAGCCGACGGATGTTATGGATAGTCGAGGTACTGCAATTTTAAATACGGCAGTTATAAGTATCGTGATATTTTACTGGACAGTGGCCGAAATACCGCATCTAATGGAATGAATATCGTGATTATTACCACAAATTATTCACTGCACCGTTAAATTTATCAGACAGGTTTCTTCAATAACCGCTTAAAGTACCAAAGAAGCACGATTATAGTTCTAAATAATCGTAAAAAATATTCGAAAAATACTTTCTAAAATTGTTGACAACAAATTACAGTTTGGTCATCAACTCATGAGAATCTGAGCAACAAATTCCTAGTAGTAAAAGTAGTACAAAGTAAACAGATTGAAAAAGAGTTCATATCTTACTTACTTACTGAACACGGACAATGTTTATTAATAACTAAATTGCAAAATTATTTATTAAGCATAAAATCTATTAAGTGGGTACATATTTTTAAAATTTTCTGTAAATTTTAATCATTCAACATTTGTTTGGTTTTTGCGGGCATTATTTGTTGTCATAATAATTACAATATGTTTTATAAATACACTTTTTTAATAATTTGGTGAATCTGTAATTTCTTCTTTGTACGTTTTCCTTAAATTAACTTTTCGGATTGTCTTTCGACTATTATGTCTTCATTTTAATTTCTTGCCTCCTCGTGATCTCATTTTCTTTTTATATTGAAGCTATTTGGGAATACGCTTAAATGTAAAAGCGAATAAAGTAAAAAAAAAATAATTAAAAATTTCCAGCCACGAAAAGAAAACACTGTTTACTCAATTTTGTCTAGACTCTGCCCTATTGATAATGAAAGATCACAAGGAATCGGAAAACGCCGATTTAATTTCAGATTTGCTTGATCCCCGTTCGGGAATTCGTTGCTCTGTTTGCATAGAAACTAATTTTTTTGTGCAGCAAAGTCGGGGGTTCGGATCTGAGCATCACCATAAAAAATATGTCCAGAAAAAGTTGCATAATTTGCATGTCTGTTGAGCATATTCGACAAGAGCAGAGAATGGAATGAGCAATGAAATTCAAATAAGCTTATATGTAAAAACCCGCCCTTCAGTTCTTATCCACTGTGCTCGTCGCTCTTGAAAGTTGAGTTGATAATGCGTTTTTTCTGAATGCCTATTGAAGTAGGTCGTCGGTGAGGTAATTTGATAATTTAACGATCTTTCTTACAATTAACTTAAGCTCAAGTAACCACCTTGTTAGAACTTAATTTTTCAAAGGGTGCTCTCTAAACCATGTTAAAAAAACGGCGACAGAAAATTTATTACACTTTAATTAGTCGAGAATAAACATGAAAAAACCTGTATAAATTGCAATTTTATACTATAAAGCAATTGTAATTAGAATTGAATGCATTCCAGGTAATGTTGTTCTTTTCAGAGCCCATCACTTAGAACCCAATAGTTTTTTGATTCCTTAAAAAATTCTGACTCATAGTATTTCAATTCTTATTTTTACGTTCTCTCATGTATTATGCATAGGCATTATCCATATTATATGTATGGAATGATAAACATTTTAAAGGCGAAAGTCTGTCCACAAAGAACTGTTACCTACTATTTCACTACTGATAATTTTTTAAACTTAGATTGAAGCTGATTTAATTGATGTAATAAATATTTACTTTTCCAGGTCTTGCTCTTCTAACCAGTACGTAATTTCCAGTTTACATAGCGAGTTCTTTTTGACAAACAAAGCACATTGGCAATATGAAAATTAACTTGTCCGCTGCTATTGCAAGTTCCAATTTTCAATTTGTGAATATTGCCATCGTGTTTTTTAAACAGGAAAAAATATCGAATAAATGATAGAAGGTTTGGTGAAGTCGAGAACATTACTTTGGAATCTGCGGTTTATAAAATTTTTTTGTCAAATGGAAATTCTACCACTCAATGTTGAAACTGTTTTCTAAATATGGTTTAAAATTCGCGATTGTTCATTATTTACGTTTTCTTCTCTAGAACTTCTTATTGTGGTTCACACAAATCAGCCCTAATATGATCGCGGTTTTTAATATTTAACAGCTAACGAATTATTGCTGCCCTTAAAATAGTTTTATAATTAAAACCACAATAAGCTAAAATTACTCGTCTAATATAACCAGTAGAAGAAAAAAAACGAATGCTGAAAAATTTTATTTATTTTTTCATATTTTTCTTCTTGGTTAATTGTGAAATAAGACAATTAGGTGAAATCAGCTCTTTAATTGCTTGCTTATTTTACTTTTTTCTTTCCTTAAAATTTTCTCTATTTAACTTCTCCGATAACATTTTGAACATAAAGTTTATTTTGACATTCATTTAGAAAGATCTGTATCTAAAAGACAATCTGAAGCCACAATTTTCATACGGCCTTGTAGATTATGGACATCGGCGAATTAAAAAAAAAATTAAGTAGGAAATTTTTTAACCAACATTTTCTTTCGTTGCACAGATCATAAAACTCATACATGTAAAATCTTAGACTGCCTTAGTCGAATGTAAAGCAACTTATAATATGTACGAATACTCATAAAGAATAAACAGCTTCGTTTCATTATTAAGTTGTTTTTAATTAATTTAGTTTTTCGGCAATTCATTAAAACCATGTTTTATCTTTTAGATAACATAAGCTAAGAAATTAATAACAAATTTACTATAAAGCGTCAAACTTGAAAAAATGTGTTCAGTTTGTTGAGCGTAATTAGAAGATTCGTTCTAGAAGCCTTGCACGGTGCAGAAAGCTGATTAGTGCAATACATAATTTTTAACTGTAGAGAAGACCTGATCACTCTTAATCTAAGCATTGTTTATTAGTATATACACATACATCGACGGAAATTATTAGATATTGTCGTCAAACTGTTTTTTTTTAAGAAAAGATTCAATAATTGAGGCGTATAATAATCAATAATACTCATAAATCCACAATCCAAATATGTTATTAATCACTTCCATTTGACTGAAAAAAAACAAGAACATTGTGAAAGGGTTAGTTTGATGCTTGTGCACATTCCAATTGATAATTTGCGATTTCCCAGTTATTGAATTTTTAAACAGGAAAAAATGTTGAATAAGTTATATACGGTTTGGCTAAGACGATTTCGGAATTTCCACGTTGGAAAAATAACTATTCAAAAGCAAATTCTACCACTCAATGTTCAAACTATTTGCCAAATTTTATTTAAAAACATGATTATTCTTTATTTTCTTATTTTTCTTATCTTCTTCTTATTTTTCCCCTTCCGGAACTTCCTATTTTATTTCCTATGGCTTTTACTATTTTGCAGCTAACAAGTCAGTTAATGTTGTGATATAATAGAAACTGCACCAAGCTAAAATTTTTCTTTTAATGGAACAAGATACAAGAAAAATTCAAATGAAATTTTAAAAATTGTTTCATTTTTTCATGTTGTTGTTCGAGTTATTGTCAGAACTGACGAACCAGTTAGGAGAACTTAAATCAATTTTTCGATTTCTTCTTCATGTTTTGTCTTTCTTAACTTAAAATTTATTCCATTTTTATTTTCCCTAATAAATTTTTACGATTAATTTATTTTTAACGATTATTTAGAAAACTATATTTTTAAATGTCAGTCAATTTATCTCGTCAACATGAAGCCAATTTTTTACACAGCCTAGTAGATATTTCAAATCCAAATTTAAAATTGCATAAATGTCCCCAGCGGTTTAACAACTAATAATTTTTCAAAACTTTAAGTAATAAATCTCTTAACCAGACTTTGCTTTCGCCGTGCAATGCATAACGCTCATTTCCGTAAAATCCCATTAACGTATCTTAATTGCTTTAGTAGAATTTAAAGCAAATTACGCGTGGTTTATGAAACATAAACAGATTCATTTCATTATTTAGAATGCACTTTTAAGTTTAAAATAAAATTAGTTCGCTTCCCTAAAATGTATTAAAATTTGTTGTTTATTTCAGTTAACATATGACAATAATTTAATAACGAATTTGCTGAAAAGCTTTAATCTTTTTGAAAAAGTGTTCAGTTTGTTGATTATATTTAGAAAAGCTTTATGCTAGAAACCTCGCTTTGCTATATTTTTAACATTTTCATGATTTTCAACTGTAGCTTAAAGAGCTGATCACTCACAATCTAAGGATTGTTAGTTAGTTTTCTAACATATACCGAATGTAATTAATAGCAGTTTTCCTACAAAAATTTTTTTTAAGGTAAACCAAAAATTCCAAATGTAAGCTGTTTAAGGCGCAACAATCCTTATATTATTCCCTGCATGACATTTTTACATCATGCATTAGTGCGAAATTAACAAAGTTTATTTTTATATATAAGTCCCCGAAATAAAATTATCAGCATACTAAGTTAAATTTATTAAATTATGTGGCGAAATAAAAATATTTAAACTTGATTAGTGTTGTTTGTATACCATATTACGCGATGTCGATTCAATATTATTCAAAATACAGAACAAGTTGCAAAATCAATGCCCCCACGTTGGCCCAGGCCAAGCTAACGATAGAGTTGGACCTGCATACCTATAAAATATTTAAAGCGTGTATTTCTGATATATCTTTCTAATTAATGTGGCTTCACATTCCCCAAAAAAAGTAAGTCACAACTCCTTTCATATGTAAAGGAACCGGTTTATCCAGGCGTGTTACCTTATAAGCTATTGCGAACTATTATTAGCCGCGGCAAGGCAAATGGTGTAAATATTACAAAATTCCTAGGGTCTTAGTGCCAGAATCCCATAATCTTCCAAGTTATTTTCATCGGATTAAAAATAGCCAACGTGACGTATGGTGTGGTGTTTAGTTTGCCTCCCGCATCGAAAGCCACCACAATATACATATCAAGCCTCCAGTGAGCCGATTTCCAAATAAGGCAAGCTTTCTAAAATTAGAATCCTAAAAGTGGAGTTCTCTTGGATTCTGTTTACCTTCGACTGTGTTGCTATTATTATAAGGCCTTGTTTAGATGCTATATTTACTGGTTGATGCGTTTAAATTTTATTTTTAGCTTGAGGTGAAATACTAGAAGAACACAAGCAGATACTAACCCAAAAATATTTATTAAAAAAATTACATAATATAACATAATAATAACATCAAGTCGTTGGCAATATCTTAAATAGGAAATAAAAGGCAGGTGTATTACTAAGAGAGGCTTTATTGACCTGCCTTGTAATAAAAGTATAATTACAGTAAGTAAATATTAACAAATAAGGTAAATGTTCAAAAGATGTTAAGTATATACAAGGTGTTCTTGTAAAAAATGTCTGTCTGGCAGTACAACCACGGTCGCATTATTAGTACTGCAGATGGAATACAGTAGAAACAACATGTAAAGAAATATCTTAGAAATGCAATAATTAAATTGCTTAGAAGCACTTGCGGTGGACGATTCCAGGGCCGGATTCGTCGTATTCTTGTTTGGAGATCCACATCTGTTGGAAAGTGGACAGGGAAGCCAAGATGGAGCCACCAATCCATACGGAGTATTTCCTTTCTGGGGGAGCAATGATCTTGATCTTGATGGTGGATGGAGCAAGGGCGGTGATTTCCTTCTGCATACGGTCAGCAATACCAGGGTACATGGTGGTACCTCCGGAAAGAACGGTGTTGGCGTACAAGTCCTTCCTGATGTCAACATCGCACTTCATGATGGAGTTGTAGACGGTTTCGTGGATACCGCAAGATTCCATACCCAAGAAGGAAGGCTGGAACAAGGCTTCAGGGCAACGGAATCTCTCGTTACCGATGGTGATGACCTGTCCATCAGGCAATTCGTAGCTCTTTTCCAAAGAGGTGGAAGCGGCAGCGGTGGCCATTTCCTGTTCGAAGTCGAGGGCGACATAGCAAAGTTTCTCCTTGATGTCACGGACAATTTCCCTTTCAGCGGTGGTGGTGAATGAGTAACCTCTTTCGGTCAAGATCTTCATGAGGTAGTCGGTCAAGTCGCGACCAGCCAAGTCCAAACGGAGGATGGCATGGGGAAGAGCGTAACCTTCGTAGATGGGTACGGTGTGGGTGACACCATCTCCAGAGTCCAAGACGATACCGGTGGTACGACCGGAAGCGTACAGGGAGAGCACAGCTTGGATGGCAACATACATGGCGGGGGTGTTGAAGGTTTCAAACATGATCTGGGTCATCTTCTCCCTGTTGGCCTTGGGGTTCAAGGGGGCTTCAGTAAGAAGGACTGGGTGCTCCTCGGGGGCCACACGCAATTCATTGTAGAAGGTGTGATGCCAGATCTTCTCCATATCATCCCAGTTGGTGATGATACCGTGCTCAATGGGGTATTTCAAAGTGAGGATACCTCTTTTGCTTTGGGCTTCATCTCCTACGTATGAGTCTTTTTGACCCATACCGACCATCACTCCCTGATGCCTGGGGCGACCAACGATGGATGGGAAGACGGCACGGGGTGCGTCATCACCGGCGAATCCGGCTTTGCACATACCGGAACCGTTGTCAACGACAAGAGCCGCAACATCGTCGTCACACATGTTGTCTGTTGTGGTTGATCACTACTGCTCACAAAAGACAGAAAAGAGACAGCTTAAAAGCTCGAATGCGACTGAGGTTTGAATAGATCCAGGTATGCTTTTATAGAGCACCAGACCAGTGGCGCCGTCGCGTTTTCCAAACCACCGTTCTATTCCTACACACAGCTCAGCGTTACATATTTTCAACCGCAAACATCAATTGGTGCACGTCCGAAAATGGTCATATTTTCGGGCATTTTCGCTTTTCTCAATCAAAAACTGCTCTAACCCAATCAAACTCATTTTTAACGACTGTTACACACCTCTTGTATTGAATTTTTCAAATTAACTCGTTTTTTCATAGTGGGTAGTTGCTCTATCTCCAGAGCTTTACAATTTCACCCTAATTTCAAAATTGTTTACACTGTGTTTTAAATCTTATTGATTAATCAATAAATTGTACAAGTTTCAACAATTCAATTCAATCCATTACATAGATTGGCATCTGCATTCATTAAATATCGTCTTGTATTTTATTTAAAGTATTTCAGTATTTCCTTTTTACAAAATTACAGTACACGTTTTCATCTACTGTTTAGTGGTTTTTAATTAAATTTTACCAGATGCTTTCAAAACCTGGAATCATTTCTCATTTAGAAAAAACTTCTAAAATAATTGTTAATCTTCTTGTAGAAACAACTTAATGTTTCAGCATTCTTCATATTTATCCTAGTTTTCAGACTTCGAATCAGTTTAAAACATATGATTAATTTCCAAATAGTTTTCTGTTAAGTCTTTTCTTCATATCTTATACATATATTTTTTTCATAAACCTCCTCTGATGCTTGATGGCAAAGTAGCATTCAGAAGATACGTAGAGTAGTACAATGAATTTAATCCACTCGATTATTTTGAAAACCTGCTGAAAAATATGATTATTCTTTGACTGGCGTAGGTATTTTCGTAATGCAATTTTTCGAAGTTATATATTAACATTGGAGAGTCTTTTAATATTTTAGCGGATAATGAAGAGTGCGTTATATACAAACTGAAAATGTTTTTTTGTTATTAAAATTGCTTCTAGGTTGAAAAGGACAAATGAAAACAGCACAAATAAATATTATAGAATGTCAAAACTTCGCTAGTTTATGTCTGATTTATCGCCTGAATATAAGAAAATATACGTTTTTTTAAAGAGCTGCAAAAACTTAACCAATTAAGTTCAATTATACGGGAGAAACTATCGCCTACTTAGAAGAAGGAACCTAGTTGATGGTAATTTCCATATAACAATACATATTTTTCATTTATCAAGTTAATCACAATCTACAAAGGTAAATATTGTTGGATTATTCGTATGAAGTATTTGCAATTGTGTGAAATTTGGGCTATATTTTTCGTCTGTTCAATCACTAAAAATGAAACGATAGTTGAGGTAAGAACCCAGCTGAACGCGCTAATATGAAATATGTGTGGACGTTTTGAATCAAGTAGACTGTTAAAAAACATATAAGAAACAGTATATATGTTTTAATTAATCTTTCAATCCAAAATTGCCTGGACTAACGGTTTTAAAGTGGTTTTAAATTTTGTATGGAAACCTATTTGAATAAAATTTCTACATATTTAAAAGTTGTGTCATATTCAAGTTATGGCTTATGTTTTTTTGCTGTCGAGGTACAGACGTTTGCACATTGTTTTACAATTTATTTTTTAAATGTAATTAAATTTTGAGCAACTTCAGCAGTTTTTTGGTGCCATTTAAATTGCTTGTATTCATACACATGCAATTGTGCAAATCTGTGCTTTTGAAACTAAGAATATTATATATTGAATATTTTGATTTGGAACTAAGAATATAGAAAAGGTAAATCTTTGTAACAGGCAAAGGGGGAACCATTAGCAGAATTAACTAATTACTTTTTTAACTCCCAGCTTTTTAGATCAAACATTTAAAAATTCTCAAAGTGTTTTTCATTTCAAAGTCATCTCCATTGAAGTTTCCTGTGAACATTTTGAACAATTTCAGCTTTTTTGTGCCTAGAACTGATGTTTGACGGTATTGAATTTCAAAGAAAAATATATGGAAAATAATATGATTGAGTGGTGGTTTGGCTGGTGTGAAACCAAACCCATTTATTACCATTTTCCATAAAACGAAAACCCTTCAAACCTACGCCGATGTGCATCGGTTCGACCCCAAAATAGCTCGTACCATCCTTGTATGGCTTGGCCGTTGGGGCGACGCAGTCGCAGGCGTCGCCCAAAATAAGACATGGAACTCTGGATAGTGGGAGGCGCCGCGACGCGTACCGACTCCGCGATTTCACAAAGGCGGCAAGCCGGACGCTCTCCTAAAATAGTACCCGAAACCAAAAATGCATGCCTCGCCCTGAATCCAATCTTCTTCCAATACCCATGTATCACTTTTTGCAAGTTTCTTTGGCACAGGATTGTCGCTGGTATTCTGGCACGAGGCTTAAAAATCCATAATTTTTCTTCAATGATCCATTGTTGGGTGGATTTGGTTACTAACTCCTAATTTGCGTTGTTTTAATCAGTCCGTTGTGAGAATAGCTCGTGATTACTGCATGTAAGTAACAAGTGTGGCGCTAAGAAATGCAATTTCATGGGACTTTTCAGCTGCTCTTTTTTGCATTTCACTTTTGATTAATTTTTAGTGGCTAAAATCTGAAAATTTGCCTGAACCTATGGAAATGCACATTTTACTAATATTGAAAAAAAAAATAAAAATTTGATTTGCTTTTTGCTTTCACTCATGCATTTCACGCAATGAGACATAAAAAATAGAAGCTTTTATCAAACTTCTGCTAGGATCAGTATAATTTAACCATAAAAGAAGCCACGGCAGAAACGAGGATTCAGTCCTAAAATAAATATTTGCTTAAATCAAACTTTTGAAGTAATCATTAAAATTCTATGAAAGATCGTACGATTCACTAGAAAAATGTTTCATCAATTGCGTCCAATATAAAAAAAACTGATGAGTTTAGTATTGGAATTGGTTTGGTAATTTTAAAGATCTTTACAATTTTTTTGTATTTCTTCTTCTAAACTGAAAATTTGTTCAAAAATTTGTTCCACAAATGCAAATATTTGCTCTTATGCTTTTCAACAGTGCCAGAAAATCAAAAATCAATTTATAATTAATATAAAACACAAAGTACAAAGATGTATTAAGTAAAATTATTTTGATTTTTCAACTATAAATAATCATGATTCATAAGCGACGTATGGCACTAAAAAAATTTGCACGTATGTTCCGCTGCAGTTCGACTTTAAACTAATTTTTGTATTTTATGAGAATGTAACTAAAATAGTTTTATAACATTTTTTGTTATTTTAAATAAAATTATAATGCTCTAATATACAAACATATTATTTCCGAAACGTATTTGATTATTATTGCCTATTCATTGCTGGTTTCCGTTTTAAGAAAGCAAGCTTCTGAGCAAATTTTTACATTTATTGATAGTATGCGTGAATTGATGAAAGTTAGAAATTGAGATAGATTAGAATAATTAAACTATCAACATCTTATATTATACAATAAGATTTACATGTTTTATTGTTTTTTGCTAATCATTAATATTTATTTATTTTTAACCAAAAAAAACATTTTTCCGTAATTGCTGCCAATATAAAAAAAATGAGTTTGATATCTGTTAACTAACTCGATAGAAGCTTCACTCAAGTAATATCTCAGGTTTGTTACTTTGCTTGCATATTACTAAGGTGTAGCTAAAAGTATAAAAGTTTAATTATAGAAAAATGTAACACTTCTCAATCATTACATTTAAAAACACTTTTTTCTCTCTCTTTACATATTAATTTAAGACTTGATTATCGATTAAACTGAAATGAATGAAAGTTGTCCTTATATTTTTCGGCAGTACTAAATTTATCAAGAATCAAATTATAATTAATTTAAAACACAGAGCACAGACTTGAAGTAAGTAAAATTATTTCGATTCCCTTACTATAAATACTTATAATTTGTAACCAACGTCTGGCACATTTTTATATTTTACGAGAATAAAGCTAAAACCGTTTTAAAACTTTTTCTGTTATTATAAATAAAATTATAATGCTGTAGTATACAAACATATTATTTTGGAAACATATTTGAGAACAATTTTTGAGCAAAAATGAATTTTAACATTTTTCAATAGTAGACGTGAATTGCTGAAAGTGATAAATTGTAATATATTTTTTTAATTATCCAGATTTTACAGTATTGTATTAACATTTTCAACCTTCGCTGTTTTCTGCTAATCATTAATATTGACCTGTTTTTATACGATTTTGAAGAATCAAGCAAAGTCCTGTAAACCTTGTTTTGTAACTTAATCTTTTTTTTATAAATTTGTGAATGTCGTTGTTTTTTCCGCTGATCATAAATATATTTGCTTTGTTTTAAAAAATTAACTAGTGGCATGTTTTTTTCATTTCTTCTGGGAGTTATTGTTAATTTCAATTTACACTTTATTAGTTCATCTAATTAAACATTTTGTTTAATCGTTATGTCGTGCTTATTCTCTGTAGCACTCCAATTGTTTATTCAGTCAAGTCACAATTATTCAAAGTAGTTTAACTTAAAAAAAACAGAAAATGTTCTTAGTAATTTCCAAACTGATTTTATTGATGGATTGACACTATTACTGCTACAAGAATTGCCTTAAAAATAACAATATTGTAGTTTTAACTAATAATTTATTTGATTTCAGTTATACTTTTGAACAATTCCTACATAAGCCGTATTTGGTGCACGTACTTGTACCTTGACTCTTAGGAAACTACGCACTGAACAACAAAATTTACTTTCCGTCACAAATAAATATATTGTTTAACATGGTGTGAATCAAATTATAACTTTGATTACGTTTTTCTTTTTATGCGTTATTTTCAACTTCTCATTAACGCAAACCACCACATAATAATTTTGTCAACTTGAGGGTTCGTGGGAACCATAATGAAATGATGTATAACTCTAAAATCAGAGAAAACGTTCCTACAATTAATCAAAATAAATCGAAACAAACGGCTAATGTAGGAATCCAAAATCCGAAAATTAGTTAGTTAGTGTCTAGGTTTTGATCGTACTTTTCGCCGTTTGTAGATGTCGATTGTCGATGTTCGATATCATTAAGAACCTGATAAGTTATAAGAAGTATATAAAAATAACCGGTAAAAACAATATTTGCCTGATTATACTAAGCTGAAATATAATCAACGCACAGAATAATAATAACATTATTATAATTCCCCATGTTGCGAGCAATTGTTTCCATAAACAACCTGTTTTGTTATTATTTCATCTCAGATGATTAATATAACATTAATGCTAATAAATAATGTGGACATGTTAATGCTCTTTACAGTCTTTGACGCTGCCTCCGTATTTCATGTCACTGCAATATTAATCACACATGTTTCAGTTTAAACTTCCAAAGTTTAAATAGAACATCAACCCTTCCCATTCTCAGGACCTCTGGCAAATCCTCATTTGTGTGAATATACTCGTTTCCATAAATACAGAAAGAACGCATAATTGATGTAGGTAACTAGCAAAAAACATTTTTAATTACTGTGGGGATCTTTCGTCATTCCCCGATTATTCAGTATAAAGTAAACCAGCGGAAACCTATGGGAAGAAAAATCCGAAGTGCTGACATTGATATACGAGTGGCTAGAGTAGCTTTTATATTATTTTTTGTATTTGTATTCTAACGGAAACAAGAAGCGCGTACAAAAAAAAAACGGCTAGTTGGAGTTAGTAAACTCATACATTTTCATGGAGACTCAACAGGCAGCCCTCCATAGGTCAAAGTAAAGCAAATTTTTAGAGGCTTTAAGTGTTGCTTGGTAAATAATTTACTTTCAAAAGAACCGTTAATATTTAATCTGTTTCCTTAAGCACTACGTTTTGATAACAGTTTGTTTTTCCCGTATTTTTCCTTGAAATATTTAAGATCCTTAATTGATGTAGCGAAGTAAAGGAGTTTGAGCCCAATAATTTATTCAATAAACTCATAAGTACATGAATGTAAGAATTATCGAAAATTAGCTGTGATTTCAGCGAAGTTTTACGGTACACCATATTTAGCTTTTATTAGTAAATTATTAATTGAAATTTAATATTGAATAAGCTTTAGCTATTTGGAATGTGTCGCAAATAATATAGTCCTTGAGTAGTATCTCAGGTAACAGGCTGGATTTAATATTTTGCGTCTTTTTAAAAATATACTTTGTTCCAATTTCCTATCGCCACGTTAAAACTGACCACGATAAAAATAGAAAATTGAACGGTTACAGAAAAATGAAGCAGATCAATAAAGAAAATAGCGTTGAAACTTGGCAAGGTTCACTGAAAGTGTATCCACATATTTTCAACTTACAAACTTCCAAAAAATTTTGGCAAAGCCCGGTTTATTTACCTATGATTCATTTTTATTATTCATACTTATTCAATGTTTACGTGCCTGATTAGGTGAGTGTAGCTATAATTGCCCAGTTGTAGTACGATCAGAAACACAATTGCATCATATAGGATTATATTTATCCCAAATCTAATGATTATTTTGGATTTTTTTAGCTTGACATTGCAAAGTGTTCAATGCATACAAGTAATTTTAGATCAAGCTTAACTAGTTCTAATAGTTAAGCCAATTAGATAATACTATTTTACAGATCGTTTAAAATTCACTAAACTTCTGCTCCTATAGGATGAGAACATTTACATGCATGCCAAGCATTTTTAGATCGAGATGCTAAAATTAGTCGGCCCCCACTGGGTCCTTGAACGATATTTTTATTACATTCGAAAAACAAAAAATCATCACGTATTAAGTAAAGCTGGAAAGGCTCCTTTAACGGGCATGCGAGCTCGTACTCATCTGGTTTACTGATTTTAAAAGTGCATCAAAGCATCATGAAATATTTTCAAAACTTATACACTTTTGCATTTAAGCCATAACTACTTCATTCAATCTGAATTAATGTGGATTTTGTTGTGTGTTTGGTTACGGCTGTGTGGAAACTCCTCCAAATGGAGTCAAAAATACTCTTGCTCCTTCAAATGGGTTCACAGCGTGGTACCAAATGGGCAAAATATATTAACTTTTGGAGGGACTTCAGTTTTCAGTTTTTTTTGTATAATCCTATGAGTGATTATAATCCTAGAGGAGAATATTATCAGAATTAAACCAACAAAATTCTATATACAGTTCTTTCATTTTTAACAGCAGTAATACAGGTTTGAAGAACTTTGTGTATAACGTATTTGTTTCCGAGGCTCATTTACGGTGCAGTACAATAAATAAATAATTGACGTTTTGGATAAAAATGCACTCCTAAAAATTTCTATGTTGTTTTGATAATAATTGAACAAAAATACATTTATCGAATTGCTGTTTGTTGTGAGTTGAAGTTACGTTAGAATGACAATAAAGTTTTTAATCTGGGATTCGATTATTCAACCAAAATTTCACAAGGCAATACATTATGTGCCGACTTAAAGCATCGTTTATTTTTAAGTTTGGTACAATACTTTATGGTAGAATTTATATAAAAAACTCACAGAATTTCACCCTTAACTGCTCATATTTGAGTCTGACAAAATTTTAAATTCATTTCTCTTTATAATTGTCCCAAAGGACTTTTTACCAAAACCACTCACTACACTTTCTATACAACGGTAAACTAAACTATGTTTTATTTTCCTTCATCACAAATTTTATGCATCTTCGAGCAACTGTAGCTACTTTCGTAAGTTACTGCTTTATCCACATTTCCATATATTGATAACATACAGCTATTTGCTCAGGAATGATGAATGGCAGTATTTGGGCGTTTGTTATGCAAACTAACAAGCAAAACTGGATTTCAATGCTTCATATAATATGAATGAAGTATATAAGAAGACTAAATATACGTTTTTATTGCTCGTATTTTTATCCAAAATGCTTGGTTGAAAGCTTTTTTGCCACATATCTGTAACTCCTTGTGTAGTATGAAGTGGGTTTTATGACCAGATTACATAAACCATTAACAGCCATAAAGTTAACAAGAACAACAACGCATTTTTAGTTTGCTGTCCTTGGGCTTAAATTTTATATAATTTAGAAATTTAACTCTTCCTTTATTCTTTTTATTTCCTAACATTTCGTATGTTTGACTATAGAATTCCTACACATGAAGCACATTATTTCGAACAACGTCTTCAACAGCTACTAGAGTATGGTTTATATTAACTTGACCTCATCAAGTGTCTTCCACATTATAAGCAGCATTTGACGTGAAGTAAAATCGTTAAAAACAGCTTTTTATTGGTTGAAAATTATTTTTTTCAGCTTGCTGATATGTAAGTCGAAAGCTGTTCGGTTCACATTTTTCAGGAGGAGTAGTCGAAGGTTCAGACATAAATTCCTCTGGTTGTAACAAACATCTGCCCTATTGTTTCACGCTTTTTTCTTATCTGACCAACTAGCATTTTTCTCTGGTTACTGCACCAAATGAACTGATTCCAGTTGCTATCAATTTTTGAAAATTGTGAAAAAAAAACAATTTGAATAAAATCTACTGACATACGTTCCTCTTATTCACCGACAATGTGATTTTTTCTGATATTAGATGTGCATTCAAAAAGTGCTTTCAACTGAATAATTTAAAAATGCGTTTCATATCCTTCTGTATTCGCAGGTTTCACCAACGACGAATACAAAATTCTTATCTTTTACAAGAAGAATACTTATGGTAAATATTGGGGTATATAGAAGAGGATGCTGTAAAATATCTCCGACTTTTTCATTTTTGTATTGAAAATACAAATTAGTTTGCATTTATATTCTACTGTAAAGTGGAGGATCGGAGCACGTAGCCGGAAAGTAAAAATAATCGGCTTAGTGGAATTGATAAAGGCACAATCGATACAAGTATAGAAGAAGCTGTTTAAAACATTGCTCTGCTCTTGAGCAATATCCTCTTTAAATACCGTTCATCCTTACAAATTAAACTCATAATTTTCATTAAAGCTGATGGCACTAATTGCATTTACTCCTCGAATTCGTGTAGTGGCAAGTAACAGACTTTCACGCAAATTATTTGAAACTTCCAACCACTTGTAGTAATACAACCGACTGTTCTATATATTACTAGGAGAAATTGTGGTAGAAAAATTACACGAGTAGCATTTTATACCAAAATAATGAAAATTATAAAATCGTAGTAAACCAATATAACAAAACTATTATTGTCTAATTAAAGGCATTTGTTGCAAAAAGTTTTTATCTAAAGTGTCTCTATAAACTAAAATGACCCTCATTAATAGAAATGTAAAACATCATTTAGGTCCATTCCAACTCTTCTACTTCAGAGGTGATTAACTTTACTTAACTGCTAGTAATTTTGTAAGTGAAAACTAGTTCAAGAAGTCTTAATTTACTGAAACTTTCGTCTTAACAAGCACACTAACAGGAATATTTTTGTGTGTTTATTTTAACTATTTTTACATCATCATTATAACTCCCGGCAAATCGGCTTTCTAATTATAAGTTAAATATTTGACTTGGCTCGTTTGGATGACTTCGACTTCTCGAGATCTCATAGAGTCGAAACACCTTGTTATTTCAACAATACCAATTTTGAAAAAACGACAAGTGCGAAGATCAACTTTCACCCCTGTAAAAGCAGAAAAGAAAAAATGCCAAATATCTAATTTAATTTAATAATGTTTCAGCCGCGTATATACGCCACCCATTTTTGGTAATATTAAACAATTTTCAGTTTAAGTTGATTCTATTACATCTTTTCTGCGGCCGTTAACATTTCGAAGGCATCCGCAAAATCTCCCCCGGTTCGCTTCAAAAGCCGCAAATTCGACTCTTTATTTTTCATTTTACCAGATATTTGCCCCTTATTTGCTTGTATTAAAAGTAATAAATTCATTATTCTGATTTTCTTGTTATTGTTCATCTACCTACTAAAACTAAAGTATACTATTTGATGTGTTTATTCACATTTTTCTAAGCAGCGTTTCTTCAGTTTTCAACAAAATTTTCCGTTGATCAAATTGTAATTAGTGTAACTATAAAACTGGATTTCGGTTGTTCCAGCTGCGAAATGAGCAGCTGCTAAATGTTTGAACTAAATCGAACACAAACTAATACCTGCATAGGATTACATATAGGCCAATTCGGTTCAATTGGTTACGAATTGCATTCAATTAAATAATGTTGTTATACGCTCAAAATAATTTAGCTCATGAATTCTGCCAAAAATAAATGCATTTCAAAATAATCAACAGTGTCAGTTTAATTCTAAACTAACTGCTACGTAAAAGCAGGTGAACGTTTTCGTTATTAATCTATTCTTCCATTAAAAATGTAATTCACAAACCTGCAAAATTATAACGTTAACAACCTGATCATGACATATACGTGTAGTTAAAAAATAGTAATCTATTCATTGAATTAGAGAGTTTTTTATTCGGTGTTACCTTTATCCTGGTCCCATGTTTCAACATTTTATTTTTCGTTTTATTGACAAAGAAAATGGAAATCAGGCCTTCCCGTAGGTGAAATGGCATAATAGTGTTACTTAATTATGAGGAGATCTGCAGCGAAATGAGATTGGTTCTTCAGGTAACTTTAGTTAGTGTTTTGGCACAAATTTGTGCAATTTACTCAATGGTTTCTGAGATTCGCAGCAAAGCCAACATAAACACAAATCGTCTAATTTTTGATCCCTGTCATTTCTTTTTTCATTGAAACAAATTCTACAAATCGCGAAAAAATTGTTCATCTTAATCGAATTCGATCATTGAGTAGGAAAAATGTAATAAAAAAGTTTCGTGTGTGTTCTGTGTTGTTTCGATTACGATTTCAATATTCTGATTTCAAGCTTATCGAAAACAAGAGAAAATGTTGTAAAAAATGTTCCACATATTTTAAAACCTTCTTTTTCATTCAAATTTAATTAAAAATTAGTTTTAAACAGTACGCTTTTCCTGAATTAAAACCATATTTTCATATAAATCTCTCGCATTTAGAGTCACATTGAACAGAAATGTTGTGTGAAATATTGTAACATGGACTTCATATAATCACTTAATTTATCGCACGAACATGGGAACATTACAACTTCTTATTTAGAACTGCATATTTCTGAACTGTAAACTTAAATATCATTAGTCAAAAATTATATTAATGTATTATTATATCTGTTACAAAACCTTGTTACAAAGAATGAAAATATTTGTTTTCTGGAAAAATGTATTTTTGAGAGTTTGTGATCACAAAGATGATGGAGAAAAGGTTTAACGATAATATTGGAAATCACAGTCTGCGTGTTTTCTTAGGGTAACGTTTCAGCTATATTGCAGCCATCATCAAGACTTTTGAGTTGAGTCCTTATCACACATGAAATAAAATTAATTTGCAACCCGTGAACTTTAGAGGTTT
Source organism: Dendroctonus ponderosae (assembly GCF_020466585.1). Classification (NCBI taxonomy): domain Eukaryota; kingdom Metazoa; phylum Arthropoda; class Insecta; order Coleoptera; family Curculionidae; genus Dendroctonus; species Dendroctonus ponderosae. Next base: position 7,592,540 of record NW_026019016.1, on the reverse strand, counting down.
TCATTATTTAATGTAGATGGTTTACGTATGGTCTATACTTTGCTCTTATTATTTACGCCAGGTAAATGTGGATGAAACTTTATTGTTCCACCTGAACTTTCCCATTGCAAAAGAAAGCTGAACCGGACAGAGCGATATAATAGTGGATGTTCTGTTTGGGCGTTTTAAAAGGCTTGTAAGTGGTGTTAGGTAACTGCGATAAAAGCTTACTAATAGTTTTGGAAACGATACTTTTCCAGAGCAAACACACTAATCGATCGGGTCTAGCCTAGATAATTCTGGATATCTGATTCAATCAGTATTGAAATCGATAAGGAGTAAAAGAGCCATTAATTCTCTCTCATTTTCTCTTTAAAAGTAAAGCAACATTTCATAATTATTTTTATAGAACTCATTTCCAGGATCAGAAAAAAATGACATTTTACAAGAGAGTCCAAAAAGGAAAAAACTCGACTTTTTGGAGAAATTGGAATTGAAGGATTTGGTCCTATTTAATTTTCTACAACCCAGACGTTTTTTCCTCAATTTCAAAATATAAAAACCGCTAAATCAGATTGATTCCATTAAGTGCAATTTATTTATTTTATTCTATTTAGTCAATATTGGTTCGTATCAGGTCAATGTGGCGAAAACATCACGTAAGTTGTGTTCTACTTTTTAACATAACATGCGTGTAATTAGTGCTATTGTTTTGTATAAATATCTAACGCTTATCGTAATTTGTTTGTAATCACACCCTTGAGAGTTTAACTTTCAGTTTTATTCCATATTTATACGATATTTTAACCGAAGTCTCTTTGCGCTATTTCTACGAATTAATCATAAAATCATAGAAAAATGATTCAGCTTTTTGGGCATATTTTGCATAGATTTTGCAAATATTTGATATACAAAGTGTCGTGAAATCTCCACACTGAACCATCTTTTCCATATAATAGATGTTAGTTCTAACAAGTGTCATAAACCTGAAAACAAGCCATTGTCAAAAACTCTTGAAACCAGTAGGGGGATGTCCACAAAAGCGAGCCTTCTTATAAGGGAATTTTGGGGGACTTTCGCATGCTTTTGCGCTAAAACATCCTTGTTTTTAAACATAAAACTGCAACCTGAAACTTCTTGATCTCTTTTTATGGGGACATCTTCAAACTAAGTTTTAAGAAGGTTATTTAAAAATCGAAGAACATAACCACCCAGAGGACAGGACAAGAGGACATAAATAAGATAACACCGGAAATGCTGAATCATGAAAAGAACGAAATAAACCACTGACTGGGATGATGCTAGCAAGTGAGTGAATTGTACAGATTTTAAGCAATTGTTACGTTGAAAATAAATTAAACTATGCATTTGCGTTTTAATTTTATCTAGCCCTTAACTTTACTGAAAACTAACATTTGAGAAGATCGATGGATTTTTTCCACTGGGTTTTCAAGGCGAGGTCATAAGCCATAGGGTAGCATTTGAAAAGAAGATGTTGAAGAGGGTTTCAAGTACCTCAAAATAGCTATAGTTATGAAAAGGTTTTCAGGAAAAATATTTACCTCCCCGTTAACGCTATTTATTGCAGTTCAAGTCAACACCTTCCACTTTCTATTAGCCACATTCTACACACCAAACCGATGATAATTTCTTCATATAAACAAGTTTTTTATTATACTTTTATCCAACAGTCGAAAAACGTTTTGCTTTTTGATGTTAAGTTTCAAAAATCAAACCTTAGAATATATTCTGGAGTTGATCACGAAGAACCGAAGACTGAACACCGAAGAACACGAAATTTTCAAAAAGGAGCGAATGTTTTATTTGTTGAGAGTCTGCAACTAGAAAATAAATTCGAGTTTTCGATCTAATTTTTCGTATTCAAAAACCTTCAGCCCCCAAAAAGTCTACCAACTACTATTTAAATTGGTCAATTATTTTTGTAAAACTGTAAAACTTGCGGTTTTATAACAATATGCAAGTGATGTCCTCCTACAGTCTGTATTAAGAGAAGCAGAAAAAAAAATGGATTATTGTGATACATATTTTCATTCGCTCGTTTTTTTTATTTCTGGGGCCATTTAAGAAATACGGTTTATTCAACAGAAGTGAATACAATCGAATAAGTTTAGGAAAGAATATTTAATATTTCTAACGAAATAAGAACTTCATTGCAAACTTTACGGTCTGTAAATTTTAATTTCATTAAAAGACTGCTGCTAAGTTAACATTAGAATGGTTATTTAAATTTAATTTTGCTTGTTTATATCGTTGTGCATATTGTTACCATGTTTTTATTTAAGTAACATTTATTCAAACTTAATAATTGTAATCTGAACCGAAATACACACTTTAGAAAAATAATTTAAGTTGTTAGTAATCAACTAATAATGAGCACCAAAATTCTTATATGAAAACGTTATTAGATTTAAAAAAATAACTTAATTACTTACAGATTTTGAGAACGGCAACGAAAATGATTTTATTTTTTGCGGGTAAACTAGTGGTCTTAGGAAAAAACAATAAGAGATAAAAAATTGGTAAATAGCTTGTAGTAATTAACAAGATTATGTCGAGAAAAGTTTAAGTGCACATAAAAAAGTTCTGAACCAAACAAAAGTAGGGGTTCTACATTTCTACCCTGTATAAAAGCAAACTCAACCACGAAACACTATCATAAAATGGCACTCAATTAGCTTATTATGTATACTAAATTTGAAGTTTCTATGTTTAACCGTGTTAAAGGAAAACAACAAAAACTAATATTTTCCGCCAGTTTGGAAATCAAATAACTCAGCAACGAAACATCAAATTAAAAAGATCATCAGAAAGACCCCCTTCTTAAATGACTAGAAGAACACGCTGTTAGAATATTTTAACATATTTACGGAACACTCTGTATACCCACGCAAGTCTGTATAGTAAGTAGTAGTAGTAAGAAAAATAAATTAATCAACTCATCTTCCTTAAGGAAACCTTAAATTGTGCACTCTTGCTATAGGGAAATTTATTTTCCACAATTAAGAGCAAAATCTTAGTGGATACAATTAAAAAAGCATTTTAGACTGCGGGAAAACTGACTTTGGGTCTTAGGAATCATTAGTGAATGCTGCATTGTTTCCAAACTATAAAGCTTCCAATCAAATTTGAAGAGGTTCCTGATCAGCATAAAGAACTGGGAAACATTGAATAACTTCTGGTAGTAATTGAAGGGGATTTCCATTATGTTTCTGAATTCTATTAAGGCTCTGATTTCTTCAATAGCTAGTGAAATAAAGCTCAAACTTACTCGTATAGGAAAAAGTGAGTCCATCTGACCATCGAAAATCGCTTTCGTGTGTTTTATCAGAGGCACCAATCCAGTAAGCGTTGCTATCGCGGTATCTGGGGCTGAAAAAAAATCATGGTTTAAACAAATACGAAAAACTGGTTTTAGTGTGTTTAGTGTATCTGCCATCAAGGCTAATGAGGGTATTAAAATAACATTAGTACAAATATTCCTATATTCCTTTAAAGCCAACACGAATTCATATTGCATTCCTTCTAATTAGATAATTTGACTGGCTGTTCAACGATTAGAAACTTAATTATTAATTAAGACAGACTTAGCTCACAATAAAGATAAATTTAAAAAAGGAAATTTGAGTTAAGTTTTTTTACATTATTACATTCTAAAATTTCATTATTACATTAAAAAAAGTTAATTTTTTAATTAACACTTTTTTCGGTACGAAATCGAATATAGCCGTAAAAATCTTGACGGAAATTAATTTAATTTTATACACTTCAAGAACTTCAATTCGAACCTACGTATTTCCCTCGTTTTTATTAAGTTAGTTTTAGGCATTCAACATCTTGAAGTAAAAAATGTATTGACCAAACCATAAAAAATAGTCTAGTTAATAGTGACATTACAAAAAAATTATATATTTCAGGGAAAAAAAAATAATTTGCATTCTTCCCGTAAATTTGGATTCTTACAGATATATTTCGTTTGTCAAAGAAGTATATCGTATGTACGTACATCTTTAGGGCCTACCCAGTGTCCAAACATTTCATATACGCAATGCACGTTTACTGGAGGGGCAATCAATCCTTTGGAAAATGGAAAGAATCCTCGTATTTTTTGAAATATCTTTCTTTTGTTCCCAAAAAGATTTTTCTATTGGATTATATATTTTGGTGTTGCAGAAAAAGTGTTCTTGCCATTTACTATTTAACTTCTCCCTTAGT
>NW_026019016.1:7571082-7587789 GCF_020466585.1 Dendroctonus ponderosae | reverse complement strand
CTTGCTTTACGAACTATGGAACTTTCAAAAAAATATTATTTACACAAAATTGCAAAAAATTTGATTGAAATGTGAAAGTTTTAGAGGCAAAATGTTTATCTTATTCATTTATTGAAACTTAGCAGGCCTAAAGATTGCTCAGTAAATCAAAATTGCAATCTGAAAGTAAAAAACATTGTAAATTTAGTTGGTATTTAGTAGTTTTTCTTAATCATTATTACTTTATTAATTATTAATATTAATTACTTGTTAGAATAAGAAAATTGAGTCTTTGCTCCAACTTTGTGAAAGAAGTGATTCCTTCACACAACATGTTAGGTTTCGTGTTCTTCATTTTAAAATTTTGTCATATTCATATAATTTCGGTGTTCAACTTCTCATCTTCAACTTCGCAGATAATTACGCCATATGACTAAATACATTTTTCTCAACAATGAGTACGTTAATTGCTTTTAGCAACTTTGTTCGTTACCATTTTCCAGTTTTTTTTTGATTTGTCGCTCTGATTTGTATGCATATTCACCTTGAATCGAAATATTATTCCACTTTCTGATTGAGAATGTGATTCTGTGTCGAGGCCATACTTTGCCTACAGATTATTGAAAAAGTTCTACAGAAAATATATATTTTTTTAATATGGGGAGATTTTAATGAACGTAAAAGTATTGAAACATTTTATACCGAGACGCTCAAGAATTGACCATTTGACCGAAGCGGATGAACTGGATTGAACAACATATAAGAACCAATTCACATCGAATTTAATTGAAAAGCATTGAATCATTTATCCGATTTTAACAAAAAATATTTTTTTGGAGAACTTTGATCATCAATAGCATTTGTTTTTCTTAAAGGTTTGAACAAAATGTCTTCATTTAAAAAAGAAAAATAAAATGTTATTATTGTAATGTTTCTGAGTGAGTAAAATGGTTCTTGAGTTCATCATAACGACCTTTATTTGTGTAAATTTTTTTTCCAACATCATTACTAACGTTGGTAGACGTTGGGTAGAACAGAGTAATTTAGCTAAAATTTCTTGTTAAAATTTCCCATAACAGTGGTTTTGTACATCTTGAAAATAAATTTGTGTCATTATCGTAATTAACTGTACTTTTCTTTGTTTGTGTATCACTCTTTTATGAATGAGGATAATGAAATAATTATATCTGAGCTATGTGTATTTTTTGGGTAATTCGCTATTTCACATTTTCGCTTTTTGTTACGTTTTTTATGCTTCCCAAAAAACGCAGTGCTTTGTGATCGGATGCCTCTTACAAAAACTTGTAGAATTATTTACAACACATTACTTTTCCGTTATTCAACAATTCAGCAATCAATTTTCTTTCTAGCTTTACCCAAAGCGGAATGGCAAGTTATTGACATAAAATGAGTGATAAAATAAAAAGTTTCCCAAGACGTGGTATTATTCCAGTCAAGAGGCGAAACGATAAAAAATAATTACGGTAATTTTTTATCGTTTGAAAGGGCTTTTTCTTTCGTTCACAACCACGGTTTCTCTATATCGTTGGCTCAAACCTAATTACATTGGGGTTACCGCTCAAAAATAAGTTCGCACTTACTTTGCTTATATTAAACTGAATATTGATTTTCATTTTATGCCTAAACCCTGCACCGGAATTTTGAATCAAAATTGACACGAAAAAGTAAATTTACTCATTAAAGGAAATACTGTGCTTTCACGGCCGGTTAAATCAAATTTAGAAATGTTTTTCGGGATTTGAAGCCGTGGTCCATGTGAATTTCTTCCTGCTATTTCGTCCACAACTGCGGTGGATATTATCAAAGACGATGAGGCAGTGGGAAAAGTGATCTTTCGTGCTTTCTCACTAAGACTGGTTTAACTACTTTTTTTAAAATTTGAACATATTTGTTTTCAAACAAGGATTACACATTCTTATTGCTACTTAATATACGGGTACGGTTCAACTACTGGATCCCCTGTTGTATTTATGCGTCCCGGCCGTGTGAGCTCATGCGTGAGGAGAGGGCGGGGCTTTAATTGTTTTGGCACATACGCAGTTTGCTGCAAAACGTGTTTCCAATCCGGGTTTAAGGCCGTTACCTTTTCTTTCCTATTAAAATTGTTCATGTTTAAAGATCTCAATGGCCTCTCTGGTTAGCCTCGGGTAATACCGTTGAGATTAGTGCAAAATGTCCACTTCATCGAAACGCATTTGGTGGCCGTTTAGAAGTGCGTGCTCCGCTACTAATAATTTTTCTTTTTGTCCTAATCTGCAACTTTTTTTATGCTCAGTGATCCTATTGTTTACACTACGTTTTGTGGTGCCGAACATTTGAAAAATGATTTCCACAGACATAATTGAAATACTTTTTTCTCGTCTGTATTAAAATGGCAGATTTTTCCCGCAATTGTAGTGTTGCAATGCAAGTGTTGTTATAGAAAGTTCGTATCGTTCAGGCCTTAGGAAACTGGTTTCCAAAAAAGTTTAATAAAATGATGGCTGGTCATTCATTCTGTTGCTGATGCAATTTTTTTCTCGTAAGGCCCACTTCTTCCAAAATGAAATAGCTCTACTGTATTCCTGTTTGATTTTTTTAAGCTTGAAGCATGGACTGCGGCTGTGGGAATTTGTATTCTTAACCTTTGTTCGAATAAGGCTCTTAAAAATTTATTGAAGAAATTAACAAATCCAGGGTTTGCAAGTTGGTACTACAGCCATGAATAAAAAATATTAAACCGTAGAAGCCTAACGAGCTTTTTCTTTAGCAAAAAAATTCTCACTTCTTAGCAAGTAGCGCTATCAATTCAAGACTATCCAGTATGTAGTGGATTTTTCGAAATCAGATTGAAAATAAATCAATAAAAATAATTAGGTAATTGAAAACAAACCTGACTATTTTAAGTATTTTCCAGTCACGTTGGTGGATCGACCAGAAATACGTATGTTAAAAATAATCGGCTGACGTGCACATCTGGTCGAACTAAATACAATTATTATAAATAGATCAACTCCGGCGGGGTTAAAACAGCAAAAACTTGCATACTATTTACTGCCGTGCCAAAGGGCACATTTTTTAAATCATAAAACAAATTATTTACACTTTTACGACGTAATAATAATACGATATTTCAGATAATTCTGCTGTCAGGTTGTATCCTTTCTACTATAATATTCGGCCAGTGCAAAAGATGTCATATGCATATTCTGAAAAACAAAAATTGTTTGCACATGAGAAAATTATATCTTTTGTTTTTGGGTTTGGTTGTTTTGCCTTGTTCAATATACAGGGTGTCCCGTAAGCACATTATTAAAATGGTATTGCTATAGTTTTCGTATCAAAAAAGACGATCTGACCTAACTTTTGCTAAGAAAAGATGTTTGGAGCCTCTGCTGCTAATGGTCAAAATTAGGCGAACGATTCACTGGACCTTAATAAAAGGGGGAAGTTTAATAAAATTGAATTTCAATTTGTGCTTATATTTTAAGGACGCAACTGAGTTCAGCAGCTTTAGGCAAGTGAGGAATTATTGAGCGTCTTGGTACAAAAACTACCCGACTTTTTATTTGGTGGCTGGAATTAACTGGTTTTTAATAATATATGACTAATATTGACTATCATTCTGGTAATAAGAAACCATAGTCAATAATTTTTCAATATCTTTTTTGAAATACTTTTATTGCTTTTGATAAGCAATCATGAGTAAGTAGTCCATGATACCCAGGTGCAGTTCAAGTATGTATTGAATAATTTAAAAACTTCTTATCATCTGCATTGTGTGCATCAATACATTAAATATAAAAGGAAGGGAATACACATACAATTGACAATTTAAAATCTAGTGGACGTGAACAGCTATGCTCAAACTAATCGTTGCTTGTTTGTTACTGGGTAAGCTATTTTACGAATATTTTGTACATACATCAGCTTCATTGTTTCACATTTAATGTAACCTGTTGCAAAATTTGCGAAAGGTTTGCTCAAAACTTTACCTCATATTCTTGCATAGTGTTGAATAGTTCTTTATATATTTATTGTCTACTCCAACTTGCCTCAGCTCCAAAGTTGTCGGTATTCGAAAAGAAGTATTGAAAATTATCATTGTATTAATATTTTTTACGTAATGAAACTCTAATTAAGAAACTTTGTATTGGGGTTTTTGAAGGACAGCAAATCCGGATCTGATCAACTTGCATTAAAAAATATTAATTTTTTTGCCTCCCACTTCATGAGATGACCTATATGCTATTTGCTTATGAATTTTCTCAACAAAATGCCCCAAAGCTCTCTTGGAAGGAATTTCAAATGCATCAGACTCTCGCTACAGAATTAACAGAATATTTTGAGAAGCAAGCGTGAGCAAGTTTCAGCAGGAGTTGGAAAAGGTCTAGGCTGGATACCCGATGTTTATACTTGGGCTGTTAAAGAACCTTTCAACCGTGATTCAATGGAGACACTTCCTCCTTAAACCTTCAGAACCGGTTTACTAGATGTAACTTCCACTGATCCATCGTCAGTTTTCACAAAGACAAATTTTCCGGTGGGTTCATGGTATGGTAATTGGCCGTTACGTTCATCTCTGGATTAATTTTAGTGGAGAATCTTAAAATGGATTGCTCAAGATCATTCTGTAGAGGCTGATAAATACTTTTAAACAAAAAGTAAGCTTTGCTGTAAACATCAGTCGAATGTTTGTTCTTGCTTTGAGTGCTTTGAGGAGAGTTGCTATGAGAGAGGTTTTGTTCTTTGCATTAATTTTTCGTGCGTTTATGTATAGCTTTTATACAAAAAATGTATACAATTTAAGTGAAATTCTCTGAATCCTACATAACAACTACGGTAAGCGAACTTTTCAATTCGAGGTTTTGATAAAATCTTGTTTTCTTAAGTGTCTGTTCGCAAACACACAACACATTCATCAATTGACGGCAGGCAGTTTGGTTAAATATAATAAAAAAGAGTCAGTTTGGTTGATGGTTTAACCAAACTGACCTCCTCCCTGACTCACCTTGTTGTTAAAATTGTAGAAATATTGATGATTCTGTTCTTCATCTCACTTTTCTTAATTTGTATCAAGACACGCGATTAATTATTGAATTCATAGAAGCCAATCAATTAATAGAATTTACAGCTATCAAAATTAAGAATGGAACATAGATGGGAACAAATCGAATCCATATTAAGATAGTTCTTGTAATTTTGTAGAAATTTGTACAATTTTTATAACTCACGTTAAATTTGCCTGCATTTGATAAAAATAATCCGAAAATGTGAAGAGTTTTGCTAATGGTTGTGAGTTATGTGACCTGCAAATATTTTCAAAATTGCACATTCAGATAAAGCTACCAATCAATTCTATTCGAAAATATATATTTTTTGTTGATATATTTTTGTAGTTGTTCTATTTTGTTCACGTATTTCTGCGATCCTCCGAGTTGTTAAAATAGCTGAAAACAAACCTAATTGTACGAAGAATAATATAAACAAAAATGAATGCAAGAAAAAAATATGAAAATAATTTTAATTGCAAAATACATATAACCCTAATGGCATTAATTATTTGGCTAACTGCTTTCAGTGCAACTTATACTTCATAATGGCTATTTAAAAATAGAATAATTGCAACCACTTTATCGAAATGGCTTTAACCCTGTCCATGATATGCACAAATTAATTTTTGTAATGAGTATGTAAATGTAAGTGCGTAAAGTATATAAGTCTGATTATTAGTCTATATACTTCAATACCTCCCATAGTCTTCGTTCATGTATCGATTTGAGTTTCACATATCTGAGTAAATAAACAGGTTTTTTGCCTGGTATATGGGTCCTAGGGGATTATTAATTTCCGGATTAAAATCACAGAGTTTTGCCTCTGCAGTATATTCTAGTTAATAGCATACCATTTCGTCAAACACAAATAATTTGTTTGTTAATGAGCGATAAAATTCTTGTATATTGCAGCTCTTGCAGCTACAGTAACTGAAGGAAAAGTATACACTCAATGTGAAGTTGCCTCCGCTCTAAGAGCTAAGGGAGTGCCAGAGGACCAAGTAGCTACCTGGGTCTGTATAGCACATGCAGAGTCTGATTTTGATACTACTGCAATAAATAGCAATACTTGGGACTATGGAATCTTCCAGATTAGTTCCATATATTGGTGCGAATCTGGTGACTCTGCAGGTCGGTTTTACTGAGGTTCTAATTTACTGCCTCCCCAGCAACTTCATAAGTCTGGAAGGATATTTGAATAATTTTCAGGCAATGGCTGTGGAATAAGTTGTAATAGTTTGCTTGCTGACGATATTTCCGAAGACATTGATTGCGTTCAACGGGTTTATGCAGAAACAGAAGCAATTGGTCAAGTCCCTGGATTTAAGGCTTGGACTACATATGCTGGAAACTGCGATGGTGACAACAGTGCCTGGATTGCCGGATGTTAAAATTTCATCGTTTTTACTGATACTGTGTTTTCAAATTAAATTATCTGCAGTAATAAATATTTGTTTAACTTGAAAATTATTTTAGTGTTGCGTGTTTTAGTATTTCTAACACTTGAAATAGAAAAGAAGCTTCTATACTCTACACTTTTTTAAGCAAAGAAGCCCTGAAGAAAATTTGCTAGGAACATTAATATTAAATAAAGAGAAAAAATTTCATTGACTACAAAAATATAATTGAAAACGTGGTGGTCAATAAACTTCGAAATAGTTTATTTCCGATTCTTATATGTATTACTTATAATTGGTAAAATTTAAAAACCATGTCCATTTTTTAATCAATTTGGATTTTTTGATAAATAGAGCCACAGTGTAGTTGTGGTTATTTATTTTGTCGATATGTTATTTTACTATAAACAAACTGGAACACGAATTATTATGAATTTAGCAAATTTTCAGGAAATTAATTTTCAGGAAATTGGGGTCCCCGAACCACATTCCATTCCACATCCACATTTGCTCTCATTATATACTTATTCAAAAAATTTCCATAGTTTCTCGAGCTGTAATTTTGGCTTCACAAACTCGGGCGCTTTATTTCGCCCGGCACATCGTAAAGAGGTCAAAAAAATTAAAATATTTGAAATTCGTCTACATAAACAATTTTCGGCAGCTCTTGTTAAAGTGAAAATTATCTCTCACGAGTCACATCTTTTCTTCATACTTTTGATTGCAAGTAGAAACTTATAAACTGATGAACCCACAAAACCGATATCCTGCTCAAGTAAAACAATTCGTAATAAAACTTTTGGTGCTTATTATATTAATCAAATTTACATTACTTACTTCTCGGAATGAATAACACACTTTATTTTCGCTGTACTAAAATAATTGAAAAGGTTTCTCTGGAATCACTAAGTTTAATTTTGGTAAAAGCGTGAAAGAAAAGCGGTAATCAACTGAGGAATAAGATCCGCGTAGTAAATCAGTTTGGCTGCACTTTTGGAATTCTTAATAAGAAACTCGTTTATCTGGAGTTTTCAACGAAGGGATGAAACTGCCGACTCTATTTTAGTTGTAGATGCTACGGGACGTTACCCGGGAAAATAAACTAGAAACTTGAGGACTGGAGCGGCATTTTGTTACGTTTGCAAAGCAACGAACGCAACGTAGCCCGTCTATAACAGTCTACGAAACAAATTTGGATTTATGCCGTCACTTTTTCTAACTTTGCCGTTAATTTAAATAATAAATACATCGACATGGTTTATTTCCAACATTATACTTATGATGTATACTATTTATACATAACAAATATTATTTAAAGGAAGCAATATTACGTTCACAAAGTACATCGTTGCTACTTTATACCATATTTCACACATATTCTCTACCTCTGGATGGCGTAAATTCAGACTTGTAGCAGACATTTCGATTTGAATATCAAATAGAAACATAATAAGCTGCTGAATTTTTGCCGAATAAAGCCGCGATACAGACAGCGCATTGTATTTGATGGGTTTATCGCAATTTTATTCATACAAAAAACCAAGAATGTTTAATATAAGCATATATGTAAGTGTGTAGAAATATGATTGATAGAAGAACAAAAAAGCAGAAATAAAAGCTAAGCGGCCTTACCATTTGATTCCTCTTTAAATAAAAGAATTATTATTTATTTGATGATTGTGGCCACCGCGCTGTTCACACAGTCACTTACAATAAAATATTATAAACACATATAATTCCACAGGAATGAACCCGAAAGGAACTCAATTGAAAAACAGAAAAATTACAAAAATGTCTTTTTTATTGCCAAAATATTTAGACTTATTTTACGAAACAAAAGCGATTATCTTCACATTTGTACGTGGTAAGTTCGACATAATGTGCGAGCTTAAACCTTGGGGTGAAATACTTCGGCATCAAACTTCCATAAAAGCTCATTCTTATGAGATTCAAAGATATTTTGTGCGCTGAAGCATGGTTTGATAAACTATAATACTTGATTTATCAATAAATAGCATGCTGAAAATTGGGTCTGATAATCATCTTCATTAGTAAGGTGAGCACGTTTCCCTAAGTCTAAAATTTTTCTGTACTAAGATATAATTTTCTTTGAATTGAAGGAAAGACAAAGTCTTTTTTATACCATTTAAGCTTCTCACAACACCAACGTATTTCCTACAGCGTGATAGTGATTTTTACTGTTTCTGTAACTTAGATGGTAATAAACCTTTAAACCCGTCTGGAGGTGAAGCGCTGGTTATTCATTTGAGTTACTGGATTAGAAAAACCGCGATTTTTAAACACCTTCAAGTGTATTAGAAGTTTAAGAAAAACTTTACATATTTTTCTAGATAAGACAATATTCCAAACAAGTTGATTATTTGAATGAATTCATAAATGATGATTAAAAAATGAGAAAACTGAAATCACTTCAACAAAAGTAGAAATTATCAAAGTCATTTCAAAAGAACTCTCTCTAAAATCGATCTCATTAATAATTGGGCACTGGCACATTACGATGTTTTTGGTACTTGAAGTTATCAAATCGAATGTTTGTACATTAATAGGATTAATATAAAGTTCAGACAGACGGAAGGATCTAAAGTGCATTAAAAGGCACAAATTTTCGGACAATTCTTTTATAAAAATCTATAGAATTAGTTAGGTCAATGTACAAGAAGGAGCAGCGTCTGGAAAAAGAACCCAAATAAAAATCAAACGCGAGGAATATTGAGAAATAAGAGCAACAAGCAAAAGTATGCAAAGAAAAGAGAAATATAGACAAAATATAAAAGTGATAATTAAACAAGTTGGTAAGAAAGAAAAACAAAAGCGATGCGAATGTGATAGTGGAAAGAAACGTGGACGAATAGTTAAATGTGTGTTATTCTCAAGTACTTATAATTGCATTTTAGCGCAAGTGAGAAATAATTGTAAACGTTGAGTAAATTGATTAGAAGCAAACTAAAGACTTGTGTACTTTTGCAAAACAATTGCAATAAATAATTTTTTTTTTCAAAATCTGAAAGTTGCGATCTATCTGTTCAATGATATAAATTAATGTTTTCCACTGGTAGTCTTAAGTCTCCCTCTCTATAAAGCTTTTCTTCTCTCTATAAAGGAAATATTCTATTTCCATAGCCTGCGGTCAAAACTAAGGCTCCTTTCCTTAACTCCAAACTTTGAATAAATATTGGCTTTTACTTTACCAACAGCCAACAGTTCACATTAATTTGTGGTTTGTCCTGATTTTTCTTTGACCAAAACAATGCAAGTATTTTACTATAAACAATAAAGAAATTTAAATTCTGAATTCAAGCTGAAATCGATAATTAAGTGTATTATTTTGTGGCTCAGTGTTAAGTTTCTTCACTCAGTGCAAGCTTGGAGGAGGCTTATCGGTGTCCCTCATTTTGACTATTGCTGTTGAGAATGCTCTTCTATCAAGTTTGCCATAAGTTTGAATTTTGTGATGATGAACTTTGGAAGATTCTGTCAAAAATTAAATTTGATATTCAGTTATAACTCTGTTAATTTACAACTTGAATTTTTACAAGCAAATAACGCAAATCGAGTATTTATAGGGATTGTTTTGTACAATCAAGTGAATCATGTAGTCGATTAGAAAAACGCAAATAGGTATTTTGGCCGAAAACGCCAATTTACCAGAAATCCTAATTGCGTAAATTTAATTAAGCAATGTTCAGTCAAACATTTTTTTGTCTAATGCAAATTGGCTACTAAGTTTCTATTTAAGGTTATACAGTTCGCTCAAGAATCGGAAAAAAATGTGTGTATATCCTTTTTATACACGAATTGGAATGTTGAAAACAATTCAAAGATGCTGAAAGATTCAAAGAAACTTTTCTGTTGTATACGAGATTCTGCATTAATTACAACATTATTTTTATAGAATACTTGAACTGTTTATTTTGGTTTTCTCACTAGTTCCAGCTCATTAAAATATATATTTAATCTACTAAGATTGCAGCTTCTGCTTTTAATTTTATATAAACTTCTCCGGCTTACTGATAAAAGCTGCCTGTAAAAAAGTGATAAATATTAGACTGGACTAGAATATTTAGAATAGTTCGAGAAGGTAGAAGACCAAATATCGAACAAACCAGCAAAACTAGAAGACGCTTCTTGATTTGATGCGAATGCGCTCATTCTCTTTTGCGCCGCTCATTTTCATCAGAAATTTGTGCTAGCTGTGCTCTAGCATTAATTTAAAATTATTACAAATTTTTCATTAATTATAATAATAGTTGAATTAATTTAAAATTCATTATTTAAATTAGTATTTCGTTCTTCTTCTAATTCTTTATATTTTTACCCAGATAGCAACAGTTTTTTCTTGTTTTGTACAAATAATGAAACACTCTATATTCACAGCGCCTATCAGGAAACATATTTCACTTTTCAGAAGTTCTGAAACTTTTTATTATTTACTCCACGGCAGTGGTATCTCAAAGGAGCGTTTTCCTTCGGTATCATGTAATTAGGCAAACTTTCGGAATATCTGAACCCAGCCGGCAGCAATAACTTAACCAAAATATACGGTTCACTTTAAAGTTCTAATTTGTGGAAATATGTAGGTATTTATATGCAAAAATTTTAAATTTTCCACGTTTCTTTTAATTCAGTTTAAATGAACTGTGAAGCAATCTATTTGCATTAAAATTGCATTTAGAGTTACCCTTCCCTACGCAATCGATCGACAATAATCAGTGGCACTGAAGGCTGATGATCGTTCGAATTAAATTTATCTTCCACAACTCCCGTCAGAGATGTGCGATTTTCCACTGGTTTGAAGCTGGTATGAAGACTAAAATTACATTTAAAATGGCTTCGTCACTTTTGCAATCTATCAGCAATTAGTTGACTGTAAATGCGTAAAGATAATGCGAATCGAGTGCGATTTATATCTTCCAAGAATCACGGTTAACGAATGCGTTTATTTTATTCGGCCAATATTTCTTTTTTAATTCATCAAAATATTTCTGAGAATTTATACTGTTTTGAAGCAACATATGCCACTCTAAAGTATCAAGTAGTAGAGAACCGGGAGTTTTAGGATCTTCTTGAAAAGCTGTGAAGGCTTTTGTACAGTTTCTTACATCTTTTGTTAACTTTTCCTGAATAAAATATGCTGGAAAAGTATTTTTTAACTTCAACGTCGAGGTAATTAATTAGAATGTCGATCCAATCTAAAGTCTATTTTGAATTGATTTGAAAATATTCTGATCAGGCATAACCTATTTACCAAAAATCCGTCAACAGCCAAATCGAATGTCTCCTTTAGGTCGACTATGCTTGTCTAGTACAAGATTATATTTTTTTTAACAAAACCGCACTGGAATGCTTTGTGTACAGCAATGTCTACACACCTTCAAACAGGGAAAATTATTCTAGTCCCTAATTAAAAAATTAAAGATTGGGATTGGAATTGAGTGGGAGTGAAATCCAGTGTCATCCAAGTGTTAAATTTTCCAATATTTTACACTCCTCTGTCTTTCCAAGTATATAGAAAAAAACACACTTTTCATAAAAATTTGTCGATTTAGACGTGGAAAATTCATTTTCTGCTAAACTTTCTAATCAAGCTTCGAAAAGCACACATAAAAAATAATTTAATTATCCTGCAGCTTCAATAGATTAATTAAAAATTTGTTAATCCAATTTTTAAGAAGTTCGTTATAGACTTCTATGCTTTGTGCTTGAATGATTCCGCACTTAAAGCACAACAGCGAAGAATTGAACGGTCGACTAAATACTTGCTACTATTGCAACTACCAAAAAGACAATATCTAATAAACTAACGGTTCAAAGTATCTGTGGAAATCCTCTCGACCAAACTTTATTTTTAGTCTTTTCCTGTCCTTTTCCGTTCCGTCATCTCAATCACTCTTTTGAAGGGAAGCTGATTGATTAGCTGCTTTTCGAGGAAAAGCTTCCTTATGAATGAACACAACTTTATAGAATGAGAATAATAGAAAATGTCGTCCAAAGCGAGGTTAAATTCAATCGATTTAGTTGAACCAACACGGAATATTTTTGTTACAAATCAAGTTATTTTTTCCACCACTTTGGTTGAATAGATAAATAGTTGTACTGGAAATATCCAATAAACTTATGTTTAACGAGTTTTTTAGGTAGACAATATGGTCCATATAGAGGGCGTTTTCCAATTGAGTAGAAAAATTTCAAAGGCGTAGTCCTGAGCTGATTGTATCACTAAAGGGTTCAAAAATGCTTAGTTCCGATCTACAGGATTTTTAAGTTTTCAAAGATTTTGTGGGGTTTAGTGAACATTTTAATAATAATTTCAAAACAGAGGTTTTGAATTTAGTTTGTTAGTGTCATAGTTTAATAACACAGTTGTTTTTATGTGCTATTTATTGTCATTTCATCAAAGGAACTGCTGAAGGACAATCGCAATTCGTGATTAATGGAGGAAGGTATTGAAAAAAGGAGTAGGAAGGTATTGTAAAAAGGTAAGGGGTAGGTAAAGTTAGGAGGTAAATTGTATGTTTCCTGAGCTGTGAGAAATTACTTTTTTTACAGGGCCGTCTCGCTTTTATTTTAAAAACAATTTTACTCATTTGCTTTATCGTCGCCGCCGACTAATCGCCGAACTCCCTTTGCTCTTCGTAATTAGGACAAATGTTGTACCAATTACTTAAATTAACAATTAAAAGCCATAAAATCTTTCAAACTTTAACACCTTGTAGATCGCAAACGATAGCGATAAAATGAACTTAGGAATACGCCCATAAAAGTTTGTACTCAATTAGAAGACACGTATATGGTCTTAATACAAGGAAACGTTGTTGTTTAACAGTATTTCTCAAATTGCTCATTAAATATTCAAATATTCATTAATCATTATCAACATCTTAAAAATTGCTTTAGCCAGTGGGCAGATGCCCTTTTGGTGACTTTACTGAAAACATACATTTTAGCGAAAAATGTTGGCTATAGTAGTTCTATTCTTTGCAGTGTATCGATTTTCTTAAGTAGGCAGGCCATGGATAAAACGTTTCCTTCCGATCGAACAATTTGAAAATTAATTGTGAAAATAATTTCTAACTATTTGGAAACAGCCTGAGGGTGCTTCATTCTGCTGGAACCATATGGAACTTGTCGATATATTGGGTTCCTCACCATTGGCATAAAATACAGTTAAACAGGGTATTCTCAAAACTTTGCAGTTTAAGTGTTTTTTCAATAAGAAAGTGTCTATAAAGGAATTGTTTAAGCTTTTTCGTGTACACCAATGGGTTTTTTTCTGGTACTCAATATTGACAATTTGACATGTTTGCTGAGGTGTTTAAAGTAAATATTGCCGAGTCGGTTGAAGCTATAAACCTAGCTTAAAAATCGCGGAGTGTTGTGCATGTGTGCCATTTGTTTAAGGGTAAATATTTTAGAACTGTAAACATGATGAGGCAAAAATGAGAGCCCGTAAAAAGAGCGATTGAGAATAATCAAAAGAAAAAGCTGAAAATGGAGAAAAAAGAAAAATAAACGGACAAGTCGTTCATAATACTTAATCTAGTCGTTCATAATGCTTTTCCTTGCTGGAAATAGCTGAACTTTGGTTTTCTTGGAATAAAATACTGCATTTATTTTTTCAAAGGACCGGACCACCAAAATGGTTTAAAGCGTATTATATTTAAGCGGAAAACGTAGACAATTTGGCATTTCGGTAAAAGACCCCCAAACGAGCTACAAGGTACATTAACAGCTTTCGATAAAACGCTGTATATTAAAGTAATTATCTTTTAAAAAATTGAGCCGAAAAATCAAAAGGAGGTCAATTAATCAGGAGCTAGTAAGTGGGGGTTAACCATAGAACGGTGTAATTATTTTTTATATTTCGATCTCTTACCTATTGGAAAGCATCAGATTTATTGTCCTCTGGTCCCGTTCGCTCCTCACACTCACTAAATGTCCTCCACGTTTCATGCACTCACTCTCCGCCTGAGTCCAGGACAGTTTGAAAGTATCGACCACCGTAACACAAAATTGACGCATTGCCACCCATCCGAACTCGCACAACCCCACAATTGCTTCAACAGGTTCAGCCCGATAGGACATTCTCAACTTTAACAAGCTCTGCGACGTTTCGGACTCTTGAACCACCTTCAAGACTATTTTGTTCTCTTTCGAGAGAATATCGATTTGCCGCTCCTGGTCGCCCTTTTTTGTGCACCGTCTCCAATGGGCGTCACCATCATGGATCTCGGTTAGTAGGCCGTCGCATGGGCTGATTCCATTTTTTAGGTCTTGGAAGTTGAGCAAAGTGTCCGTTTTTTCTTAAAACAAAACACGTATCTAAGTCAGCAGCCTGATAAAGTGCGCCAATTAATTTACTAAGTTTAATTTCAGTAATAAAAAAGCTGTTTCAATAAGCTGAGTGCTTATAGCAACACTTTGCCTGAACACGGAAAAGCTCAATAACAGCCCACTTAGAGAATGTCAAAGTTCAAACATTTCCAATAAAATAGGGCAATTGTTTGTTAGTAGTTCATGAGAATGTACAACTTTCGTTGAATTTTCATTAGGGGAATATCGCATGGTTGAGTTGGAAAGGGCTTGATTTTTGTGAATTTCTGCTTTTAGTGTGAGCATTTACTGAATTACATTTTGCAATTTCCAACGTGCCTGTCTGGGCTTGATGGGGCCTACATCAAGCAGCAGATTACTATGAAATTTAGTAAAAGATGCCGCAACTTCAGAGACGGGCTAATTAAATCAGCGAAAGGTAATTTAATTTGGATGGGATCTGGAAGAGGCTGAATTTTACTTTATATTCCGATACCCATTCGTATCACATGGCAAGGAAAATATGCAAGTTTCAAGAACTTCAACTGGATAAGGTTGTCTTCAACTATTCGAACAGCTTACCGATAGTTGGAAAAGCATAAATATTCAGCAAGATCCCGAAAAGTGAGTTTCTAGATTTAAATGAACATTTTTCAATTTCCTTAACTTTTAGTTCTCGGCAGATCTTTAAAAAATAGTGTACCTTTTGCAGCACTGTCGCCAATTTGCAATTTGAGTGCAACCCTATTCCCATAGGGCATGTATATCCTGAACGTGCACTGGAGCCGGTTCGTCGGCTTCAGTTCTACTTCCCCAACACGGTTAATGAAAGTGATGTTATAGCAGTAGTCCACTAGACGGTACAAAATGGAAAAAGTGGGATTTCCGTGCACATGCATAAAAGGTTGCGATTTGCTGGTTTCTGGAAAGTAAATGTTCCGTTCTGGCTCGGCTAGCTCCTCTAATTTACCTGAAACAGAATTTAAAATTGAATCACCTATAACACCAAACGTTTGGTAAAAAAATCTAAACTGGAGTAAACATGAAAACCAGTGTTATACCAAATGAACCTTTATAAACAATGGAAACTGTTAGAATAAGACTATAATCAAAATGCTTTTAATATTATTAATATAAGTTCACCAATATATATTATGGACCCCAGTGTACCACAAAGCCATATTGCTTAGGCAGCAAACTTTTTTGTTTATCGCGAGTCGTCGTCAAATCGCTGCTGATACAGAATCGTTCTCGTGTTCGGAAATCTACTTTTGTACTGTGTTGTTCTTTATCATTTATCAATGTACTTTTATTCATACATTAAGAGTGTGTCCACTTTATTTCACCAACGGGTTATGGGCCCAGGACACCAAACACTCTAGAAATTGTGTAGACATTTCAGTAGTGCGTGAGTAAAGTGAGAACTGTTGAAGAATAATCGAAGTGCAAAATGGCGTCAGTGTCAGCAAAATCATCAGAGTTAGTAAAGTTCGACGGCACAAATTTTCAGCTATGGAAATTTAGCGTGTGCATCGTATTGAAAGCGGAAAAGCTCTTGGGCATCGTGGATGGAAGTGTCCCCCAACCACAAGATTCAGCGCTTGCTGAATTGGCAAAAAGGGAAGAAAATAATTCAAAAGCGCAAGTAATTCTACTTACCACCATTTCTCCAAACCAACTAGAATGTCTGGTAAATTGTGAAAATGCACATGAAATGTGGCAAAAACTCTTAGCAGTCCATGAGCAGAAGACCGAAGTTTCAAAAGAACTACTCTGGCAGAAATTCTATGACTATAGCATGGTAGTTGGCGACTCAATAGCAGCACATCTCTCCAAAATAGAAAGAATGGCCAAAAATTTGCGAGATATAAAAGAGCCCTTGAGTGAGAGTGCAATTTGTTCAAAGGTAATAAACAGCTTGCCTCAAAAGTTTAATGCCTTCAGAA
>NW_026019016.1:7531821-7570083 GCF_020466585.1 Dendroctonus ponderosae | reverse complement strand
ACAGAATCGTTCTCGTGTTCGGAAATCTACTTTTGTACTGTGTTGTTCTTTATCATTTATCAATATACTTTTATTCATACATTAAGAGTGTGTCCCCTTTATTTCACCAACAGAAACATCGTTATAAAGTGGCTAGTGAGACTTTTCAATTTGTAAGCAAAGTATTGTAAAGTATGCTTGCAGTATTATAAATTAAATATTAGAAAAACATACCAATGGACGATGAAATATAGAACTCTGCCTGCAGTTCTGCTGAGTCGACGAAGTAGCATAGAATTACTGTTTTGCCGGTCCCGGATAAAAGAGGAGGGTTAAGCGAGGAACTAACTATACCTTCTTAACAAAAAAACAATCAAACACACCTCTCGGACCCGGGCGGATCTCTTAAGGCGAAACACGCGACGAAAAAGTGAATTTGGGATCATGGAACTTACTGCCTCTTCACATGTCGCTTAAGAGCTGGAAAACTAAAATATGGACATAACAGCGGGTACGAAATCAGGTGGACAGGGAACCGAACTCAAAGAATGGGAAATTTAGTATTATTATCTAGCGGAATTGACCAGGGACGACACCAATTTGGCACAGGGTTTATAGTGAGGGAGCCCGTAGAAAAACAATCATGGAGTTTAAATCAATAAGCAAGCTCTCTGCTATATGAGACTTGAAAAAAAGTGGTATAACTGCTCGGGTGGTCTCAGCGCATACCCTGACAGAAGGAAGACGAATAAATAAAGGAATTCTATGATAAACTAAGTATGATATGTTGATTATTTTAGGAGACTTTAATGCCAACGTCGACAACGAAGAAGCGTACCAAACAACTATAGGCAAATATAGCGTCCATGAATCTAGTAAAGGCAATGTATCTAGACTTGTCGATGGTCGAATAAAATCAACCATGTTCGAACATAAAAACATATACAAAGAAACCTGGACTTCAAATGACGGGTTCACAAGAAATCATGTAAATTACCTCCTAATAGATAGAAAACATCACAACAGGCACATATTCGCACCACTTGCTAGTAACGGCAAAGATGAGAATAAGAATCTCCACTTTCCCAACGCATAAAAAGGAGCCCAGAACAACTTGGGATACGGGAAAACTAAAATCAGAAGAGACACAAGAAAGATACCAAGAACAAATAAAAGAGCCTCAAGACGAAAGCAACATAGACTAATTATGGGCTAACATTAAAGAAGAAATAGCCAAGGCATCCAAACAAGACATGACAAAAAATCAGCAAATAAAGCGGTTTGATGATGACTGCCATATGACACTTGAAGCAGGGAACCTAACTAGGAACAAATGTTACAACATCCAACACAACCTAATATAGGAGAATATAAACATGAAAAAAACAGCAGCACGCAGAATGGTGAAACGGAAAAGAGGGAATACTAGTTTTCGATAATAAGGGAAATAGAAGGATATAGTCAAAATAAGAGAGCAAAAGAATATTTCAGGGAAATCTCAAAACAGAATGCAGAAAACAGAAAATGGAACCCAGAGAAGAAAATTTCCTGGAGAATGGAGAACTCATAACCAACGAAAAGGAGATTTTAAATACCTGGAAGAAAAAGCTCCATAGTCAGACTTGACAAAATCCTAAATTTTTTACAACGAATACGAAAAATTTTCTGGAGTCCAGAGAAAAAACTAGACACTAGTATCTAGATCTACCTACATCCCGTAATTCCATCCCAGATATTTTGGAATAAATGGTATCAAATTTCGAGTAATTCTGGAATCAAATAATAATCAGTCAAATCAAGAAAAAAACGCTTAAAAAATTACTGAATTACTTTGTTCGAATCACTTATCTGGTCCGATGATTTGCCGCTGAAAACTAAGTTTCAGAAAAAGCAGAAATTACTTTATCTAGGTAAAATCTTTAAAAGTAAACATGCACCTGGGGAGAGTAAGCATGCAGAATGGAGCAAGATAAGATTTTTTATAGTGTTTTCTACATACATCAACTATGGCAACGGCTATAAACCGATTTCCCATATCCAGAATTTTTCCCCCAAGAGACAATGTTTTTATCGACACTGATTTTCTTACCAAAACTTCTGGTTTCGCTGCATGGAAATCACCAAACGGATGAAGCAAAGAATTCTTCATTTTCCTGCTGTTCCCCGATTAATCAACGAACAGTTAGGTGATATGAAAAACGAGCTGAAAAAGCGCTTGCGAAAAAATTGATGTGGAAAATACGTTTTAAGAAGTTCATATTGTCGAAAATGAAGGAAAATTTAGATTTTTCTCTGCACTTTTTTAGTTACGTATTTGCAAATATATATTTCAACCCGAAGAAGTTTATGTGCATTACATGAAACTTGTTTGATTGAAATATACATTTATTTAATTGCTAAAAATGGTAAGAAGTCTTAATACATATCGATTACAAGTTTTGTCGTCTAATTTTTAGGATATAATTCATCATAGGAATTAAATATTTATCCGAAATTAATTAATAATGCAAAAATTTGCAAAAAAACTACACACCTAATTTTATATTGCAAATTGCGTACTTAAACTTGGTTTTCAGTTTTTAACACATTTCTTAAATATAAACTTAACAAAAGATACTATTGAAAAAAATTTGTATACGCCTAAAAAAATTAAATATCTGATAGCTGCATTTTAGGCTTTAGAGCATGCAAAACTTTTTACGAACAAGAAATGTTTGCTTAAAAATAATAATAAGTAAGTTTTTGCAGGGCTAGAAATTGACTCAACAGTAGAAGCAAGCAATTCATTAATTAAATTAAGTGCAAATATTTACTACCTGCTTCACTGTTTTTATTTATCCCTTTTAAGTATTTAATTCGACATTTGTAATAAACAAATAATTACGTAATCACGTTTCCATCCTAGAAATTAGTGAAAAGCAAGAAAAGCTCATAAAGTTTCAATCAAACGCTTCCAAGCAGTTTTCGTTGTGGTCCAGACCAAACGAGCCGAGCCTGAGCCGCGACAATTTTCTTTGATGTTTTGTGAAAACCCCGACAGACAGTCGATTTTCTGTCCTGATTCATATTTATAACTATTTCTGATGATAATAATATTCAGAAAGTATGCAAAATTGCAAGAAATACATCACCTTTCCAAACACTACACACACAAACTACACCGTTACACTACCACATTTATGAATTTATGAATCAATGCAGGGAAATTTACGAGTTTTTATATTTTGCGCTAAGAAGAATGCCTGCATTTAAACAAACTGCTTATTCAAATTCAGGTCAATGTCTTCAAAACCGTATTCAAATTATTGTTATAAATTAAAAATGAAACGAAAACCTAGAATACAAAGTTTTTAAGAAAAAGAATTGCACAGCAAACAGGATTCAACTCCCTGGAGAAAAAAACTTAATTAAGTTTATCTGAATTATTTACTTAACAGCCGCAGAACCTCTTCTTCAATAAACACGGAATTTTAACACCAAAAAAAACTTCTCACATTTAAATCGATCCTTAATTGATCTTCCTATTCGTAACTGGCCCTTTCACAAATCTGCAAGGGTTGCAGTTCCATTCGATTGACGTGCTTAAGAAAATTAACTAAAGCGTGAAAAGAGGATTAAATGACAAATTGCAAGTGCCTTACCGTTATACTTATGCAGTATTTTACAAAGAAATCATGAACCAACTCAGCGTGGCAAACTTATCGCAAACCTCTTTCACGACAACGTAAAATTGTCCCATACTGCAATCTTTTTCAGGACGTTTATCTCTTCACGTCACGTCGCATGTCGCATACAATCTTTTATCTCTTAGAATCCGTCATCAAAGAAAACTGCAAAAGGTCGTTTGAGCTCATAAAACTTTGAGCGCTTTTTGTTTAGCTGATCTGACTGTGCCTTTTGATAAATTTTAATCAGAAGAAGATTGATGTTATTTATCACTAACAAAGGTATGAATGCATTGACATGGTTTAGACCAAAAGTAATTTTTAGTTAGATTCTTTAATGTTTAAATAACGATTTCCTGCTTCTATAAAACGCTAGAAGTGGAAGCTTCTATAAAACGCTCTCGACTAAGGAAAAGATGTTCAAAGGTGGCGGATAAGACTCTCGAAAGCAAGGAGCACTTGCAGAAGCTTGTAGTCGAAATGTAAAGTGATTTTTAATAAATGTTGGATCAGGACTTGTGGCGAGAGCTCTCAAGCCTTTTACGAACTGCTGGTCTTGATCCAGATATTTGACTCTCAACGGACAATATTTGCTTTAGGATTGTATGCTCTTGGAACGTTTAGCAAACGCTCTCGTATATTGAATAGTACAACTTATTCGCAAAATTCCAAAATTTTACAATTGCTAAAATGTATGCATGTCCTTTGTTTCGTTGAAGCGAAAAAATATTTACTAAATTTTAATACGTAAATACGCTCTAGGGCGGCATAGCCCGAGAAAGTCATCAGCTTAAAGCATTGCGTTGACTATTATTTTTTAATCCAGAAATATTTCAAATTTTATCATTTCACGTTTAAATTTTAAAGCAACTGTTTTAACACGTCGCTGGGAAAATTCAGTATCAATAATTTTTATTGTGCCACTTACCACAGTTATACAAGCAATGATTTAAATAAAGTTTGACTGCTGTGATGTTTCATCGTATTAAAGATTGTATTAAAAGTTGTCCTAAAGTGAAATAACTATAGAACATGGTATAAAATGAATCGAATGGAACATGGACAAAAATAGGTAACCTGATGACATTTATATATTTAGATCCATATATAAAACTTTCGTCTAAAGTTATACCTATGGCGGAAACTTTAGAACAGAAGAATACTGTTAGCGCACAGTATACGGCCGTTCAGGTTTGTAGTATCAACATTCTACGCGGAAAATATTATCTGTTTGCTATAGAAAATATGTGCGTTCAATGCAAAAACTTTTAGATCGATTCTTCAGCATGAAAAGTCTTCACTGGGTACCTGATGTAGAAATCTAATGATCTAATACTGAAATAAAAATTTGTTTGGATGATTGTTCAGTAAAAATTTTTTTATTTGGTACATTTAACTTGCCTGGATAATTTCAAGGAAATCAAGAGTCTTCAATGTTTTGTAAACTAATAAATTACAGTTTCAGATATGTATTCATATAAATTAAATTCAATCAAACAATCATTCTTGATTGAATTTAACATCCGGTGTGTACTCACCAAATTATTCTTGTTAAATATAAATAGTATAGATATGAATTACATTAGTGTTGTTATTATCAATAAAATTGTTAGTTTAAATTTACATACCGTTAACTCAAACACCCTGAATATGTCAATCATATTTTTTAATGTTATTTTGAGTTTACCATAAATATAGTTTCATATTACTACAGGACTATTAGGGGCAATAAATAGACTTTCGCGAAATTTTGTTTATTTTTAAAGAAAGTGTGCCTTGCTATTTGATTAACTATCACAAGTTATTAATGTTGGAGCTCTAGCATAAATTCTAAGAACACATCCACTGAAATGTTCCTGCAGATTTGCCTAAAACTTCCTGCGTCAACTTGCTACGGTCTGAAACTGCAACATTTGTACTTTATGAGTATTATTGAGAGTGACATACATTCCTGCATATTAGTCGAAATATTCTTGTAATTATGATTTACGAATCTGTGAAAAAGTTACTCCGTTTATCAACTGAATGTTTAGGTGGATGGCGAATATGGTATATTTGGAGACAGCCATAAACAGAGAGCATTTTTTTTCATGTATATGTTATAAGATAAAATAAAACAAGCGATCATTTATTTGAAATTTTTTGCTGAGAAGCTGGTAAATTGAAGTGACCAAGAAAGTTGGGTAAATGAAGTGAAATGTAATGATTTTCTATTAAAAATAAAAAAATAGTTGCAAAGGCATTTTGAACTACGTAAGAAGTCTTTTCTATTAGCGATATTTACTTATTTCTGAAGATTAACATTTTCTTCAACTGCGGAATTAATTCAATTTCTAATATACATATTTATATAGAGATGATAACCATATGTAAACCGTGCATCAAAAATCACCAAACTATTAGTCATTCGACATTCAGACGAGAGTATAATGAAAGTACGCTTATCAGAAATGTTGAGATTTAAATCCATTAATAAATATTAAGATTCTAGTGGAACACTGTGTAGAAATTTAATCTTATTAAATAATAACTATTTATCTTATATACATGTCGATTCGTAATGAAATGCATAAATATGTGTGCCTTAATAAGATGCAGTTTTATTTCTGTGCGTTTATATTATTCTTTATATATCTATTCTTTTTGACTATTCATTTGATAATTTCATAAACATTTATTCAATCCGCACCTAAATCAAATTTGGAGACTAATCAATAAAGTATATACAGGTTGGCTAGTAAACTAAGAAAAAAATAAGAAAAATCGCCCACTTGCACTTAATGCTAAAAACTCAGAAACTGTTCTTTCGAACAGTATTAATTTCATTAAAATAATGATAAATATCCTATCAAAAGCAATCCGTAGAGAATGATTTAAAATTAGCTCGAAGTTTTGAAGTTCAAATTTACGCTTAAGCAAAAACCGCGCATTTAATTCTCTATAGGTATTTAAATTTAAAACTTAATAAATTTGGAACCTTGAGCATGGGTTAAAATAAAACTTAATAATTATAAAACAATACAAGTAAAGTAAAATTGCGATCAATAATGTTGTTTAGAAGTATAAAATTTTAGTGGGCTTAAAAACCATTAAAAAACTGCGTTTTAATGAAAACTTTATCCAGGCTTTAATCTTAAATATATACTTTTAAACAAAAATGTCTTCCTTTTGGAAAATACTATTTCTTAAATTTCAAATAATTGAGTTCAATGAGTTAATGTACCTTGAGAATTTAGCTTAATATCTATTACCTCGACGCAGCCAAGCAATTTGTCGGTTTTATCATAATTTTCTAGAAAATTTCCAATGTTTACTCTCTTCTAGCTAGAATAATTCGAAAATTTTGACATGCTGATACCATGACATACATTTTGTAATAATAAAGCATTCTGAATATTGTGTTTAAATACCGTTATTTTAAAGAAAAAATTCACTTTCTAGTAATTCCAATGCAAACTATCAATAGGTAACACATTTGATTTGTTGTCGTTATTACCGCAAGAGAAACTTTCTGTTTCAAATTTAGTTTGAAAGACAAATTTTTATTTTGATTTTGAAAAAGGTTTATATAAAACTTGTATTCATTTTTTAGTTGTTAATTCGCAATCAATAAAAATAAAGCTTTATATTAATTGATTCAACAATAAATTTTCTTTTTTGAAAAATCTTTCTCACCGAACTTTTTGTAGATATTTTAAGGGAGGAAGACATATTTTAAAAGAAAAAATCAACAATATATCAGTAATTGCAGCAATTGGATTTAGTAATCGAATTTCGTTTGTCTGGAAACTAAATATATTAAATAAACGTTTCTGGTTCGGGGCGAAATTGTTCTTGGCAGAAATAATCGGGATTTAAAATAACGTAAAATTTTTGTTTCAAATCTGTTTGCGAAACGGCTTAAACTTAAGGAATTAAAATAAAAATGTGAATTTTGAATGCACACCTTATTGAATGATGTTTTATTGCAATTATCTAAAAAATATTCTCGCCGTTGCAATATTTCTGTTTTTTAAGTTGTAAAAAAGTCGATCCGATTATACGTACTTACCACAAACAGTTGCAGAAACCTGGCACGTTAAAACATAAAACAAAATATTTTTTATAAGTGTTGTGAAGAAAATATAAAGAACGGCTGCAACTATGAATAGTGTTACCGATATTCGTTTTGTGTATATGTGTGTGTAAAAATTTTCATCAGATTGATTGTTGCTTTAAAACTGGTCTTTGAAATAATATGTCGTACCGAAAACCAACTGCAAGAAAAAGGAATTTCTTCCTTGTACAAGTTTTAAAAGAAACATGTCATCAAGAATATCAATGAATGCACGTTTACCTTCATCTACTCGTGTTGGACAAAGTGAAAAAAAAATATCTCGGTATATTGTGGTTCTTATTATTATTATTATTACAATTACCGTTATGCAATAAACTGCAGCTTCATAAATAATGAACGAGTTTTGCAAATATTCCAGCAGCAACAATTTAGTTTTATAAATACCTTTCTTAAAGTAGCTCGTAAGATTGAATCACTAAGCAGAGTTCTAAACGAACCTTCCTCCATATTCATATGGTGGTTCAGATATAATAATTTATTTAAGTATTCGAATACTAACCACATAGTTTATGAGACATCCTTCCTTGGTGAAACTGGGTCTGGTTGGGACCAGTAAAATGCACGTATCCCTTGGTGCAAGGAATGTTCAGCCGAACCAGTTCTGCAACCAGTCCATGCCCATCATTGGGCGCAGGAAACCAAATTCGGCAATCCGAAAATGCTGGCAAGTCGTTATTGCTTAATGTGACTGATTGCCGACGCAAGTAAAGACGACATTCTGAAAAGTAACGGATGATATCAAAAACTCATTATTGAAATAATTTCCTACACGCGCCAGATATTAATTAATTACATTCTGCGAAACTTTCTTAAAATTGACTACCAACTGTACATATTGGAAACTTTCCCCAGCCTAACTAACTTCCAGAAAATTAGCATGTTACCCAATATGTGCTTTGTATTAAAGTTAGATTAATGTTCTAAAAACATGTAAGACTGAAGTTAGATTTGAAAACTTTGATTGCTTTCCAAGTTTATATACAGGAAGTTTCTTATAAATTCAGTTTTATCTTAAATTTACGGCCGGTGTTTTGCGAAGACTCTAGAACTATGACTATATTTTCCACTAGGTATTTAAAAATATAAATAAAACTGGACTGAAAGTACTATTTACGGAAAATTTGGTAGCATAAAGAATGCATAAGTGCGGAAATAAGTAAAAAGTCCTTTAAGTATTAACGCTTACGGGCTGCTAGATCATTTAGAATATTTATAACCAACGAGAATCGAGCATAATAGCAATTTTTATTAATGATGCTGTGTTGAAATATGAGTAGCGCATTTGGACAATTAGAACAAACTAAAATTTAGAATCAGCATCATGTAAACAACCTAAATAATCAAAAGAATGACTCAAGCCTACGAAGGGAACAAATAAAGATTGAAATATATTTGAAGAGAAACAAAATAAACTTACCGGATGATATAGTATACGTGAATATTGCTCGATGAATCGAAAGATTGTCTTCTGCTTTGTGGTTGATTCTAAAACAAAAAAAAAATTGATAGATACGAAATAAAGTCTTTGAATATTGAAATATTAATACAGAATGAATTATAAATATTTAACAAAAATGAAAATTACTAGATTAATTTGACTGATTGCACACTATATAGTAGTTTTGTATATTTACGGTTTCGGAGCTCCGTAGATTGTTGTGCAAAAAGACTATTTTTTACCTAAATGTATCATTCAGAACTGAATACATTTGAACTAACGCATTAGCCAAAGGTGCAAAGTTTTACTATTTGGTAATATGAAGAAACTATGGATATTTAGTGAAATAAGAGCACTTTGTGTCAATCTGTGATGGAACCCGTACGAACATTCTGTTTTATGAGTTTGTTGTGTGTTGTTTCGAGACGAAAATACATAAGAATTGAAAACATGAATATACTTAAACCATATAGAACTTAACTACATACTTTAAAATATAGTTTCATAACTCATATAAATGATAAGGAACAGCTCATGAGTTTTTAATTACAACATCAAATATGCAACGAAGATTTATAAGCGAGCACTCAGAAATTTTTAAATACAAGAAATATACATATAGAATTTTTGTTTGCAAATCTCAAAAGGCCTTCTTTGGTTTGAAATAGCTATCGAACCAACCCTTGATAAATATCTGAAAGATTTTTTGCAGAAGGCAAAAATTGGCTTTGCAAAAATTAAACGTCGACGCAAGAAGAACCAAACAGACCATTTCAAATGATATGTTTAGGTGAAGATAATGTTGTTTAAACGCTAGGTAACTAAAGGAAAGAAAGAAAAGATGGCGTGTAACATTTGGTTCACAAAATTCAAGGGAAAAAATATCTCCTGTAAAGATCATAAAGAGTTAAACATTCAGTATAGTCACGAATGTTGCAAAAACCTAAAGCCCGGATCTACTTTGTTAATTATTTGAACCTGAAAACCCTAGTCTCCCATGAATTGTTAAATTTGTGCTACTTAAAACACACCGACTGCGTTTAAAGTAAGTTACTGAAAAACACTAAAGTCTCGAACCATTCACATATAAGCGGTTTTTAGCTAGACAGTTTAATTAGAAATTTTCCAATACAGCGTTCAGAATTAGAACCAAATGTAGGAAACTGGTACATCGTAAAACTTTCAGAAATGGAATACACTCTAGATAATTGGCGAAAATTACATATTCGTAATTTCTGCTCTCCACAACTACTTTCCTTTTGAGTTTGATCTAGATTAACTAAAGAATCCATAAAATTCAGGTATTTATAGTGCGAATAACTGTTAATTGGTCCACACTTATATCTATGTTCGGTATTTTGATTTGTGTTTTCAAAACCGGTGAAATTATGTATTTTATGTTTGTTGTTGTTCAATTTTATTGTCTCGACCTGCTGTCGATAACCTTCTGCATACATTTATCCTGCAGCTATTGAAATACTATACATTCTTAATGAATATTTCCAATTATTCTGTTTCTTGAATTCTTGTTCAAACAGAGATAAAGATGAAAATGAAAGAAACAATTAAATCGCATCAATACTGATTGCTGGTACTCCGAACAAAACAGTTTGGTTTCGGTAGTGCGCACTTGAACAGGTAGCGATTATTTCGATTTTGCCCAGAAGACTTTGGTACCCGTGCAACCAGTACTTTTTTATTTCTCTTCTGCTGCATTTCTTTGCGGGTCAAGGTGGGACGTTAGTGGTAACCTTGATGGCCATTTGATAATATCTTCCGTGCGTTAATATTGCAACAAATGCGCGCCCAATACTATTTATTAATTATTTTCGATAAATAAATGTTCATTCAGTTAGTAAGTTCACTTGCCTTTGAATTGGTCAATAGTTTAGAAACGATAATTTTCCGGTCGCAATGGCAAATGTTAATGAAGCACCATTGGAATTGGCAGATCAGCAATCAAGTAAGAAAACATTTTCAATTTTAGACAAAAACTGGGAACGCAGTGATATCTGGCGATGTTTGGACAACATAATTTTTGTCGTTAGCATTGATATATTAGTACATTCTCAATAATACAGTTATATAAAGTGATAATTCTACAGTAGTTTTCTAATTATGCCATTTAACATAAACATGACTAGATTATTGCGATCTATTTTTGCGCAATTAGTAGAAACAGAATTACTTTCGTTGAGCATGAATCATTTTAATTGGTGTGCTAGGTTACTTTTTAAGTATTGAAATACTCAAAAATACTTGAAAATGTTTAATTAGTTGCTTGGTATATTCATATATTAAGCCGAACACATTTTGCCACATTGCATAGTAGCGCTTGACCTAGATACATAAATATTATCAAATAGATTTATTTATGCAAAATTCATAATGTGAGATAATTGAATACAATTTTAATGTGGTGGATTTCGAATCTATGAAGCCCTAACATATTGAAATTGATGGAGGTTTCATGATAAGATGACTTTTCATCTATCATCTTTCTATCTAAAAAAATTAATTAATTAATTAAAGGGCTGAAACATGTGCTTCCTAGTCAGGCGCCAAATACCTCATATCAAAAGTGCTTTAAAATTGTATTCAAATTAAGTTTGCCCTTCAGGAATTCCCTTGATCATAATATAGGATACCCGTTATAAATTTATTTTTATTAAACATTGATTGCCTATTCTTTAACTGCACTCAAACCAACAAAGTGAGATTTTAAAAAGTACATACAAGCTATCAGTTTCCTAAATGCTTAAAATATAAGTAGGTCTACACAAGGTAATTAGTTGCGTCACTAATTCATCTAAATGTGTGTTATCTTTTAAACCCTTTTTGACAATAAACACAGTACTTGAGAACTGCATAAATTAATTTTATACACCATTACAAACGCTTACATGCAATAGTTTACGTTGCAAGATCATGAGCATTTTCTTGCTTTCTATCAATAGGGTATATAGTTGCGTACAATGTACCAAAAGTTCGATTGTATCCTCAGTACAATGTACGAAAAAACTCATTGAACTATTTTTAATCTGAAATCTGACAATTCAGCATTGTACTGCATCGATTTAAATCAAAATATTCAAGAGTGGGTTACATTGTGTTACTTAACAACTCCACAAAATTGTGTAATTTTAACAAGTGTTTTTCATGACTTGGTAATATTTTATTTAAATTCTTAACTTTTTAAATTTATTTTGAAGTATATTTATTTATGTATATGTACAGGGTGTCCCCTAAGCACATGATCTTTGGCTCAAATGATGGCCATATGATTAAACTTTAAAAAAAGTTCGGCTTCTGCAATGAATGGTCAAAGTTCTTCAAAAAAATACTGTTTTTTTAAATCGGGAGAATTGTACGATGGCTTTTATTAAAACTCGCTTTAAATTTGTTCCTATGCAAGACTCATGTTTTGATGAGGAACCGAGTTTATACGCTTTGAACAAGTGAGGAATTCTTCAGTGTCTTGGTACAAAAAAGATCATAACTTTTTATTCGGTTGCTGGAATTAACTGATTGATTTTGAGGTCATGCACTAATTTTTTTAAGAACTTTGACCATCAATTGCAGAGGCGTTGGACGTAGCAGATAATATCATGTGCTTCCGGGACACCCTGTATATACAGTAAAATATTTATACATTTTACGCTTCAAAGAACTCAGTTAAAGTTTACGCTTTCAAATTGCAAACTAAAGTATTTCGAATACAATTTTCTGGGAAATCGAATAAAAATTCATTTCTAAAACGTTGTCGATTCCTGCTAAACATGAACAAGTGCTCGACTAATACAAACCATTGTGTGCAACTTCATGTGAATAAATACTAATGAGCACATTTTCTTCTTTGATTTTTTTGTAGCGATTGCAAAGTCACGATATTTACACTTTACTATTATACAGGGTGATGGTTTTTTTCTCTTGGAGATTCGGTCTGGGCAGTGGTGAAAAAAATAAAAGCATTTTTAGCTACCAAGCGTTCGGCGATTTATTGTCGCCTTTTTCAAGGCTGAAAGAGTTGTTACGATTTCGTCAAACATGAGCTCTGAATTAAATGGGGTACAAAACTTAAGGGACTTTTTATTTGGGTACAGTGTACCTACTTGCTACTAATTGTTTGTCATAAGTAATCTGGGAATTCTCCAGAATCTGTTGTCTGTTACAATCTTTTTAGACTTGATTCACATTGCCGAGTTACAGGTTGTCACGGATTAAAATTAAGAATTAACAAATAACATAAGAAGGCGACAACAAATCGCCGAAAGCTTGGTAGCTAAAAAAGCTTTTCTGTTTTTCACCACTGCCCAGACCGAATCCCAAGAAAGAAAAACCATCTTTTAATTATTCGTTTATCGGTCAGGAAACAAACACTATTAACAGGGTGGCTAAAGGAAAACTCAGCGTTTCTAAATTTAAAAAATCAAACGAGTTATGGCCGCAAAGAAAATCAAAGAACTTTTCAAACAAGGCATACTAAACCCAACATTAGATTTAAAATTTTGTCCAACCCGCGCTAAGGGAATAAAGGTGGGTGTTCTATTACATTCTGAAAATGTTTCTGGTGGAGAATCAAAATTGGTGCGTTCTAGCGTTTTTTTAATATCTACTTCAGTAGCGGAAAATGCCGTTGTTTCGCTTTGGTTTAGCCGCCATGGTTCATTCATTAAACTGCGGAAAACGCAAAATATGTTTTAATTAATGAGTTTATTTAGGTAGCAATCAAAGAATATATTGTGTGTCTCAATTTGCCACAAAAGTCATTGAATTCTGAGAGGTACAAGTATGAAAAATTCCTGATTTTTTTTCGTAAGCGCGTAACAATTTTGACACAACCACCAAGACAAGCTTGCAAATTAATGATGTAGGAAGGATCTTGTTCACATATCTAATGTTTTGAAAGTTTAGCGAAATAAGCAAATTCGAACAATTTGATTAAAATTTAAAAAACCTAATTTAATTTAAGCCTTAACTTTGTGTACTGTTAAAAATATTCTACGCTTTTTATTGGTAGTTTGAAAAATTAAATACCCCATTAAGAAAATTCCAACTTTTGAGTACAACAACCACCAATCAACTTTCAGTTACGGAAAATGCCTACAAGTAGATTTTTGTCTATAAGTCAATATTGGCATATTTGTCTGTCCAATTAGTCTTGGTCCGCAGTGCGCTTAATTGTTTAAAATTTTAATTTACATTTCATTTTACGCAATCTCAATTTTGTTTAACAACAAATTTAGTCTTTGTTTATTTTTTTTTGACAGGTATTTTGTTTGTCTTTTATTCATAATTGTCCTCGGCAGTGAATTTAATTAACGGTACATCATATATTTATCTATGAGGAAACGCTTTACTACCCCATTAATTAAATTATTGATTTTGGTGAATTTGAATTCTATAATTAATGCATTTAAAAAGTATATTTTGTAACAATAAATATTATGTATAAATTAACTAGCGTGTTTATTTTATTTAGAACCTGTCCTTATATAATATTACCAAAATGATTAAGTTAGGTATTTTAACAAGGCAAGCAAATGCAATGATCGCACAAACATTTTAAAGTGTAACTGATGTGTTATCTTCAATCTTATAATAATAATAACATCAAGTTATTATTTTTTAGGTATTTGCTTCTGATTTTGTTTTGCTTTGTTAAAGCGTCACTAATTCATTCATCAGTTGTTCCTTGATTTGCCAGAACCATTATGTCTAATTCAGATGTTCTACTTTTTCGCAGGTTCACCTTTTATAAAAGTTCGATATATACAAGTCGTTCTTTTATTTTTTATGCTGGGAATTTCATTCAGCATTAGAATATGTTTGTCAGTTGCCATTGTTGCCATGACCTCAAATAGTACTTCTAGTAATCCAGATGTTCCAGTACGTATATTGAGTTACTATTAGCATTCGCTTATTTATGTCATTATCCAAAATATATTCGGATACTATAGAAAATGTTTCCTTAATATTATATGAACAAAAGTAAAGCTCAAGAGCAATGCAATCATAACAATAGTCGAGATTTTTTGGAGGCTCCAGTAATTGAACTTATAGAACAGAACAATAATCAACTATTAACTTCTAAATTATTTAGATGCTTTTGATAAAGAAACCACTCTTTAGATACATAAGGAAGTTAAGGAAATATTTAACGAGTTGTACATATCTGATTTACAACGTTCTTTACTTAAGAAATCTAAATTAATGTGCTATTAATTTTCTGTACAACTTTGCAAATTAAATAGAACCTGAAGCGATCAGTTGAATCCAACTATTAGAAAAGCATTTTAAAATAGTACTTATTTGAGTATGATTTAACATAAATTACTAAAATGTATTAGTTAGTTATTTCATAAGCATATTTTAATTAAAACGGCTTATCGTAAAAATTTAGTTTCTATTTGTTCACATCATGTATTGTTTTTTCCAGTATTATGATTGGGGTAATTCGAATATCATTCTCTCCTCGTTCTACTGGAGTTACGCTATACTTCAGTTTGTGGCCGGCAATTTTGTTCATTGGTTTGGCACAAAAAAATTAATTTTGGTGTCAATTTTTGCAAATTCCGTAACATGTGCCCTCGTAAGTAGATTTTGGGAATCTTGAATAAATGTCTTTCTCTTAGTTGGTTGGAATTATTTAAAGATTCCATTGGCAGCAAAGTGTGCCGGAGCTAACGGAGTGATGGTTTTACGTGTTATTCAAGGGCTCTTTCAAGGGTTTCTACTTCCCTGCATGAATGGGGTGTTGGGAAGATGGTTACCACCAACTGAACTATCTTACCTCACATCAATAGTTTTTTCAGGTACATTGCAAAAATGCTTTTTAAATATTTATATTGAACTAGGGGGGAGCGTTATGCATTTTATAATTTTTTTTAAGGTTATCAGGTGGGAGCTATAGCTTCAACAGTAATTACTGGCTATTTCTCAGCTTCTCATTGGGGTTGGCCCGCAGCATTTTACTTATTTGCCGCTCTTGGGTTTGTTTGGTGCATATTTTGGGCATTTCTTAGTGCCGAGACTCCAGCAACACATCCGTCAATTACGAAAGAGGAGCGAAAATATATAGAGCATTCACTTGGCCAACAGGATGATCATTTGGTGCGTTAATTTCAACAAAATAACCGTATATGTGTATAATAAATTAAAAAACGTTTTTACATATAAATTTAATGTTTTTATTATTTTTAGATTGGCAAAAAATCGATTCCATGGAGTGCCATTTTGAAGTCGGTGCCCTATTGGGCCATTATAATTGCGGCTATTGGAGAGTCATGGTCGACCACATTTTTATCGGCTGAACTGCCCAGTTATCTAAGTTATGCAATTGGGCTTGACATTCAGGAAGTGAGAATCGATTAAAAATACAATGGAAAATGGAAGAATGTTCGAATGCCATTGTGTCTGTGCTATCTAAGTATTTAAAGTGATTACGGCCATTTTTCCATTAATTCACTACCATTATCATTAACCGAGTATAAATTGATTGTCGTTTTTCTATGAATGCTACTCAATGCTTTGAAAATTTTTATCTACTTTGGTTGTGTAACGCCAAGACAAAATTTCTTACTCGAAAGCGGAAAATCTAAAATGTTCACGGAATTAAAAATACGTTTACAAACACAAATAATATCAAGAATTGAAATATTTTTTTATTGTTATGCATTGATCTTACTCAAAATTTTATTTGTCCTACAAGACCAACTTTTTATTGCATTTTTAGAGTAGCCTATTTTCTGCTGCTCCAGTAGTAGGGGCATTGATTGGATGCCTTTGCTATAGCCCTATCGCAGGATACGCCATAAAAAAGGGTTACATTACAACTATAAATTCCCGAAGATTTTTTCAGGGATTTAGTAAGTTGCTTCCAGATCTTATATTTCGGTAAAGCGAAAATTCCGTAATGACTTACCAACAATATTTTTTGTTACCAATTATCACTTTTTCATTTTATATCACAATTTACAAATCAGAAATCAGTAATTCATGTAATGTATATTGACATGGTATGCTTCTGGCTAGATATACAGGGTGTCAAAATAACATGATAAGTTCCGATAGACATAGCTTCCTTACCACGATATAAGCCGTAATATAAATGACGCCGCTGAAAATCGGGTTTTATTAACTAACTCTTAAAGGACTTGGTATAATTTGGCATAAACTCGTTTTGCTGTTTGAGTTCGCCAAGATCGACCAGCTTATACACATCAATGCTTCTATATATAAAACCCTGTGGTATAAAATCCATTAAAGCTTAAACTAAAAAAAAGTACTGCTTGACATCGATAAAATGATGTTTGTTCCAACAGGATTGCCTTCTAATCATGAAAGTTTGAGACCGAACGACAATAAGAATCAATCTCGTTTTTAAACTGAAATCCTTACTGTAAATAATATTTATTTTTGTAATGTTTAAAATTTTCGGATTTTTTGCATAGTTAAGCTGCTCAACAAAATAGTCAGTACACGGCCATATTTTCCTTAATACAGGATAACTTTTGATTATGGTGAGAGATTTGATTTCTTTTGAAGCTATTTCTAATCCAATTTGTGCTCTGTTGGTAAGTGTTTTTGCAAAAATTTAGTGCTGCAGATAAATTTCATAAAGAATGAAAAATGAAACAATGCAAAAGTTTAGAAAATCATTTTTTCCCTAAATTTAAAAAGACAAATTTTCCGGATTTTGCAATAAAGGGCAAAAATATAGACCTCGTACTTAGTAGTCTACTTACGACGAAAATCCGATATACAGGGTTGTATCATTAAGCGAATTATTTAAGAGTGAAGTTCGCTTTAATTGAAGGTCTGCCAGAACCCGAGACTTCGGGCGCAGTTCTGACTTGACTATGAAGTTTTAACTTCAACATGAGCTCTATATTTTTAAAATCAGTCCATGAGGAACAGCAAAACCAGTAAGTTGATTTTTGACAACCCTGTAAATACAAGACACAAAAATTAAAAAAAACATTTAGAGATATAGGGCCTTTCTTTATGCCTTTAGGGTTCAAATCCCTAAACATGTTTTTGTGCAACTACGAGCATGTCAAACTTTTAGTAAGTTTGCATTATTTTATTAGCCACCATGCAGAAGACTAATCTTTTGCAAAAACACTGACGAACAGAAAAACAACTAAACTAGAAAACTTTAAACAAAAACGCTTTAAACAGAAATCCAATCGCTCACTGCAATCAGACTTTATCCAGGTCCAAATTTAGTGGAAATTTGAAACATTTATTTTCTTGGGCAGTATAGTTAAATTTGCATTCCCCATCTGTCATCAGTTTTTAATTTAGATTTTGAAAAAGGTCTGATGTAATTAAAAAGGTATTAAAATGCTAAGCTTTAATTGGAAAACGGGCCATTTTAGCGATGTCAAACAACAGTACTTTTTTAAATTCAAACTTCGAGATATCGACAAACATTTTTCTTATGCTATAATGATTCAGGATATTAATCATCGAAACATTTTTCAATTAATTTAAAAGTAAATTCAGAAAAACCGATTTTCACAAACACTTATCAAGTAATTTTGACTCCTGTATCTGAAAGTACTCCCACGTATCCGACTATAAAAAATCAAACATGCTATAATAGATTTGCAGGTACAGTACGGTAAGTGGTAAAATTGCAATTTTTATCAAATGTCGTCATTAAATGTGGAAAATCCTAAAGTTTCCTGCTAAATCTCAAATGGGCGCGCGCTTAAAGAAAACTTGTATTATAAGCTTTTAATTAAAAAACAAGTTCTTGTTAACATCGTGTTCTACGACGTCTTTATCGGTAAATCTGCGATTCCCTTTTTCGGTTTTCCCCATTAGCATTCTTCCGCCTTGGTTTTTTGTCAGCTTTTCTCGCGAACACTTGAATTCTTGTAAACTTTTCGCCCTTTTTCTAATTTAGCTCTCAAACTGAAATTTAAACTGACACTTGTTTCTATACTTTTAAGTAAGTATATGCAAAAATTAGACAGGGTCAAGTTTTAATATTTTTAGGAATTCATATTCAAAAACTTACATTTTGCGCCACTTGTAATTTAAATGATCCAACATACAGGTTGTTATGCTTTTTATAATAATTTTGCTGCCATCGAGTAGTGCTTAATGATAAATTCGTTAATTTTACTGCATGTTGGGGTTTAAAAAAAAAGATAGATTTATCTATGCATTGTTTCTAGGTATGTTTTCTGTCAGTATCGGTTTTCTGCTGCTTCCTTATATAGTGGATAGAACCATAATAGCAGTTGTTCTGATTGGATCCACAACTGCAGGCGCTGCAGTTATAGGTGGTCATATAATTAACCATCTCGATTTGTCTCCAAGATATGCAGCTATACTCTCAGGAATCTCAAATGGGATCGGGCAGTTAATTGCTATTTTTGCTCCCATTTTAGTGCATTTTATTGTAACCGATCAGGTAAGTGCAGATGAAATGTCCTGTGTAAAATTATATTACTAGAATGACTGTAGTACAT
Source organism: Dendroctonus ponderosae (assembly GCF_020466585.1). Lineage (NCBI taxonomy): Eukaryota > Metazoa > Arthropoda > Insecta > Coleoptera > Curculionidae > Dendroctonus > Dendroctonus ponderosae. The sequence goes on along the minus strand of NW_026019016.1, from coordinate 7,550,397 downwards.
TTTTTTTGAAGCCAGTGTCCAGGTTTCACTAAACGTTATTTAACTTCTATATTATTTTCGATTATTTTCCGAACATTTTCATGTAAAATACGCTACACATATATTTTAGACTGATGCCAGACTTTGGGGATATACTTTTGTACTATCGGCCATAGTAGGGATATCAACGACGATCTTCTTTATTTGGTTTTGTTCTGGTGAAAGGCAATGGTGGGATGAGGTGGACAAAAAACGATACGAAGCCTCAACTGAAACTCCTCTACCCGAATATGGTAAAACAAATCCCGCATTTAGCGGCGAAACATGACGGATGCTTTATTTACTTATTTTGTATTTTGCATAGAGCAATATAAAATTAAATACAATCAATATGTTGTTTTATTTAAAAAGAGATAGATAAATCGCAAATGATCGTGCAAAGGAAACTACACATTAAGGAATAAACGTACAATAGTCCATGAAAGGATCAACTGATTACAAATGACACATAATTAAAGTAAGAAAATTTATTAATATTGACCTCAACTTACTTAGAGCTTTGAGCTTTTGCTGACTCAATTCAGATGGGTTCTCATAAATCATGTTTTAATTATAATTTGCTTTGCAGGTTTCTTTTGCTTTTAACGTTCTCTGTTTTCTATCTGAGACAAAGCTATTGATGCTCCACACCATTAACCAGTTATAATTCCAGGATGAAAGTATCGCTGTGCCTCATTTTTACACATTTCTTTTCATGCCGTTCTCAGTTACCTGTTCCAATTTTTTTTTATTTCTCACTGTTCGTCGAGTTGTTCTTCCTCAAATTTTTATTGACTTGATTATAAATTAATTATGCTATAACCTTTATTGGAAGGACACTACCAATATTTTGTTTATGGCAAGTTTTTCTTTATTCTGATCTTAGTCGCATCCGTAATATCAGCGACTTTTTTCTTTGTACGAAAAAAATTGCATTGATGCATTGATATATTTTTATTTTGTTCATATTTGGTTTGAATTTCCCAGAATATTTGGCTAGTTTTATACGGTGGGTTTTTGTCTTTTGTCGTTAAATTCTATTGCCATAAAGCTGCATGCAAATACAATTAGACTTATTTGTGAAACACACGAAAACCCGTCTTCGTCGGTTTTCTTACGGGTCAGCTAAGTTAAAAAAAATGCATATCCTATAGTACTAGAATAGACATGCATAGTTTAAATAACAATTTGTAGAATTCAATGTTCTACAAGCTCCTTTACCATAAAGACAAATTATTGAATGCGTATTACGTTCCCCATAAAAGACCCCAAAATGCTTCACGATTCCGATCTTAGAAACTGTTGAACTTAACTGAAAAACTTGCATCTAGAAGTGAGAATTACTTCCATGTGGAAAACTCGCTTTGACTGTAAATAAAGGCTATGAATTTTTGAATAAAAATTTGTTGATTTTAAACATTGATTTCTAAAAACCAGTGTGGTTTTTCTTATGTCTGAAAAGAAATGAATGCTCCTTAATCATTAATATCTTGGAAATAGTTGAAAATTATTAACTAGTTCCACGAACCATTTGTATAAAGCATGACAAGAAAAATATATAGTTTTTAGATATTTGCAACTTATAAACTGTCTCTTATAAAGACTTAAGTCTCTTTAAGGAGATCGCGGTCTGGAGAAAAAATTATAAGTCTGTGACCCTTAAGAAAGAGGCTGGACGATTAGTATAATGCTTTTTAGCGTTTAAAGATGATAAAGATTAATTAGCATTTAAAGATGTATTTTCAATAAAAAAAAGTTACAATTTAAGTAGTAATTTCCTGCGAAAAGAACCATAATTTAATTCACTCAAAACTTAAGAAGAAAATTCGTTAACGACCACTCGTAAGGAGTGATTCAATACCGAATGGTTAAGCTCTTCAGATGTCCCCAATTTAGCAAGAATTGTATTGTACTGATTTGGATTAAGTATATGAAGTGCTATCGTGTGGCGAAACTAAATTGAAGGTTCAGGCAGAGCTCTTATTTGAAGATTCCCAAAAGCTTCGAATTCTACATCTGGAATATCGTTGAATTATAAAGACCTTAAAGTGCAGCGTCCCGGTAAAGTCGTAACAGCAAAAAACGCAGGGATCTGCTCCTAAAGAAAATCCCAGACTTTAAAAAATTGATGTCTAAAAATCTAAATAAGCAATTCCTTTTTCTTGTGGGAATTGAGGCGAATTTGAACAGTGCTGTTCTCCATAAAGAACAAACGGTTAAACATTTAGATAGTTCATTTCGTTACGAATCAATCTGTCTCTGTACGGGCAGTCACTCTTAAATAATAACCGCCCTTAAAAGTAATGTAATCGTTTACAGAGGAAACTTGAGTAGCAGATTTTAATGGCAAATTAGTAAATAAAGGTCTTAAATGAAAGAGGTTAATTATAATATCTATGTCTGGGAAAATAGTATCAAAACATCAATTTGATTTGATTCGTTAGGTCTCAATCTATTTTAACCAGAAAATGTTAAAATATTAATTTTTTCAAATAGCGACTGAAGAACGTGGACAGAAATGGTAATTCGGAGAAATTTTAAGGTTTGCTTGAATTTGTGCTAGTCTTTGAACATTTGCTTAGGGAAACTTACTCATCTTGTCATTTCCAGTTGAAATAATTTTGTTTATTGTTTAGAAGAAGAATTGTTATTTTGTTATTAACAAAATAACTCATTTGATCAATGGGAGCTGGGGTACTTTCGAAAGGCTCTGCTTTTGGTTTTTTTGAATTTAGCTACAGCTGTTTTTAGGTCCATTTAAAAAGTAAAAACTTTTGACCGTACACCGGCTAAATCTTCTATTTTTAGGTAAACTTAATTACATTAAATTAATGGTCTGTGATCTTAATACTTATCATAATTATGTCTTTCCTGTGACTGTTTCTACCTTCGACTTGGTATGAAATTGAATTGAGATTAACTTAACGCAAACTATTTTATTTATTGCTGATAAATTTTACAGCTTTATTTCTCGGTTTCTGCTTTCCACTAAACCTTTTAGCTTTTATTATTCATATAGTTGTATTTATAATTTTGCGTAAATGTAGGAAAGAAGCATCTAGTGATTAGAAAAATCACTCAAGCCATAACACATTATTTCACTTGATAATTTAATAATAACACGTTATTCCCCACAGTGAATTCAAAAATATTTTCTGAAGCTGAACTGAAGCAACATTTCACTTAGGCAAGTTTATCAAGCCACAAAGCGACCATCGCATTTTATCTCCCAGTAACCTTATTTTCCGTCTATTTAAATCACGTGTGCTGTAGCATGATTTTAGAAGTCCATTTAAAATGATTAGTCTGGTTAGTTTTGTATTGGTTTATGAATGCTTTGTTACCAATTTATGCTACACTAAATCCTCTTAAGCAGATAAGGTTAATTGTTATCGACGACGATTTCAAATAATTTTACATATATGCATTGAAAATGCGAGTTGTGTTTCTCTATAGTCAACGAGAATGGTTTGTAGTGTCGTCGAATTTGATTTTATTTCACATAGGTTATTAAGTCGGATTTGCGGGATTTAGATTAGAAAAATTGTGATTGCGAGTGATGTGTACAATTCGAGTTAACTATTCTTCCATAGAAAAGATGGAAGCAATCAGTGACAAAAAAGTTTCAGGTAAGGCATTGAAATCTTACCACTCAAAATATAGTGGCTAAATATTTGGGATTGTTATATCTTTTTCTTCTGTCTGTGCTACTGTGTCACCGGACTTGGTGATTTAAATTTTACTTTAAAATCCCTGATGGGAAATCTGGTAAATACTTGTAATGCAAAGAAGACGCAAACTGATTGATTGGTAGTAGAGTGGCAGTTAGACAGTAGGTATGCTTTATTGTACATTTATAACCAGTCAAACCTTGGTATAAAAGTATTTTTGCGAAAAGTCAAGGCTTCTCCTTTTCGACTTGCCAATTTTCGTATTTTGAAAACAAGCGCACTTTATTTGGTTTTGATATAAGCGCATTTAAAAGCCAATATATCGCAATTTATCTTCTATGAATTTATTCATCTTTAATTAATTTTAAGGTTTTTCATACATGAGATGATTTGTTGGACAATATTATGATTAATAATGTATTTCCATTTTAAAACATTAAGAAACCACATAGGGTATTTCGATAAGGTTGGCATAACATATTCGTTTTTATGCATAGTTTAATTGATAACTACCATTTTATCTCAGTTCTCTAATCATCATTAGACAAAACATAGTTTACAGACTAGGACTCAGCTTCTCGATAGTGATTTTATGTAAAATCCTTATGGATTCGTAAAATTTAAAACACACCTGAAATTGGCAGTTTCCATTTCATATGAATGATATGCAGGTCTTTGTTCCCGGCATTTAAAATACGTAGATTATTAAACTTTAAATCAAGCGCAAATAAATATAAATCTAGCATCGATTTTTCGAATGAAAGGAAAACAATAATTTGAGCACTACTTAAGCCCTTGAGAAGCACTCAAAGTTATGTAAAAATCTCGTAACTAAAAATCTAAAACGGAAAGTGCTGCAGAAGTTTAATATAATAATAAGATTGAAACAGCTACGTAGGTATAAAGACCATTATGGAACAGTATTTCTTAAACTTAACATTTTTTGGGGAATTAAACATTTTTTAATCGTTGGTTAATACAGATCATGGAAGATTGAGCCTTAGTGCAAGTAGCACTTTTTCAGCAAAAATCGCTTGTCAACTAGTGTCATAATTAAAATATATCTCAACAAACCTAATATTTTTAAGTCTTCATATCTTGTTACCGGTAGTTGTAAGAACAAATTTAGTTAAAATAGAACATGTTTTAGCCTGTATCGTAAGTAAGTATTCCCACGACCGGTTTTAGACATATAAGGCCCCATGAGCTGGTTTTTAGGTTACAAAAATACAACTTTAGTTTTTCTTAAAAAATAGAGAAATTAACTTAAATCGCATAAACCAATATAATCTGACCGAAAAATGATTGCTTTATCTAATCACGCATATAATTTAAATTACGTCTCTTTTCATTGTTAGCTCAAAGTAAATGTAATGTAAACTCTTATTGATAGAAATGCTTAATGCTGTTCCTTAACGAGGCAAATATTTCAATTATGTTTTTTTGATCCATTCCTTTAACTAGAACAACCTTTGTTTTATATCTTGTTTCCTTTGTTGACTGTTGAAGTCTACTGCATAGTATTTTTCTTTCAGTGCCATGGATAAAAATAAGATACGTACAAATGGTCCTGCTGTTCTTCCTATTGGGGATGTCTTATGCGATAAGAACGATTTTGTCTGTAGCCATTGTAGCGATGGTCACTACAGATACGTCCATTAACAGTGATATTCCCGTAAGCATGTAGTTCAAATTTTTATTTCGAGAGCACCTTCAGATTGATTACGAATATATTCAACGTTTTGGGAGCTAATAATGCTGAGCTGCTTGTATTCTAAATCAAAATTTGTGTTTGATTCGTTTAAAATTGCATGCGAATTGTTGGTTAAGTTAAAATCAGGTTGTTTCAGACATTTGACTGGAAAAATACTGGAGTAATTTTATCAGCATTTTATTGGAGCTACGCATTGCTCCAGTTTTTTGCTGGACCAATAGCACACACATTTTCTCCGAAATGGATATTGACCATTGCAATGGTAGTCAATTCAGGTACAAAATAACGGAAATCTCCGAAATAGTCAACGACCATAAATTTTGAGAACCAGAAAGTCAGTCAAAAACATACTCAAAGCAAAAGTTTATCAATCAATTAAATAATAATTTAAATACGTAATTATTTTAAAAGTGCTTTGGATCAATCCAACTAGAATAAATCGGATTGTTAAATAGGCACAAGCTTACTGATACCTATTCTGGCCGTTCATCTGGGATCAGGAGGAGTGATTGCATGCAGAGTAATTCAAGGTATAGCTCAGGGATTTATAATACCTTTGGTTCACACTATGCTGGGGCGATGGGCGCCGACGGAAGAGAGATCTTGGATTAACACTACGGTATATTCTGGTTTGTATTTATGTATATGTTCAAAATTAACCGGGGCAATTGTTGCGAATAAAAGAGAAGGACATTCGAAATGTTTTCTGCTGAAAGAAGGGAGTTTTCAGAGGAAAATTACCAATAGCGTTTTGTTATGAAAACAAGAATAATCCTTTTTTAGAAGCACGCTTCTGCAAATTGTCGTAAATTTTCGGTGAGTGATTTAAAAAATGCTTTCGTTATATTGGTTCATGGCAAAAAAATTAAAAACAAAAAGGTTGCAAATCAAAAACTAATATAGTATTCGGTTTTTCTAGTGTAACATTTCAAAATATTGTTTCGAAAGACGACGGACAAATTTTGGATTTGTAAACACCATAAAAATGCAAATTTTTATCATTACAGCTCAATAACTAAAAACCAGTCACTATTCGTTCATTCGTTCATATTTCATAAAAAAAGTGAGTAAAATTGAGTAAAAAATCCAAAAATAAAATAAAAGACAAGGGGTGTCTGTGAAAAAAAATGGTTTCCGAACTGCAACGTTTCTGGCACATTTTGTACAATTTTGAATACAATTAAAATATGCGCTATTGGTACCGATAAAAAATAACTATAATAATTTTGAAACAAAAAATAGCCCTAACAGTAAAATTACTTTAGTCTATAGTTGGTACAACCTGCACTAATTCGATTTTCTCTCATTGAAATGACGTTTTGATGATATTATTAACGCAATTTCTTTCACTTTTTTTAGACACAGTTTTCGAAATTAGGTTCACCCAAACTAACCCAATCTAGTTGCATAATAAACAATTCAATTTTCTAAAGATGAATAATAAAGCAATATCTTCTTCCCCAATTTATTTAAAAAATCCGAATATTTATATAAAGTTTGTACCTTTTAGGCTGTAGCTTTGGAACGATTATTTCTATGCCAATCACCGGCTACATATCAGCTTCATGGTTGGGTTGGCCGTTCTCTTTTTACTTATTTGGAATTCTCGGTATGGTTTGGTGCGTTTTCTGGATTATTTTTAGTGCAGATCGGCCAGCCACTCATAAAAGCATTAGCTTGGAAGAACGCAGGTACATTGAAGAGTCTTTAGGGCAAGCCGAAGAAGAAAATATCCAAGTGGTAACTTAGCAGCCAGTAGAAGACACATGAATGTAATGATGCAAGTTTTAGAACGAGAAAGTGCCTTGGAGGGCCATATTAACTTCTCTACCATATTGGGCGGTTGTAGTTGGAGCTATTGGCGAATCTTGGGGAAGCACGTTTTTGATTACAGAAATCCCCACGTATTTGAGCAAAACCACTGATATTAACATTGAAAAAGTGAGAATTTACTTTTTAAATCTTATGTAAAGTGTCCGCTTTACAACCGTTATGTGAATTATAATTTTCGACACCTCTAGAATGGACTTTACTCGTCAGCTCCTTACGTGGTAGCTGCGGTGCTTACAGTAATCTACGGGCCATTAGCAGATTATTTGATTCACAGCAATGTGACTTCTAGAAAAACCTCCAGACGCATATTTCATGGCTTGGGTAAGATTCTGAGCGGAATAAAACAACATTTCGTTTGCTTCGTTGACTTTTAACGTTTTATTATTAAACAACATTGTTTTGCTAAATTGGTTACAGAAGATTGTAAATCTGATGTATATCTTTCATAGTGACGGATATTGGCAAAATGTATCTAGCATTTTACAAAAATGACAAAAACGATATTAAAAGACTTAAAGTCGTAAAATCGTACTGAGTGTATTAGCTATAAGTTTAGCAGCATTAGTTTAGTAACTTTTCATGAGATTGAAGGCAAATTAAAAGTTCATATAAACAATTTGGTCCAATAAATCCGTAATTATTTGACGATTATCAATGTTTAGTATTTAAATAAATTCTATAAATTAACTCATGCAGCGAATTGCTGCACTTTTAATAATTGTTTTAATCCATTGCAATTAGTGCTCATATGTTATTCAAATGAATCTTTTAATTCGCAGTAATTGCTTATCCATCTAATTGATTATTCCGCGCTGCTAAATCAATTTTGCTAGCATTATTAATTATTACTTTACTTCTGATTTGATTCTCAGGAGCCTTTCTGCCCGCATTAGCCCTAGTATGGCTGGCATATGAGAAAAACCGATGGGGAATAGCAGCTTTACTTATAGTGGCAATCAGCTTGAATGGGGCCATGTTTTGTGGATACAACGTGAACCATATTGATATATCGCCTCGCTTTTCTGGAGTGCTTTTTGGTATTTCGAACGGAATTGGACAAACGCTGGCGATTTTAGCACCTCTACTCGTACAGTTTATTGTGTATGACGAGGTAAGGCCTTCATTGCGTGCTTAACCCAGTTTCAGGTTTCAGCAGTTAACGATTTTGCCAGGCCTGGTTTTGTTCCACATCTTTGACGATCATTTAATCGAAACGAAAATGATCAATTTTAATATAAAAGCGGTGGCAAAGTGAATTTTCTGAATAGAAGAAACCAGATTTTTTTCTTAGTTTGGTTTTGGCTAAGACGATGACGAAGTATCTGGAAAAAGTATTTTTTTATTTAAATGATATAAGCTTTTTTAATTTCATACATCAATAGTATCGCAAAAAAATACCTACTATCGTAAAATATAAATATTTGATTCTTTTTTCATTTATCGGCAGTATGATTTTACAGCATCTAGTCTTAGCAGTATCTATTTTTACATAAGTCCTATGACCAACATCGGTAAAAGTTCTCTTTCACTTTTTTCTACTACACCCACTGGATAAACCCATGTAAAATAATATGTTGTAAACTTTTATACTTTGATCAACCCGACTATCCGCGTTCTCTAAGAAATTGCGAAATCCTCCTGGTGTTAAATTGCCAATAATAAATAATGCCCCAACCGCTTCACTTCCAATGGCTGCATCTCAGACATTTTAGGTTTTTGGACGCTGAGTGAAATTTTCCCGCATCCATCCAGGAATTTAATTTGCTCAAATATCGGCAATTCTTCCAATTGGTCCTTCTGTCAAATCAGAAAGTTGCCATATGAAGATTTGTAAGAAAACTGCATTAAAAATAAACTATCAATTAAAAGAATTCTCGATTCATAATTGCTCGGATTTTTGCTTGAACTGAAAGCGTCTGCAAAAATAAATATTTCAGATATGTTCAATAGCTTGTAACATTCGTTCGAAAAATTGGTTCGATTGTTATGAAAGTTCATGGCAGGCAATTTTGTGAATGAATTTTCCCCGGCAAAAGCACGAACCAAAGGCGAGTTGCTTTATCAAATATGCCATGACCAACTTTGCGGAATTCAACAAACTTGAACGGAAATAGAGAAATATTTTGGCGCAAATTTTATATCAAATTCTATTGAACTGCGCTCTTTCAAAGGAGAGTCAATCATCGAAACAACTATTCAGCAGAAGTTAATCAATTCGCAATCTTGAAATTTGTCCAAAAACACGTTTGAAAACTTCACTTGCGTTATTCGGCTTTACTTTACTCACTTGCTGATCACGGAATTTATTAAAGAATGTTTTAAAACTGCTAATATTTATTCTAAAAAATCATCCGCAATCGGTTAAAATTATGCATTATGTAATTTAAATATTTACGCACTTTCTCGTATCAGTATTTAATGAGATATGTTTGAGATGTCATCTGATACGAGTAAATAGTTATTAGATCGTATCAAGTAGCGTAATAAAACAAAAAATCTCACTTATACGGTTAAAGCACAATCTGATCTCACTATTTAGTGAGGCTGAGGCGAGATTTTTTGAAAAAACGCACGGTCAATGAAGTTCAAAAGAAAAGGCAAAAATTCCACTAAAAGAATGCTCTAAAAGAACATTTCGACTAATTGTAGAACCAGGTTGTCTCCATTAGGTGGGGCTCATTCACTCGCTGGTTTTAGTATTTAGAGAATATTTGTTTTAACTCCTATAATAATTTCGGAAAATTGGGAGCAAATTGGCTAAACTTATATGCAAATATTTTATATAAGTGACTTAAAATGACGGGCTTGCTCTAGGCCTGGGTAACACTGTGTTAAGCTGCGCTATTGAGTGTTGCCGCTCTCTGAGGTTACGAGCTATAACTCATCGGTTAATGAGTTCACAATTCATTTGTTGAAGCTTTACGAGACCCGAGACTGGAATTTTCACATCTAAAAAAAAGGTCATCAGCATTTCTCCTGGGTGACGTTTTATTACTTTGTTCAAACAACTAAAAAAGTAATCTAGATTTTCCCTGTAACAGAACTCAAACAACTCAACTAACAAAACTTAGTCCGTAAATAAATGAAATTGAAATTGAAACTCAACAGAGTTCAAAGAAAGTCGGCGAATTTTCTTGTAAAATCGATCTCTTAATTGTTTTGCATGAATGATTCAGTTTGCCAGTATTTTACAGTAAAACGTTAGGAAAAACGCGGTTTTTCTGTTTAGACAGTGTTGTTTAGAAGTATTGACCAAAAAGTGAAGAAACGCCAGAATTCGAATTTTCTCCATAATTTTTTGTAAGCTTTTGCAATCGGATCGTTTTTTCATGATGATCCTAATTACTTTCGGTAAAAACTGAATAAAATTATTTGGTTTTTGTGCCCAATTCGAAGATGAAATGGGTTTTCTAAAGTTACCTGCAAACCGATGAATGAGGGGAATTTTCTAGCAAAATTAATTTTATCGTTTTTATCTGAAACTAATGCTTTTTTGCGTTTTCGATTAAAATCTTTTGGTTTTGTGATAGGTTTTGGAGAAAATCTTAATTGTTTTCGGGAAAAAACGAGAGTAATTTATTTTCGTTTTTGTCCGGAATTCGACACTGAAAAATGTTTTTGTCAAATTTTTGCAAAGCTATAAATTTATCTTATAATTTTTTGCGTTAAAGTCCTCCAGATTGTCAGTGTTTTCAAGTGAAACTCTACAAAATAGAGCGGTTTTGAGTAAAAAGAAAAGCAAAAAAAATCGGTCAAATCTGAAAAAAACAGATTTAAAAAAAAAATTACAGTCTTCAGAGGAATGGAGGTGACGAGGTTTCCAAATAATATGTTATACACTTTCGCTTATTCTGTTCGTTTTTTGATAGAAAATTATTTGCCTTTTGCTCCAAATTCGAAGCTGGAAACGAATTTCAAAACTTTGTACAAAGCGACGAAGGATTCAAAATTAATTTCATAATTGTTCCTTAAAATACCTTGACATTGTCAGCAATTTTTAAGTGAAACTTTAGAAAATTCAGGATTTAGAAGAAAGAGTAACTTGGCTAAAACTGGAAAATTCTGAAATCTGAAAATTTTACTTTTAAAATATTATTAATAAATGGCTTTTACAATAAATCTAAAAAAATCATCAACATTTCCCAGTAACGGAACTGAATTACTGCGCCGGTGCGTTGGGTTGGCGCATCAAGCCATTTGTGTATCACTGCGCCAACTCCTAAAAATTATCTGAGTTATCCAGGCCTAGCTTGCTCATCTCAGAATTTTGTGAGAGACTTTTGAAAACTCCATCAAATTTCAGGCAATTTGCGAAAGTTATCGTTCTATCGTATCGAAAATATCGTTCTAAAGCCTCAGTTAGAACGAATGTTGCCAATACTGGCTCACTAATTGGACTCCGTTTTTAGCTAGTAATTTTTAAGGTCTCAAACGATTCGAAAAAATTGTCAGCCGATCATATTAAACAACGTTTAACGTAACGTTGTTAAAGGGCGGCAATCAAGTAAATACGTCTTAATTTCAGTCAAACCGATCTTAATTGAAATTCCAATTAGGGTGTTGAGTTCAGGGGTATTTGCTCACAACAAATGGCGCGTTACCTAAGCGCTCTATTTAATGAAATCTGGGATGTAGGAATATTTATTACGTCACCTATTACTTGACACTGACTCTAAAGGCCAGATGCATTAGCTCAAAGCGTTTCCATTAGTTTCGACCTTAAACTGCTCACTGAATTGATGGAATCCTTTATAATTTTGCTTGGCTCGTATTTGTTATACCGAACAATAGCTTTAAGTTATGGAAGCAATATTAATCATTTGGTCCGATCTAATGCTGTTTTATTGCAGTTTTATTGTGGGAATCCAATGTTAGTTTCAACCACTATTGGATCCGTATAATATAAAGTATATAGGAGCTATAAAATTGTTTAAAAACACTTCATAAAAGGAATGTAAAATGTTCAATCTTGTCAATACTTGTTGGAAAGTTTTGACCAACATGGCCGTTTTTCACTATCAACTCGATAATATTCTGTTCTTTATTGCTTCTAAAATAAACCTTCATACATTACATTGACTGATATAAAGCGTACTAACTAACTAAGTTTACAATGATTCGATAATTGCAACTTTTACTAAAGGAATCCGTTATTCACCATCAATGTCTTATTAAATGTTTGTGGGAACGGTTATACATAATAAACTTTTATTATAATTCGTGTTGTAAAATAATATATCCTATCTATTTTCAATGAGTTCGCTGTTTCCGGCTTTACTACCAACTATATTAAATATAAAGTTTTCAATTGGAACACCCGGTATTTTCTAACATCTTTATATTATATTAAACATTTACGTTATGTTTTAGATAATAGATGACAATATTTTAAATTTGGGCACGATATTTTTGTCGATTTTGAAACTGCTTAGTTTTTAAACTTGATACTGAATATTGACTAGATGCTCTTAGAACAGGGGGATCAACTATCTTCAGTCAAAATTTTACTTCAAAAACTATCTAACGTAGAAAGATCATTTGAGTAGATTGATCAATTCTGCAGTAAACCTGCTTAGCTCTAAGCTGTTCGGCTATTAAAACATTAACAAGTGCTTGAATGTTCTCAGAAAATAATTTTCATGCGCCGAAATACCGTTTACTTACGGATCGTTTTGATCGTTCTCTATCTTGATTTACTTCGGTCTTCAGGGGAACTTTGTCAGATTCTTAAATTAATTTGCTGGAATTAAATAACGCATTGAGAAGCCAGGGATGAGATCTAGTTGGAACCTGCACATTTCATCTTCCAGAGTAAATATTTTCAAAAAAATGTGCCTTATCGCTGTTTGTTAATATTCCCCAACTAAACTCAACGTCTTCAGAATTGGTGTTATTTTGGGCATACTTTGTATGCAGTCTGTATATAATTCTAAACATTGGCAAATTGTAATAAACTAATCAGCAAATCAAGACTGTATTTAAATTCTAAAGGTTCTAAAGCATATAAGTTATACCTGTGGTTTCAGGCAAAATTAGACTGATTAGAGATTCCTAATACTTAATAGAGTATACTCATAACAAGAGAATACTTGTGACGACAATGGCAATAAAATGCGCTCTACTAAATTTGCGTAATTTGTTATATGTTCGCAGCATACCGAAATAGTGAGCATTTTTCTCATAAATTTTGCATTTTATTGAATCGGGCTTGGACAAACCGCATTCTGTGAGTAGATCTTGCAAGTTGTGTTATTTAGGTATAAGTATCTGCGACAAATTATAAAATACACTTTTAACACTTTGGCTTTCCTTGAAAAACAATTATCTGAACTGCTCAACAAAATGTACGTTACACAGCCAGATTTTCCTTAAATTTGCACCTTGAAAAATGCTGATCTCTTCAAGCGGTTTGATTTCTATTTGAAGCGTTATCTAGCCCCATTTGTTTTCTGCTAGTCGATGTTTTGAAAAAATTATGCATCTCAGACAGAAAATTTTCTACAGACTACAGAAAGGCTTGGCAAAAAAGAGGATTTGTAGGTCTCAACCCCAAAAGTTTCAATACTAACCACAAATTACCCTAAACGATTTTTCGCATTTTTCGACCATTCCGTTTATTTACAGAGTGGTCTCAACAAATCAAACAAATTTTTGGTCTTGCAGCGACAACGTTTCTGCTTTTAGTCCGATTTTTACGATCTTGAGGTCATGTTGAAGCTAACATTTTGTGGGCAATTGAAAATAAAATTCGACATACAGAAATATCAGATTCTGGAACATTTTTTCTGCTGTTGTTCCGCTTTGCACAACGGGGAGCTGATTTTGAACCAAAACTCCATTTTTTTTTCCAAAACTTTTAGGACTTTTAACTAAACTGACGTTCACTTTTTTATATTTCATTCACTCATGCCCGGAATGCATGCAACCGGGTATCTTGAATTATTATTTTCTCAAGTCCATGTTAAAATTTTAGCTTGAGCATACACAGTAGATTTGGAAAATCTGTTCAAGAAAACAAAAATGTTCACTCCAAAACCAAAAAATTATGTTTTTTTATTCCGCGGTAAATAAACGAAATGAGCGAGCAGTTCAAAATTATTTTTCGATTTGAGATCTATCTTAATGATTGTGATGCTAAAATACAAAACATATTTTTACATCAAACCGGAAATACGGGAAACTTTTCTGAAAACCGCGCAAAACTCCCCGTAGAAATGTCATCTGATGCACTATTTTTTGCAAAATCTCGCACTAACCGAAAATGAGTTGCACTAAATCACGCTTCAAACAGAAATAAATTCGCTCTAAACGATCAGAATTTATCCAGTTACAAAGTGAGTTAAAATTTATCAGTGTAACGTTGATTTTTTTGATCAGCTTCCTTTATTTCCAATTCTACTACCAATATGGTAAACACTCTGATACTTAGGACACCTATTTCAGACAATTTTTAGAATATATCGAAACAAGTCTTGAAAGTTTTTCTAAATTCTGCCATAAGTTAGGGCATGCAAAGTCCAGATTATAATTTTCTCTATCCAGAACCAGAACCAACCTTTCTTTCTTAAGCCAAACTCACCCGGATAAAACTTAAAATCATAAAAACAGGTTATACAAAAACAGAAAAGAAAACTGTCAAAAGTTTTAAGTTGTAAAATGATATGATAAAATATTAAAAAAATAAGAAAAAAACATTCACTTCATTCAGGATTTAGTTAAGCTACAATTCAGTAAAAAGCAGATGCAAATCAAATCCAGTTTTGAAAAACACTGACTTGAGAATTTGATGCACAAATATTGAATTATACTCGTTTTCGTAATTTTGCTAAGAGGTGTATTTGGACAGATTTAGATGAAAACTACCTTAATGACCCAAAAAATCTACAAAATAAAAACATGCCTTTCTTAAGGCTTAAAATAGCACAAATATAGCATATTCTGAATATGTAATTGGCAAGAATAAAAAAGTCTTCAAATCGTATCAAATTAGCTTCTCGTCTGTTTTCTGCGTTAACCAAAATATTTTGTTTCAGACCGATAAAGATTTGTGGAGGACAATGTTCGTTATAGCTGCTATTATTTATGCAGCAACAGCTGTGGTTTTCATAACTTATTTGTCCGCTGAACGACAGTGGTGGGATGCCATTTCCAGGCCAAGCAAGGGAGATTTCCAGTCGGAATTACAATCTCATCGTGATCAGGAATTAATTAATCAGTAATTGTATTTTATGTACCTAACATTAGCTTACAAAATGGACTGTAATTCATGTTTATCAATAAACTAAAATAATTAACTTGAAAACTTATTCAATGACACTTTCTTCTTTATAGTGGCTGAAAGTCACTGCATAACATTCCTGATTCAAAACTCGAATTCAATCTATGAAAGAATATTGAATTTATAGAAACACTGAATATATGATTTGGGCCTGTGTGAATACACAAATCAATTTTGGAAAAGTTACGGAGGCAGGTTTCAACTCTGAGATCTATTTTGCTTTTCCATCGCTTCAGAATTTATACCGTTATTGCAAGTTATTTATATAAATAACTGATTTTCGGTTCTGCTTTTATCTTTTAACTCGTCGTGTCTCTCATTCGCAGCCGACATAAACGGTTGCTTTTCGTTTCAAAAACAAGGGTTAAATGATTTTTACTTTTACTTTCGAGCTCTTCGTCTTACTTTTATTATTTGCACTTTTGGGCCTTTCCTTGCAGTTTTACTTACGTTGCATGTTGAGATAAAACCCCACGTATTATTTTATATGTATTTCCTCGCTTAATAAAAATATTTTTTACTTTACAACATCTTTTTGAATTAAATTTTAAACTGTCTCTAAATTCTACCTGACCATCAAAAACTGCACTTTTAGCCACAAAATAAAAATTCGTCATTCATAGTTGTTCATGTGCAATATCATAGAATTCCACCAACATTATCAATTTAATTCTTAAATAAGTTGTTATGCTTGTCTTGTGAAAAGAAGACATAAACTATCAACTATTCAATTAAGCAAATAAAATCAGTTTATTGTCGTCAAATAACTGAATTATCTTGGTTTAATGAGCTGAAATAAATTCCGCAGTTTTCATGAGAAAACACATTTTATGATTCAGATCTCTCGAGATTTGAGTGCCGTTAAAAGAGATCAAACGCGACATAAAATACGCTTAAAACTCATTGAAGGATACCAAAAGGGACCGAAGTTGGTACATAATTAAGCTCTGGCTTGCGCTGGAATAAACCCTGCTGGGCATAGATTCTCAAAGCGTTTAGCAAATATTTACAAATTAACAAATTTCTTACTTACCGAAATGAAACGTTAGAATAAGTGTTTTTGCCATCGGGTGTTAGTGTCCAGTTGAAGATCACATTTGAAGATGTAGTGTGGATGTTGAAAATATCACCTTCACAGCTTGGATTTTGCAGACTATCCAAACCATACGAAAATATGCTGGGTATTGACGTTTTTATTGCCAGTAGTTCTAAGGGACTTTTGTCTTTTTGGCTGATATGAACTGAAAAGAAAGAAATATATTAAAAGTAAGCATAAGTTATCAATCCACATATAAATAAGGTAATTTGCAGAATTATCTTTCTAAGGATCATACAAATTTATTTCTGATTCTAACAGCTTAAATAAACGAGATGTGCGATGGAACGCTTTAATCAACATTTTAATAGCTGAAAAAATTGTAAACAAGGACATCGTTAAACGTTTGAAAAGTTACGCGATGTTTAGTTAAATAATGCCCCAATTCAAAAAATCACAGATTGGTTAGCAACTGTTAACAGCTTGCAAAAAGGTTCTAACTGATTTTCACTCTCACATTTATTTATCCTATTCCAAAGATCTACACCATTTCAGCCAACTCCCAAATATTCAACGGTAAAAGCTTCTCAAAAACACATAAATTCAGCATTAGTCAAGCATGGAATGGCAGTATAAATCCCTGAATATTTCTTCTTAATGTCGCCAGCATTAACGTTAATTTTCGTCGGAAATTTATTTGCAGAACTCGACAGCCGACAGCCAAGTTTCTGGGGGGTAATTTCGTATTTCCCGTATATTCAACAGTAGGTACATGGTTGTTTGCTTGCCGACTTTCCGGACAAAAGACGGAAGGTAATTGACGAGTTAGATTTGCAATGGAACGGTAATTTTATTTAAACCAGTTTGCTTTTAGGGATTTGTAAACCAACAACTTCGGAGAGAAATATGGTAATGCTTTTGTGGATTTTTATTGACTAATTTAATAATATATTAGTAAGTTTACTCTGTTCAACTATTGCGATTCAAATCTTTCGTAGTTTAAAACTTTATTATTATTTTGTATGGTGATGATCGGTGAATGTAAAATATGAGTAATGAAACCTTAAATTATTTCATTGTTATCTAGAGTTATTTAAAGTCATCGCAGCCTAAATAATAAAATGTTTAATAATAATAGAGTAAAATTTATTACCTGCACTGAACTGATATTATGAACAAATTTCGCATCTAAGCAAGATTGTTGTATTTCTTTGGCCCATCGCCTTTAATAATTAAAAATAACGCTTGCTTGTGTAAGTTAAGGGGGAAATTCCCTCTCACTACGGCCTTTAATCTTGAAAAACCGGGATTTTTCAAACATCTTTATTGCCTAATCGCTGGAAGAAAAATCTGCATTGTGTAGCTTGTTCAACTCTCTTGCCAGGTCTTTGGTTATTGAGCTAGTTTTTAAAAAGCATTCCATTCGCCCTTCTCATAAATATGTGTTTTTATTTAAGAACACATTTTCTGCACTTTCTATCAGTCATAAACGAAAGGGGGAAAATAAAAGAACCAGAATATGTTTAACCTGCGTCAATAAAGTAAGCAGTAATTAGATTACAGTGACTGACTAACTAAAACATAAAATTTACATACACGTTTCATTGGAAAAACTCGAATTTTCAATCCAAATGGAATCTGCTAATTGAAAATGGACACAAGTCTGTGACGAGCGAAAACAATGGAAGTGGAACGTGCCAAAAATGTAAATTTCCATTAGTGCTTCGATTTTCCATTGAAAAACTATTGAACGTCTAATAACGTTTTATGATCGAAACTGAAAGGCATCAGCACCGAAGTAAACATACATTTTCATTATTATATTTAAACGGTTGCGTGTCGTGGAAAATTGAAACCAAAATGAAAAACATGACTATAAATAAAGGGGCGTCGCTCGACTGGTCTGTGACCTATATTTTTCACGGAGCCAAATATTATCCTTTGACTAGGGAGAACACATTTATTGCGAAACATTTTAGTACGATGTGTTTATCAGAAATTGGCGAATTAGGAACGATAACACCCG
>NW_026019016.1:7513784-7531771 GCF_020466585.1 Dendroctonus ponderosae | reverse complement strand
TATATTGAGGTCGGGACTAAACTATTATATATTTGTGCTTTAAAACAGTAAAAGTTGCAATATGAAGAAGTATTTTTCTTATGAAATAGAAGCTGATTGTCATGTCTGAAATTCTGTGGGTGATATAAACATTTTCGTGGTCTTTTATCCATGCATGGAAGTTGCCGTTATGATACTCATAGATAAAATTAAATAATCCATGCGAAAAAAAAGTAATAAGGGATTTTACCATTGTGGCCATAAGATTTTTTATTATATCATCGTTTTCTAACCTGAGTTATAAACTCACAAACCTAAAAACCTCCACAGAAAAAGTGATAAAATATTTTAATTGGCCTTATGTAAATTAGGTATACATTTTCAAGTTCCAAACGGATTATTCCCTATATTGTGATGAAACCAGAAAAATAGTTGAACTATAACACAAATAATAAATACTTCTAAATAAGAATATCTCCTACGTTATTTGATTGCAAAGACAATTGTTAGTTTATGTGAACCTTTAATAGTTTTTATCCGTCTCGATTTCATATTGTCGGATTTTATAAAGGATATTGTTTACCCAACTCCATCACATCCGATGTTCATGTTACGAAATACAACCTCAAGTCTACAAGAAACATGAGAAAAAGTAACAATTTCGCTCGATTCTTAAAAATAATGTAAAGCGTTTTAAATTTTTGTGTACGGCAACAGGTCTAAAATAAAATATTTTTAATTAAATTCGACACCGGCGACATGGTTTTACTGTCCGGTATTAAATACTTCTTCTTTTAACATGTTTTAAAATTGCACATAAAATACAGATCGAATAAATCGACGAACTTCAGCACTTGATAGTTTAGTTAAAATAAAATCTTAAATTTGTTTTTAAAATTTTCTTAGCGGAAACGTTTAGAAGCAAGCATTCTAAGTTACTTCATACTAATAGAATCCAGATCGGCAGTAAAAATTAGAAGGTTTCATAAGATAAACCGCAAAATTGTTAATCAGTGCACTTTTGTAAGTTTCTATATGTTGCAAGTAGATCAAGTGCTTTTGCAAAAAAAATCACAGTTGCGAAGGTTCAGATATCAGTGCGAAAAGGTTTCTATAAAAATAGTTTTTAAACTGATTTAATTAAAAAAAGGCAAGAGTTTTAAATTTTACATTTTTCCAAGCCTTATACATTATTTTGAAAATCTTTTTGACTAGGATTTTCTGAAAGAAAATTTGTTTGCAACCCACAGACACCATAGTATGAACGTATTGAATTAATACTATTTTTTCGCAGTTTCGTAGAGTGGAGATTCGATCAGGAAAAAAATTGCTGATAAAAAGATCGGAGAGTTTTACATTATCAGAAAACATTTTCTTTATCTGTATCTCTGTATCAGTAAAATTAAACAATTTTGAAACCTGTTTTTATGTAATTTTTCAAAAAAGTTAACATTTTTAACGACAGGCAAAATTGGTCAAAAAAGCCTGGTCCACTCCGTATAATTCATTTATTTAAAAATACCTTCATTCCTCTGAAGATGTTGTCTATGTAAGAATATAAGTAGGAAAGTTACTTAGCGAGTACAGAAAGCAGAAATTAATTTAAAAGTATTTTTTTAAACTGATATATTGCCACAATATTAATAATAAAATTATAAAGTATTTGTTTGGGACTAGCAATAAGCGTGTTCTTCATTAAAATTATTTTAATTTTAATATAAGTATACCATTTATTTTTTCTTTTATGCAAGCAATTTGTAATTTCATAATATAAATTTTCATATACACATACATATCATAATATACATACATACATATACATTTCATAATATTCATAATATACATATACATATTTGTACAAAACTCAACTTTTGTAATTAAATAATAAAAATATACTCCACCTCTTAATTAACACATAGTGCAGGCAGGTTCTGAAATCGTTTTTTTCGTCTATAAGCACAAACATTCCGAGCAAGTAGAGAATCTAATTTGCTCCGATATAGCGTATTAACAGTTAGTCATATCGTTTTTATTCCTCATAAAAGAGAATATCGTACAAAGTATCCTCATAACGCTCTTCTTTTATTTTTTATTGGTTTCGTTCGCAACATGTTGGGAAACAATAAAACCGCCTGCAATAATCAGAGTGCACAGAGCCGTTTAATGAGTCTAGAGTCTCTAGCTTAATGAACCTGGGGATTTGCTACTAATTGTACAATAAACGACAGTGAAAATTGTGAACAACAATAGCTGTTCAGCAACTTATATTTTAATTAAGCTCTGCCATTTTGAAGGATTCATTGTGTGATAACACGAGAAAGAATTCAGCAGATCTTAAACCATTAACTTCAGTTCAATCACAGAGAGAAACTAATAAAATAAACATATTTTATATATTGACCAAAAGTTTGGCCGAGTTCTAACTCTGCTTTTAGTTCCGATGAAGTTAAAAATCATCTTGACCTAGAAAACTCCTAATTCTTTCTCGAAATAGCAGTGGTAGTCATGTTAAACAGGTTTTGAAATTTTCGATTTGGTAGATATTTCTGCTTCCAGGGAAGAAATGTCTATTTTTGACGAGAACAAGGAACTTATCTCTACCACATGTTCTGCTTTCACTCCCCATTTTCAGGAGTAGCCTTTTCACTGCTTTTCTACATTTTCTGGAGAGTTTCTGTAGTTCTGTCTTTCTACGCTCACTATTCGTGGGCCTCCAGATTACAAATGGTTACAATTTAATTTTAATTTGTATATAAATATAGGGCAATAATACTAAACAGTCAGTGCATGTGTGGGTAAGCCATATTGTAACTTATGCTGATATAAATCAATCCATATTTTCCACGATGGTTTTCAATAGAATGGTGAGAAAGTACTCAATTTTCCATTTTATGCAGTTTTTAAGTGAGCCTTCAAACTTAGTAAAATATAACTTGTGTTCCCAACTTTCGGCTATTGCTCCAAACTAAAAGATGGCAATAACCTTTTCATATACTGCTGGAGGAAACAGGCCAGTTTCCGATATCATCCATCTATTTCTGATAGAATCGTTTTTTGCTGTTAGGAAGTTATAACCAAGTAGTCTTCTATAGGCAAAAGAAATAATCTAATTTCTTATAGTCAGAACTTTAATTGGGTATGACAGCAAAAATACAGGTTTGAACAAAAAGATTTGTGCAAGGCCAGTCTCATAATAAATCTAGAGTTGCTTTAGCAAATAGTTTAGTTCCACAATATAAAAGATCAAACGATTAAAGTTAAAGTAATTTGAAATTGTAGTGAATTCTGTTGAATAACTAGACCAAGAAAATAACACACAAAAATTTGCTTTCAATGTTCCAAACCCCGAGTTTTCTTTGCTCATATTTGAAAACAAAACTTTAACAAAGTGCAGATAATAAAGTGACGCTCTTCCGGAAAATTAAAATACACATTAAGAGACTATTTAAGATAAGTGAAGAAGCTAGTCGTCTCAAGGGACCAAGAATAAAATCAGAAAGCTAAGATTGAGAAAAAAAACAACATCAAACCAAAATCAGTATGTGAGGAAATGTAGGAGCAAAATACTTTCTAAGAAATGCGGAAATAGAAAATCGATCTGATGAATTAAGAATAACTGTAACAAATCCGTCTGAAGTAGCAAAAGTAGACCCACAAAATCTTAACTTGTTTGACGCTATATGGTGTAAAACACTGATAAATCTATAAAAAATCAAATTGTTTTAAACCCAAAAACAGTTGCCACAAGTGTATTTAGAGGAAAATATATTGTCTATGCTATGACATAGGGAAATATTCTCTAGTGCTTGAAACAAATTCATTCGGAACATCTAGACTGTTCTCGGATAGCTCTATTAAAATAACATTTTAGTGAAATGCTCTTAATAACGAAATACAGTTCAGGCCAAATCCAGTTATAAGATTAATAATTAAAATTCTCATTACAGCATTGGAGAGAAGCACTATTAACAACGGAACATTCGAACATGGATCGGTCAGAAAATTTCAATTATATTCCCTAACTTTTTCCCATTATTCCGAAATGATTTTACGAGTAAAGGAAAAAGGCTCGTTTTAAAGATACTCTAATTAACACCACCCTATATCGAGAAATGTAACTGAAACAAAAGTCTCATGTTTAGCAGGGAATAATGTTTATTGATTTGGGAAACCCTCGATAGACAATCGTTGCCAATTCTCCCGGATTTGGTTTCCTTAATAAAAGCAGAACCAAAGTTCTGGGCAATCTGTTCACGTAAATAAAACATTGATAGTCGCAGCCAAAAAATGAAATTTTTAAACAGTAGTGCGTTTTTTAGAACTGCCCCTATTTTATAACAATCTTAACTGCAAACCGCTCAAAGGCTCGAAAGGAGACAGCATATAGATTTTCCGATGAATTTGCTTCGAACATTGTTTGAAACTTAAAATCCGACAAATGCAAGGAAATGCATTATTAACAGAACAGTTCCCAACTGAAAGTCCCACGTTTTGAAACATTTCGGATTGAAAGTTAAAATTTACATTGCAGCTCAAACAATGAATAAGAAATTAGAAAATACCACAGTTCCAACCCTTTAACGCACATCTCCAGGGTAAAGTTTTAGGAAGGTGGAAGTACTTATCGAAGCCATTAAGATCGGGGACAATTAGCGGCAATGAGTCTCTTTAAAATGCTAAGAATTAAAACAATTTAGTAGTCACAGCTAATTATGTTATCTATAAAAGACGTCGCGAATTTACAGTGGACTCGGACGTCTCAGTTGAATATAGAATGGAGAACTCAAAGCTTATTACAATTGAATCAAGAGCGAATAAAATTCTTGAATTAAGGGCGATTTTGATAAAATAACCCAATTAGGACAGTTTAGGATTGTCAATAAATTGAAATATTTCTCGAACTATTACTAGCTGCTTCCTATCCAGAAGCAGTAATACCAATCAGAAAACCGTATTTTGCTCCTGAATTAATTGAAGACACTATAATAGATATATTAAGACGGAAAACGTTTCTCTACACATTTTTATAATTTGTCATTTACAGTGACGATTTAAAAATAAAGTAGAGAAAAATATAATTGAAGGTTGAGAATCCTAAACGTGCGTGCCAGTAAAAACTTAATTATAATGTTAGTTTGATAAACACCATCCATCAGGTACGTTACCATTATCAGTAGCCTAACATCTATTGACTAATGAAAATTAAAAAGGGGCTTTAGATAATTAACAAAGATGTTTCAACCAGAAAAAAAAATTAGCGGCGATGAAGATAAATTTCAATTTACATTTTGAAAAGGGTACCTATGTCTTTAGTTTATCAATTAAGGAAGAACATATTTTCTTTCTTTACAACTTTTTTAAAATTCAGAAGGTCTGAATGAACGAAAATATAAAACAAATACCTTGAAATTTTGATATTTTTGAATCTGAATCGTTGAACACTCATATTCAAAAAATAAATTATAACATTGAACCAGATCAATTTATTAAAATCGTAATATTTGCGGGCATTTCTAACATCATAGAAAAACTATCGAATAGAAGTTAAATTTTCGTGATATAAGCCAATAATAAACTTCTGCTGCTAGGAAGTAGAGAAGATCGCTAAGGCAAAAAATAGAATCTGATTTGAAATAGCAGTGGTCTAAAGAAAATAACTTTGAAGAAAATCTGACATAATTTTCAGTTAGCTAAATATATAATTTGTATCATCAATGTATGAAAACACCAATTCTATGAAAACTTCAGTTTAAATTAAATTAAATATTGAAAAATGAAACTACGCAATTAAGGTAGAAATTTAAAAATTTATTTTATTTTCATCAAATTTTAAATGTCGTTTCAATTAATGGTAGAGTACTGAGATGTTTTTCAAACGCTTCATGCTTATTCGGGAATTAAAATTCGTTATATTATAGCCTAATTGCTCTTTATATAAAATATTCATCATTCTCCAATTTTACGAATAGAAAAACGGCTTTTCACAAAACCATGGCGAAATCAACCAAAGTAGTAAGCTAATAGCTGAAAAAGTATCTTGAAATATGGTCTTATTATTACAGTTCCTCCGGAACTTCGCATTATTTATATTACACGTGTGGGTTCCCACCAAGTGTTTATGTTTCTTCCATTTCAGACACTAAAATTTAATATTTATGTCTCAGGGAAATGTAAAATGTCTATATGAAGTTTCCATTATGAGCTTAAATAAATACGAATACCACGCCAAGAGATTTCTGTTGTATTTTCAAGTTTGATGAATGATTGCAGAAAGACAAGAAGCTAGTGGTGGATAAATATATATATTTTTCTAGTGAATGAATAAGGAAAAAACCGTTAATAGTTAATAAAGGCCAAATGCTTCACGTTTAATCGTCTGCTTATTGATAAGCAGACGATAAGATTATTTATTTCAAACTTTATTGAAAAAATATCCGTAGCTACTCAATCCAGTGAAGCAACACGAAAAATAATGCATAATTTTCAATTATCTCTAATATCTAATCTGCTAAACTAAGTGCCGTCTAATGATCGGAGTAACAAGATAACTTTCGAAAACTTCCCAAATTAAATTTGGTAGTTCTCAATGCGAATACTGCTTGAAATTTCGTTTGACCGACTTCGAAAATATATTTTTCAAATATCCTTAAATGAGTAATCGGCTTTCCTTCCAGAAATCCAAATTAATTTCCCAACATTTCCAGGTCTGAAATTGCGAAAAGGGTCGTTTGCTTTCTCAGGTATTTTCAGCCAACAAAGAAGAATAAGTTATGCCGGTTAGATGATTTTTGTTTGGATTAATGGATTAATAAAATTGACCAGCTTTGTATTAGAAGAATACTATTGAAAATATTTTATGAATTAACAAATAAAAAAATATAAAGTTTGTTGATTGAGTGTTTTTCGATATTATAGAAATGACAAACAAAATATATACCAGGAAGAAATGGAAATAAGATTTATCAAGACAAATCTCAACATAAAGAAACCGAAGAAAAATAATTCGAAGTGCCTATGTAAAGAATCCTAGTTTATTATGCTTTATGGCATAAAATATACAAACATTCATACAGGACAGAACGACCAACTTGGCCAACATCATTTTTCTATTTTAATTATTAATTTTTATTATTATTTTCTGTTCAAGTCTAGATAAGTTATTAGTAAAATTAGCAATATTATCTACTTCAGCACGTTTAGGTTTACATTAATTACTTAGTTTTTTCTAAACTGGAATCAAGCTTTAATGCGTTTGGAATTGCAAAATAAATGAGGCGTTTATGTATGAGATTTTACATTGATACATACTGAGAACACAATTCGTTATGGTTATTTTTACAAAAATTAAAAATATTTTTGCACTGTGGGCTCATTTATGTAATAATATATTTACGGGTTACTGGAGGGATTTTATTATTATTCACTCATCAGGGTGTAGCTATTTTAATCTTCGTATTATGTGTCTTGTTGTTTTACCAAACAAAAAACACAGTTTTCTCCTTTAATACCTTCTAATGTTAGCACCTTAAATCACCTCCAAATGTGATATAATTCATTGCTAAATTGCTATAAACTCTGGACTAGTGCTCCACAAAAGGCCAAAAATAAAGTGTTTGATATTGGTTGCATTAGTTGTCAGAATAAATCATAAAGAACTAATGTTCACGGAATTCTTGGGAACTATCCATACAAATGGATATTTTGGCAGCCGCCTTGGAAAGCAATTACTCATCCGAAGAAGTTTTAACGCGATTCAAATAAGCGAATAATGCAGACTGAGTGAATAGCTAATGATCTTTGGCCTTCCTCTAATTACATTTAACATTTAGAAATGAAATACTTAGAACGAGAAAGGCTAGCAGCGAATAATTGATACACTAATATACTAGCAAAATGTGCTATGATACAAGTTGTGTTGTGTGCTTTGCCAGCACACCATGCCAACCAACTACATTAATTTAATTAATTTTTCCTTGCCAAGAGCAACTAATTAAGCAAATCCACATATTTCACAAAATAAAATAAATGAAGTAATTTTCCATTGAAGAATATCCCAAAATACTAAAGAAAAAACGACTGAAGAAACTTTTGTAACAACAACATAATTATACGGCGGAAATCATAAAATCTCATTCGAAGTAAAATCAAGTCAGACTATTTGGTAAACATTGGATCGCCGAAAAAGTTAAGTAATTTTTGAGCAAAAAGTATATAAACATTTTCGTCACTCTGACTTAATAAGATTTAGTAGGTTGCGGTTATCCACTTTTGTCAACTGTTAAAGCGAAATAAATCTGGAATAATCCGACGACTTTGCGCGAATCAACTTTGACGCCGACGATCAAATACTTGGTAAAACCCAGTGCCAAATCGCCAGAAAATCTGGAACTGCGCCATTAATATTTCATGCATGCACCGAAAATAAACTGCTTGTTATCGGTTGTATTCGCTGTCAAAATACATCGTACCCAACCAATGTTTGCAAAGCTCTGTGAATCTATCCTGAGAAAAAGTTTTTTTGATCTGCCTTGGAGAGTTATTCTTAGCCAAATAAGTCTATTTCATCTTTATTAGCGGTTTTCAAAATATGAAAATCAACGGAAAGCTAACAAGTCCTCAAAGTTTGCTGGAAAAGATGGGCGTTAACTTTTCCTGAAACAAAATCCCATTTTTAATTGATCCTATAGTTTTAAATACAATATATTGCGAGCTATTTATCTCCACTAGACGAATCTATAGTCAAGCTTTCCAACTATAAAATATCGTGCAACATGACCCAAGGTGCTCAAAGGCAATATTTCTTTATCCATTTTGTCCGACTCATTTATCATATACGCAGAGGACATTATTCATTTGCCACACTCGCAACCGTTCCGTGGCAGAGGTTCCAAAGGAAACTGTTTTCCGAACAAAAATTACAGATATTCGTTTGGGTTAACTCTCTGCTCGAGTAATGAAAATTTACTGCCTGAATGGTGGAACTTTTTATTTAGTTACTGACTTATTCACAATTTCTACTCGAATAAATTGCTCAAAACTGAAATGAAAGGGTTATTTGGCTGATATTGCAGTTTCTGCATAAGTAAAGGCCATGCTTTAAAACCTATTTAGAAATCAAAAGATGTTTTTTAAACTAAAAATGTTATTGTCAGGAGATATCTAATGTTTTTGGTGGATAAATAAGGGTGACAAAATGTACATTTTTTAGTTTTTATGTCATTTATGGTCAGCACAAAACTAATAAAAGTGCATAAAAGTCGCGGACCAACTAAACGATTAAAAATATCATAAATATATAAATAATCAAAAGGAAAACGCTAATCAGACAGCAAAGTGAAAAACGACCTGAAAAAATCCCTGTAACTAAGCAGTTGGTATCAGAAAATTGAAAAATGGGTTGAAAAACCAATCAGGGGTTTCTAAAATAAAGAGGCCACACAACAATATACAAAAATGCTGTTCATTTTTCTTCTACAGTTCAGTCCTATACCTACCAAATACAAAATAGAAGAAAAACATACATGCATGAGATAGAGAAACTGAGTGCAATGTAAATAAAATTGATCGTTTAAACTATAAATATGTATAAGAACTTTTGAGAGCACTCAACCATCAGCAGATTATCTTTCTCTCGAACGCATTCAATATATATAGTTAACTTATTTGTTTGCATAAGTAGGCAGGAGGGAACCAATTACACAAATAAATAAAACTTAACTGGATAACAAGTAAATTAAGATGTTTACACAGTGTCAAAGAAAATAGAGAGTGAAATAAGAGAAACGTAGGAGCTTTTAAAATTAATATCATACTCACTTAATGGAAAGAAATAGAACACATTTACATCTAATAGCTAGATTGGTACAAGTAATACTAAAAAAGTTCTAAAAACGCGATAAACATATTACCGCACACAAATATGGAAACTACGAAAAGATAAATCAATGACGATTTTAATTCTACTGCAGAAAGTCGAATATCTACACTAAATGGACTTGCAGCAGAAGAAGAGAACCTCACAACTATAAAGAAGATGAAGTAGTATAAACTGTGATTATAAAAAATAATTATTTGAAAATAGTAACTGGATAGAAGGATAAATATTGGGATATTTCAAAATTAGAATAAACTTATAGCATAAGAGGCCATATGATAAAACAAAAGAAAGGTTTTAAACTTATTCTAAATATATTATATATAAATAGCACTACAAAAACTGTAATTATATGAAAACGACAGAAGGAAGGATGACAGAAAAAAATTAAGTGAGAATAAATTTGCAGAACAGGGTCCCTTTTATATAATAGGTAGGCTTTATGCAAACAGAAGTTAAATAAATAAATCAAATGTATATAAATAAAATCATACTAAGTGTTTTGAAACACACATAGTAAAATTTGTGTTGTTTGACATGAAATATTCAGTGGAGACCGAAAATACCAAAAAAATATTTTCAAAACCTTTAAGCTATACCATGTGAAAAGATTGGCGGAAAACTATTTATGCGTAAAGTGAATAAAGTTCGGAAATTTCCATTTAAAAATAGTCCATCTTAAAAAACGGCCTACATAAGGACAAGGATAAGTATATTTATTTCTGTACACATAAAAACCAAATATTGAGAAACGTATCTATGAAACAAATAATTCACTTTACAGGACAAGTATTCAACTTTGTATGATTCTCTTGAATAAATTAAATTGTGACAATAATTTTGGAATATTTTCCTGTCCTTGCAGATTAGATTATTTGTGTAAATAAGATCATACTTTATAGGTGCGCAAAATGTATTCAAATTTCTGATATTTCTGTAATTACATTACTTGCTTACTTCTGTTCTTTTCAAACAATGAACTCGAAATTTGCAGTTCATTCAACTTGTAACAACCATTAACATTTGTTGCCAATTGATTTAATATATTTGAGCATGAATCATTATAATATTAATTCTAAAGGCATCAGTCGAAATTGGACTTGTTCTCTCAGTCTCTGTTAATAATACTTCTTTTATTCTAGAGTAAAATTAAAGGTTCAAATTAGTGCCATTACGTTAAGGAGAAATCTAATAAAATCTGCAAAAAATAGAGTTTGAGTTAAAGTAAAAATAGGCAAACTCTGATAAATTCCGTACTATAAACTGTTGTAGTTAAAAAAGTGCAATTGTTGTTAAAAGTGCAATAATAATGCTGGCAAGAACAAGCATTTCATTATTGGATCCATGTCAAATATAGACAACAAAGAATCTGATTCGCTTTCAGCATGCTATAAAACCGGAGTTACACGTCTAAATAATAAATTTATGCGGATGATATTTGGTAGCGTAATTTGCCTGGCAAAGCTCCCAAAGGGTATTGCAGATAGAAACAGATATTCGCAACTCTGCATGGCTATGCATCACACGGCTCTAGTAAACACATTTTTGGGTCCACGAATGTATGCTTAAAACACAGTGTGAATATTAGTATTGGAACATAAAACATTGCTTGAAGTGAAAATTCCTGAAGCACCAGTTATCGGCAAGTAAAAGAACTTCCATTTATGCCTTAACTTTATATTACATACCAGCATATTTTTTGAAGTTTAAAGCGTATATGCTAAATTAGCTATTTTATGGTCTACAATTGGCCTTAAAGGTGCTTGTATAGGATTAAGCCATAAATCTTCTAAAGCAGCCACGTGCAGGTAAACTTTCCAAGTACTATTTGAACAATTTTTAGAAATGAGCAAGCTAAAGCTGTAGCATGTGTACAGGTTTTGAATGCTCCTTTAATGAGCTTAGTGGTTAGCGTTCTCTGGAAGCTGGCAAATCGAATTAGCTACATAAATTTGAATAAATCTGGTTGCGCGGCTTTTATTGCAACCAAGTTTTTATGATACTTTCAAAAAAGATAAATTCCGTACTGCACAAGAATTGAACCAACTGAAGACTTCCATTAAATTGCTAGAAAATTGTGCATTTGAGCAAAATAAATTACTTTGTAGAACTAGTTCAGTTTTACTTATATTATTTTTGCATTAAATACAGTAATCTGAAAGGTTTCCCTGTTGCATTTTGTGGCAAACATTTAATAAACTCATCAAATGTTGCCCTACCTACTGATTTAACCAAATTTGGCAATTTAAAGATACGTATACGTAATTTCCTGCTATTCAGCTTGCGGCTTAATGTAATATACGGCCGTGCGAGAGAGTTATAAATTTTTAACGACCAATTCGACATCATCGTCCTGGTAGAGCTTAAAGGCATTTAAGTTGGAATAACATATTTGGCGTCTATATTACGAAAACCTATTATAATTAGCTTAGCTATGTATGTTCAGTAGTTTATTGCCTTTGGTCCTAACAAAATTTAAATGGATAAATCTGTCTTTAAACATAATTTTTATTGAAAATGTGATGTCTTTGAAATTGAATTCGGTATAACTTTGTGTTCACACTGTCAAAACCTATTCATCGATTTATATTATTACCAAAAATAACCAGTTTTCAAGATGCAGTTCAATTAAAAAAAGTTGCACTGTACGATTTAAACATGTCCTCCATCCCGCCAAACTATACAATTTTAAAACAAATTGCATTATGTTTTAAAATTACTTGATGACGTTTTCCAAATGTATATAAAGACCAAAAAAATAAATATGTGGAGATGCCCTGTTGTTTTATATTCATAGTAGTAAAATAAACAAATTATACTCTGTTTTCCATTTATTTATTTTATCAGTTATAAAAATTTCATGCATGCAGATGCAAACATGTCGCTTTTTTGTACGTGTCGTTGTTCTTTCAAATGCTTGCATTTTGTATACGTTTAGATGGAATAAACCGGGATAAAACCATATGCTGGAAGATAAGTACTCACAATTCAAAGAGGAATTTCCGCTAAATAGGGGTAGCTGAATTAAAAAACCAGTTTTTCCATAAATGTAACTATTTTCGATGGAGGATTATAATTTAAATATGTATATGTTAAATTAAGTTAAATTGGAACTAACAAAAATATAATTCAAATACATAGATTCAAATGTATTTAAAGCTCTTAGTTTATTCAATACTTAAAGCTCGTCATTGGTTTGTGAATATGTATATAATTTTACATTAAACTCTATTTTTCCTGCCTGTTAGTCAGGTGTAGGTATCCCACTGCATTATGATACTAAAAATTTGGTACTAAAAACTAGTCACGTTTTCAGTAATTTTAATTGTTATCTTTATTAAATAAGAAGTTAATGTTTAATGACTCTAATAATGTTGTTATTACAGTTTAATTATAATACATTTAATAACAACTGAGAGACAATAATTATTTGCATGTATTTTCCAATTTAATTTCGGTCTGTAGGTTCACTTCCGTGCTTTCAAAAATATGTTATTTAATTACATATTTTATTAATTTTGAGTTTTTCGCAGAATTATTTGTTAGTTTAAGTTAAACCGCTAGTTACGATGCGATTGTAAATATTTGCAAGTAAAATTAATTTACATTGTCAGAATTTTTATGCTGTGAAATAATTGTCTTTCCCCAAAGAACAAAAAGTGTATCAGAAATACAGTATTATGTACTTATGTACCTTTTTAAATAGAAAATCGAATTTTTTGATAATTGATTAATATTTTTATCTTAAAAAACATGATTATGCCTGTAATAATTAATATTGGCATATATAAGCATATATATATAGCTCTACTACTACTACTACTACTTACGTTATAGACATACATGAAAATTTAGTTACTAAATTTAGGAAAAAAATCTTGTTTGTGAAAAGGTTTATCCAGTCTTAGACTTAATTTAAAAAAATCAATTTTGCTCTATTCAATATTATTAAAAAACGACTACGTTCGTTTTGAGCCAGGTTAATTATTTTTTGGAAACCTGGTAAAAGGTGCAAAAAATAATTTTGGAAGATGCATTTTGCGAAGACTTTCATAGTTTTAGGAAAGAAAGGAATTTAAAAAATCAAGAGATATGAACACTACTCACTTGTAACTTCGATATTGTAGTAAAGATGACGTTGCGTTCTAATATTCCTTTCTGTCAAACAGAATAATAGAAGTTAACTTGAATTATTAAATGGACCTTGTTATTTCTGTTTCTTGCCTATTTTTCGAGTTATTGATTTGGCCATCTAACAAGTGCTAGGGATTCTCTTTATTAAAAATTAGATATCAAGTAAGAATTCAAACGTTTTGGCTTTAAAATAAAAGTCATTTTACCATGGCTCAATTTTACTGGTCTACTTTCGTGTCGTATGTAAATCTTATTCCCTCTTTGCATGTCTCATTTTATATGCACTTTTCACTTACTCGCGTTAACTTTGCATGAGGTAAGTTTGCCGAGACAGTTATCGTGTTGTAAATGTTAACTGAAAAGTTCGATTCTTTGAAAGACGAAATATTTATATTCGGCAAGTTTAAAATAGTACAATGGCATGTAGGCAGCGGGCAAAAATAAGTTTATTAAAATCAACTAACTTTCTTATTATGTTGCTAATTGAATCAGAATTCCGATTTAATTTGGATTGGATCTGTTTCTCTAATTTGTTTTAAACAGTTTAAAATAAAAATGGTTGTAATCAACAAAACATACAGGCGAATTATAATAATTGAACTGATTAGGTGTTTTCGTCATCTAAAACAGTTAGTGTGATTAATTTTACGAGAAAATCTATAGTAGAAATAAAATGTTATATTTAATAGCACAAGCTTCCCATATAAACTTTTGAAACCTTTTAAGAAAGTTTTCGTACTGGCTACTCTTAATTGCGTGAAGCTCTAATAGAACCAATTATACCTTAACGGCGGCCAATGAAAGAAGAAAAGCATTTGCAAGTTTTCCTTTTGGAGAAGTAAGCAATTTGAACATATTCGGCTACTTAATAATAAATCAGTATAGTCAGGCAATTTAGGTGCACCGTTATATTTTGTTATTTCTCAGATAAGTCAATGTCAATGAAAGCTAACCAGAAACATCACAGACCAAGCTGGAAAAAGTGATTTTGATCTCAGAGGAAAAGTTAATATTTTTGAAAGTTTCAAAACACCGGAGAACCCAATATTGATAGACAACCGTGCGATAATAATAGATAATAAAAGCTTTATGAGAGAACAGTTTCTTATGGACTTGAAGATACGACTGAAGAACGGCAACCGAAAAATAAATATATACGTTATTAACACATAGAGAACGTTTTTTTAATTTTTTTGATACATATATCCAGCAAAATACCTATACCAATACACCCACCATATTATTGCCATACATTATCAGACCTTCAAGTAAATTCCTCTATTAAAAACTGGCACAACCTTGTAAAAATATGTAATTATTCCCTGCGCAATATCTAATTGAAATCAGCTTCTACTTGCCAGTGAAAGTCTGCAGTTTGATAATTTAGTTTAGTTCAGCTGTTATTCAATTCCAGTTAGCTACAGTTTGATATCATTTCAGTGTTGAATAATTCATAAGCAAGAGAATATTGATCATAGGCGCTTCGTTTCCTGCCACAATGGGGATTTATATTTTATGTGAAGAGATAATGAATGTGATGTTTTAAATTTAATATTTTTTATATTACCATTTACAGGCTACTATTATACATATGAGTATCATGGATCATTACCTTAAGCAGTGAAGAGGGCGTGTGTTAATATATCGTCTACGGGCCTTTTTACTTGAAAAATTCTTTGAATTACAGCAATAAATTGAAATTTGCAATTTATGATTAGTGAATAATAGAACAGTTGTATATCATTTTAAATTGTGTAGGGATTTAAGCTGGGGTCTTAAAACTTGACAAAATTATAATTATTTTTAAATATAAGTTTTAGCTTATGGTGCTTATGTTACGTAACATGGAACCAAATCATGGTCGAAGTCTTCACCAGGTAGAATATAAAGTGTTTCAAAACTGCATATTTTAAACAATTTTTCCTTTCAAAGGGTGCACACATTTTCCTTCTGCAAGGTACAGAGTCTTAAAATTTTGCACTGATACATCTTTTCAGTAATAATTGTAAATCCTTTTTCAGTTACAAAACACAATACTTGGAGAAAATTACTATGACTTCACAAGGATTTTCAACCAATTTTGGAAAAAGCTATTCTTCTGTTTTATATTTGAATTTATCGGTAATTTACAATTTTCTTTCAGTGCGAATCCGTTGTGTAATACTATTATTTAGTATAGTAGCTTTGCCTTTAATGTGGGCAAAGTTAATGCATTTTGCATCAAGGCATCATAATTTATGGCTAAGTGATTTACATGCTAATGTTGATAAACCTTTAGTGGATGCTATCCGGTTCACTTGTGGGAAGATGTTGATCATGTGTCTATAGACAGACCTCCATTGATGTGTTATTAGTTAAATTACACGCATAATTAACACTCAATGCTAATACTAATATAACCAAAGCTACTACTCGACCAGGAATGTCTATGCAAACTGTTAGATCAAGCCAACCATGAAAATTGCGTTTTTTTTATGTGTATACTCTTGATTCCTTGAATTTACCAACTTTATAAGACACGTGAAATGAAAACGGGGTTAACCAATGTGGGTGATAAAATATAATAATATACGGTAATAACGATACGCAATATTTTTTAAAGCTGCACCCAAATTTGTTTTCGTTAATATGTGAAATTCAAACAAAATAGTGAATGTGAATGTGATAAAATAAATATTAAATTAACTTTTGTGCATTGGTGGATTCTTTAAGAACAGCGATTTATATTCTATTTAATCCGGACAATCTCGCACCTGTAATAATAAAGATTTTTAATTAGTAAGTTGACGGGTAAGTATTTTATTAAACCTACTTTATGTGGTTATTATTTACTAGAGCATTGTTACCAGTCCTACATTTTAGTTTGCTGTCTCGATAAAAAATTTAAATTCATTTCAATCGTAAAAGCAAAATTCTAGAAACCAAGAACAACGCTATAAAATACTAGTTATTTATTATTTATTAAAATGATGTCTCCTTAACTGCAACTGTTCTCATAATTAATTCGTACTATAAAATACACTATTAATATTCTGTATGGAGTTAAAATAAATTCGTTAATTAAATCTGCATGTTTAATATATTAATTCGCCATTAACCCAATGAACACACAATACGAAAATTTATTACAAGCGGTCCAAAATTATAGCATTATAGTCAAAAGGATTAAGCAATTATCCGAAAATTTCAAGCCTACAGATATTTTATTGAAAACTAAATTTTGTGTATCATTTCTCCTATAGATACATAATCCCTATCCATAATACCTATTTAAATTGAACCGACAAATAACATTAAAATTAGTTATTACATAATTATTTTCATTAATATACTTAACCAAAAATAATTTTTTGTTCCAAGGTTAGGTATAAAAGTAGACATTTTTGAGAATACGTTACGCAACTGGAAAGGCAAAGTTCATAATTAATGAATAAAAGCTAATTAATTACTTCTTTATTGAATATTTAGCCCGCAGAAAAAAAAATTATAAACTATCGGTTGTCTGGTAGTACATTTTGAAAATGGGTTCTTAATAAAAAAATGCCTGTCGCTCCAAACTCATCTGTGCAAAGTGAAACATTTTCATATTATTCGTTATCCGATTTAGAGAGAAATATTATTTCAAAACCCTTCAATAGAAATTAGTTCGAAGCAAAATGCAGATCATTTCAGATATTTAAAGAGAATTTAAAAAATTTGTATTTACCACCAGTTGGAATACTGAAATTAGTTAATTTGTTTCTTTAATAGAGTAAAGATTCGAATTCTGAAAAATCAACTTGGTAATTTGTATGAGAGATGAACAAAAACTCCAACTTAATGAATTCTTACACATCTGGAAACCTTAAAAAATGTGAGGAAAATTTGAATTGAATTGAAATAATAACGGAAATTATAAGTGTGGGGGCTTCAAACAATATCACTCGACTATTCATCCGCTATTTATCTTGACCAACAACATACAAACAACTCACCTAAATGACGGAAAGTCGGCATGTCT
>NW_026019016.1:7491271-7513684 GCF_020466585.1 Dendroctonus ponderosae | reverse complement strand
TTTAGTTTATAAGTACCACTTGCAATCTTAGCATAAGTTCAGTTATAAGTTATCAGTTGTCACAAGTACACTATTGCTGTAACTCGTCGTTCTGAAAATAAATCTTTTTTTAAAAGGCTTTCCCTTTATTGAAGAATTTAACTCGCTCGAATGGCTCCAGATAAAGAAACTATTAAAAAAGATCCGATACTTTTTTCTCTCTGGGCTACTCTGTATTGCTAGCAGAAAGATGCAAATATTGACCAAGAAAACATGACAGTTTTTGAACACTGTTCAATATGTTTATTTAATTTTGGCCTCTCCTAAAATTATATTTGTCTCCAAAAATAGAGCAATAATTTGATTTAAACAAAATGTTCAAATCGGATCACCGACGTAGAAAATATTCACAGTCAAAAATTAGGGAATATTTAAGCTATAAGTTTGCGGCGCAGTTTAGTGTATCCTCGCAGTAGTAACTAACTCAATTAGAGAATACAAATAAATCAATAAAGAACAATTAACAACTGTACAGAAAGTAATTTACTGGTAACCTCCTGAAATTATCGTTCCAATGGATCCAACTAAAAATAGTAGAAGTACTAGTCAAGAATGGCCCAAGAAACTTATAAACTAAGAGCACTAGAGTTGATTACATTTTGAGACCGAAAATTCGAAAAAAACAATATTTAGTTCAAACTTTGGTAGTGTAAAAGGTATTAAAATTCACGGAAATAGTGACGTGGAATACGCAAAAAATGCATCTTTGAGGTGAATGAGAAAAATCTGCGATCTGATGCCACAGTTTCATGTTGAAGCAAATGTTTTGGGGAAAATGTGCAGAGTTAATAGATTCGTAGAAATTACTTCTATTGTTCTTTTAATTATTAAATAATGGAGAATCCAATTCGGCTCTCAGTAATTGACCTGTGACATAAAGTATACAAATTTCATTTTTATCCTGCTTATTAGAATGAACAGACTGGTTCGGACCTTTACACTTTCAAGAAAGACCACAAATATAAGCTCGACCCGCATTGTGAGTAATGTGTAGCATACACAAAAAACCAAATATGTTATATTGCTTTATTCAGTCACAAAATTTCAAAATTCAGATGCAACTATATTTTATAGCATCTCCAGCGACTCAACATTAAGGTCAATGTTACCATAAACAGCTGCAAAAAGTAAGAATAATGTTATATATTGCTGTTCCAATGCCGCCACCATCCTAATTTTAGATCGAATCTACACGGCCACAACGTAGGCTTCTAACCACGAACAACCACTCGTGGCTGTAGGAAACATCAAAGTAATTATTTAACCAATTTATACCAACATTACTTTTTGAAACTGCGGTGAATTTCCATTTCTAGATGGATTCGATCCGCTGGGTTTCAATCACCAAACTTGTATAGGCGAATCTATATTTTCAGGCACATCAATTTAGAAGCGCTAATGTACGTAAATCATGCAATTTTTGTTAAGTGAATTGGTTGCAAAATATTTTATGAACCATTAATTATTTAATAAAACGACTCAAAAATGTCTTTGCGTAATTATTTTTGAATTGACGCTAATCCAGAGTTTTTTATCGAGTATCGAGGCAGATTTGTGGTTTTATTCTGAGGTCATGCAGGAAGAACTGAAAATCACAGAATTTTTACTGCAATTTTCGATAAAGAACTGTGCAACGCGAATTTATATGTTCAAACCTTCACAATTGGTGTTGGGCCTTACCCATATACTTTAATGTTCGAATGAACCGAAATAATCAGCAAACTCATTTGAACGTTTTCCAATAATCCGTTGTGGAGTCCACG
The DNA here is from genome assembly GCF_020466585.1 of Dendroctonus ponderosae. Classification (NCBI taxonomy): domain Eukaryota; kingdom Metazoa; phylum Arthropoda; class Insecta; order Coleoptera; family Curculionidae; genus Dendroctonus; species Dendroctonus ponderosae. Next base: position 7,511,882 of record NW_026019016.1, on the reverse strand, counting down.
AAACAAATCAAATGAAACGTATATTATTCATTGCAACGATCAATTATGAATGATTGAATGTTCACTGTTTGGAATTGTACCAATGTTACTGTGATTTATGTAATTTTTAATCTGAATAGGATTATAATACTAATCTACAGGGTGTCCGGTATGTACAGGATTTAAAGGGTACTGGATCAAAGAATGTACATTCTTTGGCTGAAGAGAAGACGATCTGCTCTAACTCTTATTAAGACCAATCTCAGACTCCTCTGCTGTTGGTCGTCAACGCAGTTTAACAAAATAATGTTTGTTGAAATATCAGGAGAATGATACGAAGGAATTTATTGAAAATTGAAACTCGTTGAAAATTCATTCTTATATCAGATTCATACTTTGATGATGGAACCAAGTTCATCCGCTTTGAGCAAGTTGTGATTTATTGAGTATCTTGATACAAAAGCATCAGAACTTCTTATTTCGTGGCTGGATTCAACTGATTTGTTTAGGTTGATGCACTAGTGCTTTTTGGACATTTTTTTGCTCTTTGTAAAATATTGTTACACTCATAGTTATTGCGAAAAAAAAAGTTTTCGCCTACCAATTAAGCGCAATTCAGACAAAAACGCTTCCAATGGACGACCGGCTTAAAACTAACACTCTGATCGTATCGGTCAGTTAATAATTATAAAACGTCTCACAGTTAATTTGTTATAAAAAAAACATTATGGCTTACTACGACATTTGTAGTTAGTGTCTGAAACTCTTAAGAGCAAGAGAGCAAGCAAGAAAACAGCAATAATTTTTTGGCGCAAAAAGTATCAAAACCACAAAATTTTACAGAGCATCAAAATGTAAAAATAGTTAGCTAAGATTCCAGCGACCAAATGAAAAGTTCTGGAAAATAGTTTTTGTATCAAGAAACTGAATAATTGCTGTTACTGAAGTGTGTCAGATAGATTTCTTTTGAGCCAGTTCTTGTACCACACATCCTGTATAGAGCACCCTTTCTATAAAAATTAAATGAGTCAGTTCCTCTTCATCTTTAGATTAAACATGTGCTTTTTCTTCGTCTACGTATTCTCTAGTTTTCGTTCAGGTTATCCCGGCGTGGTATTCTATTTAGTCTTCTAGCGTTCATTTTGCGTATTTGAGCGTTGTATTTTTTCCTCCTCAACACACGTTCGTTAATATTTCCTGTTTGGTATATTGTTCTTATATTTGAACCCCTTTTTCGGTACAAAAGTGCTTTCCACCAATCTTTATAAGAGCTCTTTTCTGTTATCTCCAGCAACTCTTTAGTGGGTTTATTATTTTGTACAGTATTTAGCATGCGAGCCTTCTTTCATAAATTCTGGCTGCAGTTTCTGGTTTTTATAAAATTTATAGTCTATGTTCTGTAACGTATTTACTGTTGGGTCTAAAACAAAATGGGCAGTAGCTACTGCATATGCAGCAGGGCCATTAACTTGGGCGTCCTTTTAAGTCCATTTATACTGGTGCTTGTTAAATTTATATCAGTTGAAAACTTTAAGTGAAATTTTAATAATTTGCAGGCCACATTCTATTTCAAGCCTCCAATTGTTGTTGCTCTTCAAACTGATATCAATCAAATTACGGTTTATTGTTTCGATTGCAATTTGGGCATTTATTTTAGATCAAAATGATTCCATCAGGACAATATATTATATAGGACACACTGACACACTTAGTCCAGTTTAGTTCCTCAGTCCAGAATGGCAAATACTGCTCACTTTGTCCGGCGGCAAAGCTCTCGGGATCTGCACAGCCAGAGATCCATAGATCGGTTGGAATTGAAAGAAATGAAAGGACGATTAGTGCCTATTGAAAATGGAAGCTCCAGTGCATATGGTGCGACGAATATTGCCTTCGAAGACACTAGCCCGGGCACTAAAATTAAGTCGACGTGTAGCAGCAAAAGAGGGTCGCAGGTAAGCACGAACTGGAAATTAGCAGCTCATTTTCGGGCCACAGTAAAGGATTTTAATACGACGGCTGCTGTTTCCTCACCTGAGCTTGCAATATGTGTTAGGTCTCATTTCTCATGCAGATATACACGTTTATTTGTATTGCGTGCGTTTCATAACGTTGCTTGCAACAAGCCTTTATTAAAGTGTTCTTAGTATTCCTCTTTTCTAAAGTTTCATCTACAAAGAACTTCTTCACATAACTGTTATATTAAAATCACTTAAGCAAAATGTAATTCTCCAGGATGGTAAAGGTATTTTTAAGCCTGATTGTGAAGAGGAAGACAGAGAATCTTGGGACAGCAAGCTAACATTTCTTCTGGCAACCGTGGGATATGCGGTAGGTTTGGGAAACGTATGGAGATTTCCATATCTAGCGCAAAAAAATGGAGGTGGCGCATTCCTGATTCCCTACTTTGTGATGTTGGCAATTGAAGGTATACCCATCTTTTACTTAGAACTAGCTATCGGGCAAAGGCTACGAAAAGGTGCTATCGGCGTTTGGAATCAAGTATCTCCGTTTTTAGCAGGTAATTTTAATCAGTTGTGTCTAGAGTCTTGGTAAAGAAAATATTGCTCATTTGAAGGAATTGGTATCAGCAGTGCTGTGGTATCCTTCAATGTTGCTCTGTATTATAACACGATCATAGCCTGGTGCCTGTTCTACTTTTTACAAAGTTTCCAATCTCAATTGCCTTGGGCAGAATGCCCCAACGTGTATTTTCCGAATGGTTCATATACGCAAGAAACGGAATGCGTGGTAAGTAAAATGTAGAATAATGATTTTTGCACAAAATCGCATTAAAATTTAATTAAGTCGATTAAAATTTTGCTCAATTTGTCTTCCAAAAGGTACATGCACACTCAATTTTTAGAGCAACGAGTAAATAGATATAAAACATCTTGATATATTCAGTTACTTTTTCAATGTTTCATAAATGTACCATGTAAATGTAATGTAACTATCATTTGTTATTCAATACAAATCTTCATTAAATTTGCGACAGTATTTCGCAGGCAAAGCCAGCGCGTATACGAAGTCTAAATAATGATCGGTTCGGATTTTACATGACCCACAAATTAAAAATTCATTAGGAAAAGCTGATCACACCGTTCTTAAACATTCTGCTAAATAAATATTGGCGAAAAGCCAAAGATTTTACTTTCAAAGAAAGTCGAAACATTTAGGGACGTAAAATGAAAATGCTTTAAAATCAGGCGATCCTAAACATGGAAGTTTGCTTAAGTAAACTTCGGACGGTTTATTACTGTTTAAAATACGAAGCTGAACTGAACGAAACTCTCACCCTCCTAATTGATCAGAATATTTGAGCTGTAAGTTTGTTAACAGATGCCTTGATTAAAATGCAATTTTGCCGGTGTAGGCCGAAGCAATCCAACCTGGAATGCAAGGTTTTGTTTTCATATTTTCAGTACCTTAACGTAGTGCTGATTAATTGATTTATTTTGCAATTATATTTTGGACTTCACAAGAAACTTTTAAGGAAATACTTTGAACTTGCAGTATTTTTCCACTACCAAGTCTGCAAGTAAAATTCGGTTTAAATTGTACATATTTTTTAAGAAAATAACAAGGCGTTTAATATTCGGGTTGTAAATTATGAAACTTTTTAATTTGCAAACTTAACTGTTCTCATGCTGATACGAGCGCTGTTAACATTTCGACAAATGCAAGCAAAGTTTCCGAAATTTTACAAACTAGTGGTGAAAACACTTGTTACGATCCATTCTATATTGAATAGATGATTGTCTAGTTATTTAAGTTTCTTAATTATTCAGGTAATGATTTGCACGTCACTAATGTGGATGTAGAGCAATTTTGTTGAAAATTTCAGTGATTGGAAAAAATGATTTCGGAGGCATTTTACATGTAAATTTATTCTGTAACTTGAAGCTTCTTTATAAGCAGCTGGTCAATGAATTTATGTAACGAGTAGCCTTACATTCAACAAAATTTCGATAGTATATATAAAAACCCACCATAAAACATTTCTAATATGTCGAAAACTTGCTTTTGTCGCTTTGAACAGTTTAAGTCAAAATTTAATTTATTAGCTAGAGCAAGTCATATTCAATCATCATTATAATCAACAAAGGAATAGGACACGGAAACAAAATGAAAAACTATCATATTGTGGATGATTTAATAATTTTCGATTAATATTTACCATACCATTATCCAAAAAAAATTGCCACACGCTTTTGGTTGGACAGAAAACTTTTCTTTCTTCTGGTTGGTTTTGGGCAAACATTTTTATTTATTTATGATGATTTTTCCGTAAGATTTCATTTCGTTTAATTTTTATGTTGGTCGTTTTCCAAATCATATTTTGTTGCTGCTTTATGCAAAAATGTGTAACAAAGTGATGTTTACACAATTACATAACAGTACCATCTAAAGTTTCGATTGAGCTGTTGATGCCTTGGATAAATCTGAGTCCACATCAAATAGTTTCCATAGAGGAAGACATTGATCAGTCATATACTCAACCATACCGAACTTTCATCCTCTTAATTGATTAGAATGTTTTAACCGAAAGTTAGTTAATAGATGCCAAGTTTATGCTGTAATTTAAACTTCTTGCTATAGTTCGAGGAGTTGGAAGCACGAGCTCAATATTTCGGGTATTTGATTCCAATACATTTAGCGTACAAATTGATAGGCAAGCAATTGATATTTTAGCAGCGAATGAGTAACAAATTTTGCAAATTCACTATGTATATCGAGAGTAGTTTATTAATTATTGCAAGCAGTACCTGAAATTCCCAAAACTACCAACTCCAACTAGTGAGTTTCTAATGATGCTGATATGCATAAAACAGTAGTTTAAGTATTTTTTTTTATCTATTCGACAACTTATAACTAGCAATTGCAAAAAGAATATACTTACGTGAGCACGCAACTTTGTGTCTTAGGAATAATCTAAGTCTTTGTCCCATTAGGAATAATCAAAATTTTAAGTTTTCATGAAACAGAATTACAATTTTTTCAAAAGTTGGGAGAAGAATGTGCATAAAATGGTCAATAAAAATTTTCAGATAAGCCCTAAATACTTGAGGCGAGTACATACTGACTGAGCTTTCCTACTCAACTTTAGTCGAATTTCTTTTATGAACACAATTCACGTCTTTTTTGGCGAGTGCTTTAATAAGATAACTAACGAATTAATGAGTATCTACTATATATATAAATAACGAATCCTTTCATAAAAAGTAACAGAAACGTCTAGGTAGTGAGAATCTTACGACAAACTTAGACTAGCTGTTAATATAATTTACAAATTTTATCTTGCCGTTTTGTTAATTATTTTGCTTATCTTATTCAAAAGGTGTGAAAAATGAAAGAAACAAGTTCATTAATAAATTATGAAACATTAGCTTTATATATACTTTGTCGAATTCAAATATGCAAAACATTTGCTCCGAATTCAATAGATTCAATATTCCGCTTCTACAATTTTAAAAGATACACTTTACGTATGGGTACTTTTACCTTAGCATTCAGGGTTTTATTGATACAGTATTTGCGGTTTGCAGGATAGTAATTTTTTAATATTAATCGCGATCATTCAGGACCAGTAGAATAATCTGCATATTAGAAAGTTTGAGTTTTGCAGGCCAGCAGTCCTACTCAATTCTTCTGGTACAGAACAACTTTAATGATATCGGAAGACGTAAATACACCAGAGGCCTTCAACTGGAAAATTGCCCTCGCCCTAGTCGTAGCTTGGATACTTGTCTACTTGTGCATGATAAAGGGGATCGCATCATCGGGAAAAGTGGTTTACGTTACGGCCACTTTCCCTTATATAGTTCTTATTATTTTCTTTTTCCGGGGTATTACGTTAAAGGGCGCTTCGGATGGACTGCGACATTTATTCACGCCATCCTGGCACATTATCTTGGATCCCGTAGTCTGGCTGGAGGCCGGAACTCAGATTTTCTTTTCGCTTGGACTGGCTTTTGGCGGATTAATTGCATTTTCGTCCTATAATCCAGTAAGTTTTCACGCATTAATCAAACGGATTCAAAAGTTTGATAACGTAAAACATTTTTTCCAGGTAAACAACAACTGCTATCGAGATGCAATAATGGTGTCTATGACCAACTGCTTTACGTCCATGTTTGCGGGTATCGTAGTTTTTTCCATCATCGGCTTCAAGGCCACTATGACCTACGAAAAGTGCTTGGATGATAAGAACAAGACCCTTAGCAGTCTACTCGGAGAAAATTACGACCCTCAACTCATTCTGCCTGAAGCTGGATCGATATTCAATTTTTCGGATGAAAATGGAGCCCTAAAAAGCATTATCGTGCCCGTTCTACAGGTGTGCGATTTGCAAAAGGAACTCGATAACGTGAGTCGATTTGAATAACATTATTCAGAAGCTTGACGTTTAAAGGTACCTCAAAGCCTTATTTTTGCCTTTGCTATTCATTGTTATGCGTTTGAGCATTTAGCAGCAGTTGTATTTTTACTTGCTGAATTTCATTGGCTGGATGAAGAAATATTTTGCTGCATCCTGTCAGTTCTTAAGCCTGCACAGAATACAGGCATTCAATAAACCTTCCAATACAACTACGACAACCGTATGAATAGAAATGCACATCGCATTCATACACGGGAAATAAAATCCGCACATATTACGTATTTTTTGTTTGCATTATACGTAATTACATATAAGCCTTATAGTGTGTATGAAAGCTTAATATGTTGAAAGATTGATCGAGATATTTACTCGAAAGATTCAAACTGTGTTCAGATCGTCAAATCTGTATAAAATAATCAACCGTTTGTAGGATGCGAACTACTTTGGCTGAAAATAAAGTACAGGGTGCTTCAAATTCGTGGGATTATCGCTTCGTTGTAGTCGGCAGAGTGCATTCAAAAAACGACACAGATTATGTATAAACCTATTCTCATCTGAAATTAAACCGATTTACATACTTTTAGCTGCCGCAAATATTATTCAATGATGTTTAGAACAGTTAGGGACTAATCTGCACTTAAGGCCCGATTGTCTACACTGCAATTATTTCCCTTAATTGCAACGGATAAAATGTGCATTAACTTTCACTAAAGTGATAACAGAAGTTGATAATGACTCAGCGAATTCCTAAAAAATAAAATTTATCGGACAATGGCAGCCATTCAATAGCTTTTTGCATAAATCAGTTTAATTATAGTTAAATTTATCTCCCGATACTCTGAAGGCCCTGTTAAGAACCATGCGAGCTATTTTTCCAAAGATATAAAACTTTTAGCTTTTCCGCCATTAATCATTTTATACTAAAACCAATTTGATCTTTTCAGTCCGCCTCGGGTACCGGCCTGGCATTCATAATATTCACCGAAGCAATAAATCAATTTCCAGGAGCACAATTCTGGTCCATCCTATTCTTTCTCATGCTGTTCACTTTGGGTATCGATTCACAATTCGGCACATTGGAAGGAGTCGTAACATCGATAGTCGATATGAAATTGTTCCCGAACTTACCCAAAGAAATTCTTACTGGAGTTCTGTGCCTGATATGTTGTATCATATCGATGAGCTTCGCACATGGAGCCGGAAGTTATGTCTTTGTATTGTTTGATAACTTCAGTGGAAATTTCCCGTTACTGATTATCGCTTTCTTTGAATGTATCGGCGTTTCGTATGTATATGGCTTGAAAAGGTAAGTAGCAATATAAACAGGTGTAAATTCCAATGGAAGCTTCACAAGAGGATCATTTGAGCTAAGGTCTTAACTAGTAGAAGCATTTGCAAGAAGTTGATTGCGTTTTCCGTTAAATTTAATGCAAAATTTACATTTATCAGAAGTAATCAAATAAGTATTTAGTAGTTATACCAAAAAAGAGAAGGTTGAAATAAATTTCGCATATTTGGAAAATAATGATGGTGTACGGATCACAGCAATAAATTTTACTCAAAGCACCTTCCATTGGATAAACACATCTTCCATATTTAGGTGGACCGTCTGGTTTTTTATTTTTGCAATATTTTGAGAGATGCTCAGTGAAGCAAAAGGGGCCCCATACTACCGCCTAAGTTGTGAATGTATTTGAGCATCCTACAATTCTCATTCTGACAAAATTGAAATGAAAAGATTCCCATAAATTTAAAGAATTCGTTTAGATTTAACGTTTTAAGTGGATAATCTTTAACCATTTCGCAATTTTTGCAAAACACATTTTAAATATTTGGCAATTTACTATAACTTTTGTTTTTGGGATACGAACATTTCCAGATTTGCAGACGATATCGAAATGATGACTGGATCGAGACCAGGCCTATATTGGTTGATATGCTGGAAGTACCTGTCTCCATTGGCTATGATATCAATTTTAGCGGCCAGTTTTATTGAAATTGCCGTTGAAGGGTCGGGTTATGATGCTTGGGTGTCCGAAAAGGGCATTACAGAAAAACACCCTTGGCCAATGTGGGCCATTTTTCTCATATGCAGTTTGATACTGGTGTCAATTTTGTGGATTCCTGGAGTAGCAATTGCCAGGTAATTATTACTGTAAATACAGCTCGATTAATGGTAAATATTATTTTTATTAAAATATAATGTTATTAGAAAGGAAGGCGATAAAGACCTAATAAATAAATGCAATCAAGAAAAAGAAAAGTGGTAGAAATCTTTTAATATTAAAAATGTGCTTGCAAAAATCTGCACTTCTGTTGGATGCAATAATAATGCGAAATTTTCAATAAGTTTTCCTAACGAAAATTACTCAGACTTTAGTTGGCTTATAGTATTAAGATTATTTTTGATGGCATCTTATTAATACTGACCATGTTTATAGCCAATACTTCTGCCATTCTTACAAATATATGTTGTCTTAGATGTTTCGGTTACGTTTTGATCGACGACAACGAGAAAGCTTGGTTTCCGGCAAGCGACTTGAAAGACTTTCATGGCATAATGCCTCATGAAATTACTACGGCAGAAACTTTGCTCTTCTGTATCCGAGCAGATGGCTCTGAAGGACTCTGTTGCCCTACATATCATTCTTATGATGACGTTATAGATGACGATTAAAAATGTGATGATGTAACAGTTGTGGTATACGCACAAATGTGCTTTGTACTTTTTTTCGCTATGGTTTTCCATCAATTCATTTGTTTCCATTCAAGAAAAAAAAAACGTGTCAATATAGGCCGAGAATTTAACTGTATAGATATAATGTACAGAACGAATTCGATTGATTTTATGTAACATATCGGCCTGGTTCGTAGAGTAACATTTTCCTATGCATTTGGAACTTATTACTTTTCGGATACTTTGAAATGTAGATTTTAGTTCGAATTGGGTGTATCGAAAATATTTTATTCTATCTAAAAAAACACTTACGGAAACACAAGTTAGACTGCACAAACTTTCAAACAAGTGGCGGGTAAAATTTGTGAAACTATTTGTCAAACTAACATTATTTTTCCGACGGTATTTTAAAATAAAATAAAAAAAAAACGTTGCAAATAAATAAAACTATACGTCCTGTAGTCCTTGCAAAATTGCAAAATGGTAAGATTAAAGGCATAAGTTGTCTAAAAAATTAAGGAAAATAAATTGATGTAACCGGTTAAAGAATAAGGGTTTATTTGAAGAACTTCATATCTATTGACACATAAAATGCTGAAGGATAAAACTAGTTTGCAACCGACATCAAGTAGTTTTCAAGGATTGAATCTGATCAGTTGCTTTGCCCTATTTACTAGAACTATTATTATATTTTCTCTAGGCATCCTCCTTTTATTACTAAATATGTGAAAAAATCAAATATTATGCCAGCATAGAAAATATGTGTAAATATAGATTAATTTTTCAAGTACAGGCTGTTGAATCAACCAAGAATAACGCCGCACTGATGTCTGTTAAGATCCAAAAAATCACATTTACGCATGTAAAAAGAATATTTCTCGATATGCAGCTGGCGTCTCTGTCCTAGCTAGGGTACCTCAGGCACATGCTGTAAAATCAAAAAATATAAACTTTTGTTTTCGTCTTGAAGGTGTAAGTTTAGGAGGTGGAAAAGTTTAAAGTAAGCTCAATTTCTCACCAGATAAAAATAAAATAAATATTGTAAGTCCTATTGCGAAGAGCAGAAGGAATTAGTAATGTTAAATGAATGAAAAAAATATCAAATTTTTCTACTAAGAGATAACATTATTTTAATATATTGAAACTAATATTTGAATAAATGGTTACCTATATCTCAGCGCAGTAAAGTCGATTCAATTTTTTCTCCATTTATTATTAGATTTGTTCAAAGAAATACATCTGACTTATGAATATTTTTTTCACATGTTTTCGTGAAATTTTGACTAAAATCTACATTACAAGCGCTGTTCCAAACCGAAAAAAAAACAATGATTTTGTATAGGCAACGTTAGCTTTCCTTAAGAGGACAGGGCAAGTGAAAATATCAATCCGTAATACGTTACATATCTTTCAAAATTGAATTCCAAGCCGCCCTAAGAATCTTAATGTTTCCGTCTGGTTTATAACGTTATTTACAAGCTTGAATATTCGTAATAATTATATTAAGATAGATAAGAACAATGAAAGCTTTTCCGTTTGGTTGTTTCAGTCGTCTCGTTTACTTTATATTTGATAGGCATGCGAAATATTTTTAAACCAATATAGTATTCATTTACTAGCTTTCAGCAATGATTTATTCATAATAATTGTTAGTGTCGTAAAGTAGTAGTTACTGCCTTAGAACAGCAGACGTAACTTTAGAGGCATTATGTTCTAGAAAAACTGCCTGGAAAGTATCTAGTCTCAGTTCTTGCAATGTAGTTCATAAGAAACATTCCCAATATCTGCAAGGAAGTACGTTTGTGGTCTTCTTATTCGGGTTTGTAAAACCTTTTTTCAGTATAATAATTTCCAGAACATGTTTAAAATACTTGCAAATAACTTGATAATCAGTTGACTGCAGCAAAAGTTAAAACTGATTCGAGTAGTTTATTTAAGAGCGATTAAAAGGACCGCAATTGTACTTCTATCCTCCGTGTTTATGGACTGAATGAATACAAGATAATAAACAAGACAATAATAAGTTAAGAGAAATTGATGTAATTCAGTTTATACAACAATTATTTGTATACACATTACTTATTAACTGCCACATGAACTTTCGTTTATTAGCGATTTTAATCTCGGGCCTAAAAATCGTGGTTAGCAGAAATCAATCTCAAAAATGATGTACAAACGAATCCATCTATCCGTACCTATAAAATCCCAGAATATGCAAAGAGGCTCAATGAAACTCTATAAACCCCCGAAATTAAATCTGGAAACCACCACCACAGGTGAACAGATGAAAAAAATACAATATAAATTACTTTTCCATCTTTTTTGAGAATGTTTACAAGTACGAAAATCATAAAGTTGAAGTATCAATCGAGCACGGTTTTAGAAACACAAGAAAAAATCACTAATTGGGGTTTAAAAATATGAAATAAATATTGTTATTAGGTAACGAGTGGTAAAAATTATTGGTAGATCCTTGTCAAAACCTCAATTACTCGACTATAAAGTAAAAAATGTACATATGTAGTTGTTGTTTAAAAAATGTATTTTGTCTCTATCAAACTATAATATCAATAATAACTAAACAATAAATTTTACAATTTTGGTTAAAGCTCTGAATGTTTATTAGCCATTAAAAATGGTCTATAATAATACATAACTTTTATTTGATTAAATTGCATATGTTTAATTATATTATTTTACAAGCATTATAATTAGCTTCATATTTTCAAATTAACAGCCTTTATAGTTTGAAGTCTCTTTTATTTCGCTATGACTTTCTAAAATTGACAAATTTGTTAGTCACAAATGTTATTAACTTAAATAAGCGGCAATACCTTTTGGAAAATTTTTAGTCAATTTCACTATTTCAGTCTCGTTTTCTTCGAAAAGAACCGACGAAAATCTTTTAATGTTCGCCAGAATTTATAAGCTAGATTTTCATCGCACATTGGGGAAACTTTTTGATAACGAAAACTATTGTCTTCGTTAAATAAAGTAATTGTTTCGTGTATTAGAAAATCTTTAATGCGTTCAACGATTCTTCGGCTAATGAACTTTTATTTATTTTCTCAATAACATCTTTTTCCAGAATTATTTAAATATGGTCTAATAATAATTCTATTAATGACATTTTTTCGATAAAAAATCTACGTAGACTTAAATAATATTGGGGACAATAATTTATAGGGAGGTAAGAAATGTCCTGAAAATCTTATAGAGCATAAAGTATGTGATACATATAGATGCACAAATATTAAATAATATGTTATAAAATAGGCACTAACTGACCTTATGTATTAAATGTAATTAATTGAAAAGTAATGTTCCCATTCCAATGTAATCTCATTAGTCCTTGTAGAATTTATGTGGGCTAAATTTAGGAAGAAATAGATTATAAGCCGAATAAAAAATCAATGCAGATTCTGTAGCACATCTGATATTGAGACTGTTAATAATTAAGCTGTTCCCAAACGAGTAAGTGATAGCATACTTTCTATGTTTTGTTATATTAAAACTGGTCATAATAAATTTAAGAATTACCTACTTATTTCTGGATTCTTTACAAAACACTATGCATATCTAACATATTAATGGGCATTTTAGTATGACAAATATGTATCATTTATTAGGTACTAGCATAGGTCTACATTAAGTTCATTGTTTTATTTCTATTAGAAGATCAGCACAGGTCTTGTAGCAACTTAAGTACCGAGTGATATTGGACAAATAAAGAAATAGTATTTAGTAGTTAAATTCGTACTCAACTATGCTGGTGCAGAGGCATAAAATAATTCCATTGTAGTGAAAAAAAATGTCTTGCTATTTTCTATTACTAAAACAGTAGATAAGAACTTGGTCCTATCAATTACCATATGTGTATATTTACTAGAGTGTTAATGAAAAATTACAAAAAGAAAAACATGACAATAACTTCGGCATTAATGCCAAATATTATTAAATAGTGAAAGTGAACTTGTGATTTGGTTGTTTTGTGAATAAATAACTGTTATCCAATAAAATTAATTAAATGTTAGTGATGTGTTAATTATAATATGTAAATTAATGAACATGGGCAAAACATTATGAATGAAATATCTAACAGTTAATATCTGCGTTATTCATTGAAGAAGTATGAACATCGATACTTTAACTGCTTTTTTATCAATGTTATAGCTTGCTTCCAGTAATGTTATGATCATACGTTATATTTTATCGGTCCAGGTATGGAAGCGATAAGAAAAGTGCATAGGCGGAATGCATTTGATTTTCTCAGTATTTTCTAATTTAGTTTATGTGTCTGATTTTAAAAAAAAAACCTAAATTTTGATGGGATTTTGACTATGAATACTTCAATTTCGAACTATGAAGCAAACAGTAAAGAGTCAATTAGGAGATAGTTTGCTATTCCCTGCATTTAGTTTTTCTAGGTTTAGGTTAAATTTAAATTTGGGAGTTTTAATATTTTTTATTTTAGAAACCGTTTAGTAGGCTTCGATCAGAAAACTTTTGCTTCCACACAATTTGGTTGGAAACTTATGCAATTAACTTTCTTACAAAATTGGAAGCCTGAAGACCAATAAAGTTAAAAACAACATTTTTATGTCCGAGCAAAATGTAGTTAGCAAAAATTACAAATATGAATATTTCTCCGTCACTGACACAATATGATGACGTGCTCAGTTTAATCCTTCCTATCCTGGGAACAGTACCATTATTTCCAATGGTTCGATTGAATAATTTGCGATTTGCATACAGACACTTTTGCAGTGTTATTGGTCAAGTTCGAATCATGGATTCCCAAAGTTTATGGTACTATCGCGATCAACTTCAGAGGATCGTTGAAGAAAGTTTGGAAGTTGCTTTGGTGATTTGTAAGGCAGATTTGTTAGACTTTTCGATTGGAAAGGCAAGTTTGAAATAAGTGATTTTTTGTCGTTTAGATAGTCAATAAGACTATACAAAGTGAACAGTGACCGATAAACTATTTTCGGAAATTTGAAGAAAAATTGTTATAAAAATTCGTAAAAATAAGTAACTGAAACCTGTTCGGTAAGCCCCATCATAGCAAAAAACAAATATTTTCAAAACATTATATATTGGTCACCATTCTGCCATTTGCGGGTCTTATTGGCTCACTCAACTCAATTTGGCTCACTGAAAAGCAGATTTAAGAGAGAATCGAAGTTCTTCATGATCAAAATATTTGTTGCGTATATTCTACGCAAAATAGAAGAGAAACTTTACAAACAACAAAACATTGGTAGGAATATAAATTGATGTCCGGACTAACATTTACCGGTCCTTGTGTTATCGAATATTTATCAACAGGTACGTTCGTGAATAAGACCATGAAAACTTACAAGAAAATGTCTTTAACAATTTCCAGTCTTGTTTTGGAAGAATTCAGAGTTTTAATGAATGTCTGTTACATTTTTACAAGTCATTTAGTGGATTTAAATTTTGTCAACTTTTGCTATTAATCTCGTTTTTAATATTGAAAAAAATATATAAGTTTATCCAAACATCTAAATGCTCACTACTTATGTGACCATTTTGCTTATTTTTTAAAGTAAGCTGTTCTTTTTTAGATGGTTGTGTTCTATTTTTTGGCTTAATTTAATTGTGGATGTATCATAAATTAGCACGCATTTCGGGACGTATTACTTAACGATGAAAATCACTGCAATGGCCCCAGAGCATAAGAGCTCTATTTATCTCAATTTATCAATCGACCTGGGCCCTGAAACTGATCCCAGATTTCCAGTGATATTTCACAGATGGCAGAAAGTAGAAAGAGTGGTAGTTATTAGCGCAAACTGCTGATATTCAGACAAAAACCACTTTTTACAAAATTTCCCAGCTTCTATCTCAGAAAATGTTTGTTTTGCACACCCTTAATTTCTTTAAAATCTATCATGCTTCAATTACTGGCGATATATTGATTTTATTCCATCAGATATTGCCGATACTTTCGCGTAACTTCATCAATAATAAGCAGGTTTGAATATTTTAAACCGAAAATCGGAGTGTTAACTGGGAAGAAACGTTTTTGCGTGTAAATTTGTAGCAGAAAACTCCGTGGTTAGCAGATTTACGCAAGATTACTAAAAATTAATGCAGCAATTCTTTGTTCATGTTCATTCAGGTTCATGGAAGTACTGGGGACCAGCAAAACTTTGAAGTTTTTTTGTATCAGCACAGTAAATTGCATAAGCAGCGAATTTGGAGAATGTGGAAGGCAGTATGAAAAAAAAGTTCAGTTTGATAGAAAATTACACAAAAGACTTAAAACTCTTAATTTATAGTGCAAGCGGAGCTAACAAATATGTGTCAGCTTACTCCTAGGGCGAAATAAATCATCGATCCTTAAGATTATTTCAGAAATCTCAAAAACTTTAACATTGCTAAAATCACACGATATCCCTTGTTAAAGAAGTAGGTTTGATTCATTTTGCACACTGCTGATTCTGTGCTAGGATTTATTTTTTGTGGTAATATCATTCGCTCTCTTATTTATAGCCTTCCGATCCCCAGGGGAGTTCCCTGTTCGTGGAAACATGTCTGAGGATAATTACACACCAAAACGTGACCAGGCAATTAGTTCTGTTCAATTAAGTGGAAAAATATTTTTGGCTTAGGCAATAATCGTTTATGTGTTGGAACACGTCTTTGTGCGATACAAAGGATAATTGCTCTAATGTGGTACCAAGAGGAGCATTTTTTTAAATTTAAGTAATGCATAAGTAATAAGTTCATTGTTTTGTTGCGAATTTTGGAGTCTGGTTTTTGGATTCTTATGTAAAAGGTGTTAAGAGAACGGGAAGAATGATGGGCTTATATGACCAGATTGACGGTAGTAGATCAAGCACTCTTTTCTGGGGACCAACAGTTTGCTAAATTTGATCCATCATGAGGGTTCATCAATTAAGTGTTTTTTTCGAGATGAACTTCTGCCATCAACATAATGTCTAAAGTAGCTGTGACTGTCCGCTCAAAAAATGAACTTTAAATAATTGGCACTTTGCTGAGCAGCACCGTGAGCAATAAGCGATATTACTACTGCCACTTAATTAAGAGTTTACCCATAACTTTTGAAATAGAAAGCAGATATATTTAAATGAAATCTAACAGCTTAAATGTAGGGACCAATTTTATTTTCGAGGGTGTACTTTACAGCATCTAAAAACCCGTATCTAAATGCCCCATTGGGCACTTCCAAATGTGCGTTACTCTCCATATTGGATGCTTTAAGACTATTTTTCCTTTGGGACAGATTGAAAACCTCAGACTGCCGAAGCTTTATGCTTAGGAAACGTTTCTTATCATTTTGAGATTATGCATTTTTTCCTTAAATGGAAAAGTAATTCATAATGTATTTTTTTGAATTATAAATTAGCACAATTGCTGTTAAAAATAAAACACTTTCAATTGAAACCTTCGAAATACAGCATACATTTTAAAATGTTTCAACCCTATTTCAGCTGTTATTTATTGACATTGTTTTAGATTTTTGATGTGTTTTATCAAATTCTACCTACTGGTTTTGTTTTAAACACTGGTTATTGGCCATTCTTCAATTCACTGAAAAAGCAATCTATTTGCGTGTGTGGTCGCTACGGCATGTATTGTCGACATTCGAGGCAGCAATATCATTGGATTGATTTGGACAAATTGACTTTTGATAATTCCATTGTTTTTAATAATGGAACAGCCGCGATGCTAACGCTTTTGGTGAGTGAAAAAATTCAATTAAACCACCAATGATTTGGTAAAATTTATAGGATGCCGGGATTGAATTGACACCCATAACGACCGGAATACTCGGCTACAGTATCAACATGAAATTGACCTTTCAATACAAAAAAGGCGAAAGAGGAAGACCAAGGAGAATCAGAGATGTGAACGCAGATGGGGTGTTTCGCGTGCTACTGTGCAGCAGGTAACTATAGAAATTCGCTGGAAATTGAAATTTTTGCGCCAGTAATACACATATGCTCTCTTAAATCGAGCCAGAGAAGCATTTTTTGTGAATATTTTTCTTGCATTTTTACATTCTGAACACAGCTGTATTTTATTAATTGTGGTTATTTACATTAGTGGCGGATTCGGGCACGAGCGAGCTGAGATATTTTCCTTCTTCACTGTTTTTTTATTTCCAGTTCCTATACAAAATTAATGGATTTAACACAGTTCTTGGAATCGGATGTTTCTTTGATATAATCGCTTAGTAAAAAATTTGAATATTTATTCTTTCTCCTAGCTCTCCTCAATGCTTGTTACAACCGTCTCGCGCTCCATGCTAATGGAGGCATTTTCAGCAGTTTACCACTGACGAAAGATTTAGCGTGTTTTATCCATTTAATAATAAAATAGAAGACTGAAGGTATTGCATTTACATTCTGCCATTTTTTATCTTTGTAACTTCCGTCTTATAATAATTGAAGTAGATAATAAAAGTTTAAATGTTATTTGCAGATAGAAAATTATTCATGGCCATCATCAAACTTCAACGTATTCAGTCGTATGCTTCTTTAGGCCAGCTATCTGCTTTGCAACTTCCTGTTTTGGTTCTCTTTTGTGTTAATTTAGTTTGTGTTTATTTCACAATTTCTCACAAATTTAATATTTTTTTCAGTAAGTTTATTAACTTAGGATGTCTGGTCTAGTAGTGTCCAAAGCCAACACCTCAATCTATTCCTACTAATTTGTTTTCTTAAGCAGTAGGTCCGGATGCCACATTGTTTTTCAATGTATTTATTTCTGTTTGACAAAATTTATTTATACTGCTCGAATATTTGCTCGCAATTAAATTTTCATTGTGAGAATACAATTAAAAGTTATCATCACTTTGGAGCCCGAAGTTTGATTCATATTTAAATTTTTCAAAAGGACAATTTATGTTTTAGGAACTGGCACTAGTTTTTTTTATTCATTTTTTTACCTGTGTTCCAATCAATACCAAATAATATGTGTTCCAACTTTTTCTTTTTCAATGGTGGGGATTTTTGTTTCTTATATTGCAAGTTTCATTTTAGAAGCGCTCATTGCAGAATGGAAGTACACTGTTTCCTGACCACTTTATTATCAGACTTTAAATCAAAGTGTTTTATTACATTTATTAACTGTTGATCGCAGTGCGTCTGCTTAGATCTCAGTAAATTTTATTGGTTTAATTATTTGACCTGTATAAGCCTTCTATGGAAAAGATAGAAGATGCATTTTTTATTTATTCAGTTATCTGTTTCTGTTTGTAGCTATTCACTCCAAAAAGAATACTATCCAGCTTTGCACTGCATTATGTTTCAACCGAGTCCTTTCTTCTACGAAACATATGGAAGCCAGTTTCCCAAATTACTGCAAGCCAGAGAAAGGTTTGGGCCAACTCCAAAAGACATAAAGCAAACATATTATACCGTACTGGTTGAAAATATGCCACCTTTTACTTTGGTGCTGCAGTGCGTCAACGTGCCGATTTATCGGGTTGCGGTTTCCCCAATTCCTGCCACGCTATTTTATCTAGATCCGCTCAAACCCAAGAAGTCATCTAGATCCAAAGGCACTCAAACAGAGAATTGTGACGATACTGAAGTGTGGAGATACCGGGAATTGATCGGTAACTTAAAACCACTTTGGAATGAATCGATGTCAACCTCTTGCGAGTCCCTCTATAGAAAACCAACTGAGAAATTGAACGATCTGTTCCAAACCTATATTCTGAATGACGAAGCGGTTGATTCCACATATTCCTTTCGGAGTACTGTTGTTAAACAGGAACCTGTGGACTTTGATCAAGCGTCTGATTCTCAATCAAATTTGCCTTTAGGCGAGTGGCAGTTTGAAAAGGCGGTATCGAGAAGGAAAATCAGAAATAGAATTCAAACCGTTCAAAAGTTGGAGACCACAGCACCGAACACCAATGGCATATCATCAAGTCAGAACCACCTAACTAGTGCTCCAAGTACGTCATATGCAGCAGTTGTGAAATCTTCAGCAGCTCCAAAAGCTGATTCTAAAAGCAACTTAAATGAGAAAGTTATCAAATATGACTCTTATAGAAAGGACCCAGAGTTTCAATGGCTGGACACTCAATTCCCGGATTTACCAAACACTCAGACCGAAAAACCGGCAAAAATTGATGAAATTTTTGATATTGCGGAAGAATTCATCAGCCAAGAGATAGGCATTAACAATATTTAATTCATTTAGTTTTCACCAATTAATCACAGTTATTTGTTAATCATGTTGATATAATGTCTATATAAAATATTATGAATTTTTATTTTCAATGAAGTTGCACAGGCGAAATTCACATCGCGTTCGACTAACTTCTGTCCTTATGTATTTCTAAAATCTATCGGTTTCCAAGATATTGACCAGGTAGTATTCTGTTTAAACCAAAGAAAGTGATGGAAAAACTACTAAACTGTAAATTTTAAGTCATAAATAATTGTTAATATGGCAGGTTTTAGGAACAAGAAGAAACATTAACGCCCTGTTTTTGAGAAACGATCGGAGTTTTCAATTTATTGTAAACCATTGCGCAAATATTTCAAAACTTGAATAATATTTTAATATATTCAAGTAGAATATATTTTACAATAGTCTGTAAGTTCTCATCTTTAAAATTTTTTCGTCGGAAACTCCTATCTTGTGTGTGATATCTGATATCTATTGTGGCTGTTTAAAAAGCTATTTGAATCCTGGCATCCTGCATTAAAAAAATAGATTGTTTTAAAAGGAATCCTGATGACGAGAGTTTTATGTATCCAACAAAGTTTGTAACCCGCAAAATTCCCCTTTTGACGCTGCCGTGTCCCAAACAGTCTCCTTTGATGAAATCAGAAACTTTCAGAATTTATCAGGAAAGGAATGTGTTCTCATTCCTAGTGCAATTTTTGCACCGCTTTATACAGAGTAGTATTAAACTAATAAGACAAAATTGACTGACGGACAAAATACTGCGTATTAGCAAAATTTGTATTTTTCGAAGATTAATAGTTTCCGAGGTATAAGGTGTCAAAGTGTTCATAAAACTTTTGTATTTGGAAAATATATTCTTAACCAGTTTTACTACTAGCAAAACATTTTTGTTTGGGTTTTTTTATATTAAGGAATTGAAATTTTATGTTTCTTAGCTTCTAGTTCCTAGACGGCGCTAGTTCCAATAGCCTGGAACCGTTTAAAACATCAGGCAGTTTTTCGGTTTTTAAATATCCCTTTTTTGTAGGCAACATTTTATTCTCTGATATTTCCGAAGCACAAAACGTATACCTACTTGCTTCAAGTCGATATCGCTCACCGTTTTTGAGATATTCCATATTGAAACCTCTACTGATTTTATGAACTCAATTTGGATCTCTGATATTCTCGAGAATTTACATTTTTCTAGTGGACCATGGACAAAATTTGTTCTACAGTCAATTTCGTATCGGGTAACTGTGAAAAAATAGTTTAATTTACCTTATTCCAAATTTTCCGACGTAAATTATCGTCGAATATGCTTTGGTTTTAATTTAATTTGCAAGAAAATGCAGCAGAAGACTTTTGAAACAATTTTTTTTTTCGATTTATTTTTA
>NW_026019016.1:7475858-7490463 GCF_020466585.1 Dendroctonus ponderosae | reverse complement strand
TCTTTTTTAAAGACAAAAATTTTTGAGGCGAAATACCCAACAAGAAGTTTGTAAAAAAATGAATCCGCCTCAACAATATAGAACTTATCTACAATATTTATTTTATTTAGAGACGAATTTAATTATAAAAAAATCACTAGAGATTTCAATGTGAAATATCTCGAAAATGCTAGCAGATATCGAGTTGAATCAAGAACCCTTTTTTGTGTAGAAAGTATTGGAGACCGAGACGTTGTCAACAAAACGGCGCTATTTTTAATCCCTAGAAAGTTATCATGTTTAAAATTACCACGAACTATTGCAGCTGACGCTTTCTAGGAACAAGCTAAGTAATAGAAAATGTGGAGTCCTCGTTATAAAATACACTCAAACACAAAATTGTTTGGTAATAGTGAAACTGATTTTGGACCTATTCAAAATAAACGAAATTTTAATTTACAGTTTGCACCCTGAACTTGGAAAACTATTAAGTTTCGCATCAAACAAATTTGTCTCAATCGCAATATTTTTGCCAATAAATTTTTTGACATTCGTGCAGAACCATAAAACACGTAACCATAAAAACGTAGAAATTTTCATACACCTGAAGTTGAGTATACGGAAATGAAGTATTATCTGAGCATACAGAAATCAATACATGCAATTGTTTAAACACAGTCTTACCTGTCGAAGTTTCTTGACCTCACCACCTTACTAATATGTATCGGTAAGGGTTGCTATGCTACGACCTTAATTTTGCATTTCTCATTCAGCCTCGTAAAAGTTTCATTAGGATTATATGCACTTTTGAACTAATAACCCATTTTAAAATTGAAAATAATTAATTTGAAATGGTGGAATTTCCAATTTTTTGTTGAAACAATTGATTACACAATATTTTGTTGAAACAATTCGAAAATGCTTATTATCTAATAAATTTAAAAATATTAAATAGGAAGCCGCTGTTATGGATGGCAGTAAAAAAGAATTGGCCGAAGTATGTTTGGCCGAAATAGTGAATTTTTACGATAAAATTGCCGTAAAGGTTGCTAGTAAAAATTGCTGTCATATTTCAGAGGCTTTTTATTAAATTGTCGTTTAAGAGCCTTTTTATTAAATTATCAAAGAGTCGAAGTTCTGGCTCATTTCAAAAGTGCTTCTAGTGTTTTCCAATTTCATAAAAATATTCAGTCAGTTTAGTGTTTAGTGAATTTGCTTGCGAATAATAATATCCACTAAATTTATGTTCATTAGCTTTGCCTACAAAATAACAAATTTACCTATTCTTTATGAGAAACAAATATCTCATAACTCTTTACGGGACTAGTGTTGAAAACGTTTATTCATTTTTGAAGAATATCACGCATAAACTGCATGGTGCGCTAGAAAATTTAACCAAATTTTACTCATTTCGCTGGCAAGTACGCAGGACGTTCAAAAAAAACTGTGGAAGTGTTATTAAATCTGAACTAGAAGTTTTAGCATTACGTTAAAATAACATTGCAACGAGCAGGAACAGAAGCCGTCTAAAGACCCTTTCGTAACATTTCGCAAAAGATAAATTAATTAGAGTTGGGATTGGTTTGTTTCACTTGTGTATTATCCGAAGCAGCTATTTACCTTTTAAAAATTTATTTTCAATTAGAAAGTATCGTTGAACTTCCGCTTGGAACAGGAACGAAATGTTTTTAATGGCATAATCAGTGATAAAGAAAATTCATTTAAATGCACACAAAACTCAGGTGTTGTACAATTTTCAGCCTTAAATCGATCGCGGAACGTAGTGCGCCAGCCGGTTAGCTACGGACCGAAACTTCCTTGGCTCAGTTACTGTGTGTCGCTACCCCAGCTATATCGCACCCTCAATATTGTTCACACCGTTGTTCAGCTTCGATCTCAAATATTGACTTAACAAAAATTTGCGCTTTATTTCACTTAGTTTTGAACCGCTGCGAAAGCTTCACTGCATTTTATTTCAAGCACAGTTTGATGTTTGTACTGCGGAAAACTTTGTGAAAGTTGACGAAAACAATGTTGAAATCAACCAAAGAAAATTTGAAAACGGACGACCGGCTATAGGCGCTTAGTTCAAATATATTGTGATAAAAACAACGCAATTCTAAAATGATAATCGAACCGTTACAATGAAAGCGATATTTGTGTTTTTTACATTTACGGTTGGGCTCTGGTCGCCTTTTGACGCGTTAAGTATAAACTTTTCGGGTTCGGAAATCGCAGGTGGATCGCCTGGACCTCCACAAACGGAAGTTATTAACTTAGTTGATGCGAACACTGAAGACCAAACTGTCGACGGATCTGGTTATCAGTTTAATATTTGCGATTTTGATGAAAATAGTAACAGTGAAGTCAGTTACTTGATTGAGTTGAAGTTGGTTCACAGTTTGTTCAAAAGCGATGTAATTGTGCCTGGAGTTGAATATCAAGGTAACGCTTAATATTTAGCTGCATTATTTATTGGCACATGTATGTTGAACTGCTTTCGGAGATATACTGAAACGGTTTTTATACGTTTTTTGCTACTGATGATTTAAATATATTATATATTGGCATATAGTTAATATAAAGTGAAATAAGTCTCGTTGGAAGTAAAATCGTCTCTTATACGTAAATGATTCATGTTATTAAATTAATTAAATGAATGGGCATATGACGTTGCCTCTAAATAGAAATTTAATGTTAGCAGATTTTTTGTAGTCTTTTAAACTACAATAATTATTTTGTAAGCATTTTGGTTTTTTTTATTTCGTATTTTTTTTCAAAATTGCTAAAGTGGAACAATTTAAAAGCCTAACTTTTCCCGCCTCCGGATGTCTTCAGTGAAATTTATGTGCTAAAATATTGTCTTTATTATTTTATTTATTTTCTTTGATAAAAAAATTATCTTTTTTGTTGAGTATTAATTTTAGACCTACATTCTTCTTGATATTCTGTAGAAATTAAGAAATTAAAAGTAGAAAATAATTAATACGATAATCTTTACTGCGTAGAAATTAAGTGGGTGCAAGTCAATTTACATCATTATCACCACTTGTTAGGAAACGCGTCTTAAAATTTAATTTATTCTCTTTATTGCTAAATTTGAATTGAGCCAGAAGCGATAGCAACAATTTTCAAATAACTAAAACATTTAAAACTGATAAATATTTTATTTTTAGATTGTCTTTTTATTTAAAATGTTCATCATCATCGAACATGATTTTGATTTTAGCGCTCTTCGGTCAACTAAATAAAGATTATTGAAAAACAACTTTGATTACACCATATGGATTTATTTGAATTAATTACGCTGATCGCCCTACATTAAAGCTAAGCAAATTTTTAACATCATGAAACAAATTTTGTATTTTTCTACTGATAGACGTAGAGAGAATGCATGTATGTTTTACTGAATTATAATTATTTCCAATTTTCTTCGATTCCTGAAATTTATCACATGAACCGGTTGAAAACGTATTCCACTGTTCACTTAGTGTCGAATTTTAATTTTAATGACGAAATACTTTTATAATAATTCATGTTCTTGGTTCAATATTATTTTAGTTTGGTTTACTACAAGATACTTCAGTAAAATCATTTACTATTGAGAGGGTTTTCGTGAATGATTTCTATTTTTATCTGTTTGTTTACCTGTGGTGGTATAATTCAAATTAAGAGATTTCTCGATATTCAATTAATAATCAATAAAAAATTTAATGAAAAAACGTTGTTAACTTTCGCAACTCGCAATCTAATAATAATAAGAATAGATAGGGAATTATTGTGTTTGCTTAAATAAAGAATGCTTTATCTGACAAGCAATTTGCTTGGAATGCTTGAATAAACAATGCTTCCAAAATTTGAAAACATATTTTCGGCATTACCATTTTTATGAGCAGCATTTTGTTAAATTTCTATTCATAAACGGGTTTTCAAGTTGTAAGATGAACCTTGTGATCCTTCTGCTCAGAAACAAACACAAAAAATAACACCAGGCGAAAATAATTGCGGTTAACTAGGTATCCATACCATCATCGAATGGTATTCGCAAAATGTAAGTGTTTATGTTAAGTGAAATATGCAAGTAAACAGTACAGTTTGTCGAACGTTATTCATGTTAGAATATGAAATTATACTGTTTGTTTTGACTTCTGGTAAACAGCGACCGAAAATAAGTAAAAATATCCTCGTTTTATATATTTAATATTCACATACTTTAAAAGCAAATAGAATCAATACAAAGCTTTGCTTCAAATTAAACCTTCGTGTCTGAAATTGTCGTGTAAAGTTGTATTTTGTCTAAATTTCCGATTACAACGAAAAAATTGTATTGTATGTTCGAATTGACCGACCTGAACGTACGGTTCTATAGGGTCAAAAGATAACAAAAATACCATTTTGTATAGGTGCGGAAATCGAATTTCTGCAGTTGACATATTTATGGATAAAAAACAACAAGGGTCGTATAGATAAGTTCTATATAGTTGAGGCGGATTCATGTTTTCCAAACTTTTTCTTGTTTTTTGTTCGTCTTTTCTTTTTCTCTTGTTTCAGTACGTTGCATTTCGCGCTCCCTTGAGATGAAAATGAAGTATTTTGAGAATATTTATGTATTTTTTAAATCAACTGCTACTGTATGAAATGTTCGGTTAAAAATTAAAATTTCACGTGCGTGTGTTTTGCGCTCAATCGATTGATTTGAACATAACAAACTCGCTAATATGCATTATAAAGTTTTTTAGTCTATAATAAAGAAAATATGGTCGGTTAAATTTCCTGAACGCTCAAAAACCTCACAATCTCGATTATTTCTGATCTGAAGCTTCTAGGGTTTTTTTCAATAAGCGCGTTGCATTTTCAGCTTCCTTGATATGTAAATAATGTAGAATTCGAAGCATTTTGAGAAAACGTAAATTTTAACCATATGAAAATTTAGATCTAAAATCTAAATTTCACTGAATCGATTGCTTTCGACGTCAGAAACGTTTTAGTCGATAAATAGGAAAATCGGCCGTTAAAGTTCGTAAATGCTCAAAAACCGTTTGAAAAGTACCGATAATGTCGATTTTTTCTGATCCGAAAATTTGTATGTGTTTTTCAATGAACCCGTTGCATTCTTCGCGTCCTTTTTCTAAAAGTCAAGTAGATTTTTAGACATATTCATACTTATTGAAAAAATCGACCTCCACCACTTATGGAATTTTCGGTCAAAAATCAAAATTTCACAAGCTTGTTTCAATAGCTTTCAACATAAACTCGTCAGTATTCATAGAAAAATATGAAGCGTTTAAGACTATAAGAAGAAAAATATCGTCGGTTAGGCTCCGGAAACGCTCAAAACCGCTTGAAATAAGCCAAAAATGTGGCTTATTAATGGACCTGAAGCTTCTAGCGGGTTTTTCAAGAATATAATAGCTTACTTTTAGACCGAAGTATATACATGGTGGCCATTTTATGAATCTTTGTATGAGTAACTTCTACATTTTTAAAGATAGAGAATCCGTTAAATGGGCCAAATTGGGCAGAATTCGATTGCCTATTCATTACCGTTTTCAAAAGTTAGGTACCCGACTTGGTTCCTGAAATATCCCGAAAATGGAGGAAATCAACACTTTTTTAATTATTATATGTAACGTAAACTGCTTAAATTAGAAAAAAAGTTAAAATTGTCTTTGGTAGAAGTTTTTGCGTTGAATTCAATAAACTAGCACTCGTTGTCATAGTCAACTTGATTTACGAGATAAAAAATATAATTATGTTTTTTTAAATGGTAATCATAGTTGGCTGTGGATCTTTTAAAATTCTTATTTTTTTCTCAATTTAACGATATAACTGTTTGTATGTTTTTCTCCTTTTGTGACCGTAAAACTTCAAAAGAAGATAAAAAATGTGTAGTAGGCTGTGGAAATAAGAACTATATTATCACATGAAGCACAAAACAAAAATGAAATAATTAACAGACACAATCATGTTTACTGGGCTAATGAAAATCATCATCTAATTGAAAATAGGCCAGATCAACATGTTTAATGTTGTTTGTGAATGTCTGGTGAGGCATTTTTAGTGATTGGTCCATTTTTTTATAATCCCAATTTAAATATGAAAAGCTATTTACACTTTTTACCAAATGGCCTTGAAGACGTAGTTTTCACGCACGGCTAATTGATTTGCTTTGCTAAATTGCTTTAGTTATATTTTGAATTTCCCACTAATTTTCTTAAGTGTCGCCATATTTGATAGCCTGACGTTCAGTTGTCAAACTGCCGCAATATAATTTATCGGTCTCCAGAAAACGGATCAAAGTTATATGAAAAACTTCCGGAAAAAGCGAAAAATTAGTGAATCTTAAAGTTACAGTGATTTAATAGTGGAAATGCATGGAATCTCACTTGAACTTAGAGAGGTGGACAAACTAAAAATAATGAAACAGCTAAACATTTTCATTATTTACCTAGATAATTTTTAATTATTGTTAATGATTTATAGAGAGAAATGTTATTGTTATTGGCCTATGGAGAGAAATGTGAAAAAAAAACTTCTCACTAGGGAAATGGAGCACATAATGGTGACTTCTCAGGTGAGTAGTAAAAAAAATAATTCTGCGTAACTGCAGTAAATGTATTACGACTTCTTGTCTCTGTAAGAAATGGCCGGGATATTCGCATTGATATTGGGACAATTTCTGCAATTTAACAGGCAAAATATTTAAACATTGATGTGTATTTGTCCGTATACTGGATTCCAATACAGAACAAATAATTTACATGTTTGAACAACTTCTAAAATAACGAATTGCAGGTAAAATATTTAGTGGGTTTCGCAGCTACAGCCCTGTAGAGCAATTTCTCTTTTCTGTAAATGCGATTTATAGCTTTGCCGTGTTTCTTTCATACGATGAAGACGCGTGGGTTTGGAACAAATTCATTTAAATTTCGTAAGGTTTGTGTAGGTATTGAAAAAACGCGCTTTCGCCCATGAAAAAATAATTAACGGAATCACTCAAAAAAGCACCCGCAAAGCGCAAATTTACTTTTTAATTGAAAAGCAGTTTTCTTTTCGGTTTTGAATCTTGCGTAAGTGTCAGCATCGTTCGTGTATCACGACCTACCTACGTATATCTTAACCCAGCAGTTATTTCGTTTGAGTTTATTTTTCTATGAAGAAGACCGCTTTCATGGAACAAACATAATAGCAACTGGTAACATAATGCCGACAAGAAGCAAGTGGAAATTAATCGTATTGCAACATTTCAATAAACGATTTTGGCCAAAATTGCGGTATTTTGGCTTGAATTCTACTACTCTACTAGATTTTACATTTTCAAATAACTCTATAGTCAAGATCTACTCTGCTTAGAAGCGTGCATTTCATTTAATTTTTTTAAAAACTAGGTTGTTTAAGCAAATGCTAAATACTTTGTATTAAAATTCTCAATAAATTTCTATACGAATTATGAATATTGTAAAACAAAAATTCGACTTATCTGAAATTCCATCATCGTTATTTTTCCTGCTAACTATGGTGTACTAACATACAAGTTTCTCCCAGTAAAGGAATGCTTCCGTTTAAGAGTTAACAATTTAATTTTTCGTTCGTGTGAGTTATTTTAACGCACTCTTTTCTTCAGGTACCTTGGTTGCTGTTCATTTTATGTTGCTTTTTTTACTTTACTTTACAAGATGGGTTTGTTGAAATTCTTATTGAATTTTTGCTAAATCGATACCAGTATATAAGTATTTTGGTGTAATCGACTTTCCGAAGTTTTATTCAAAAATGTGCATTGTTTCAACTACATATTATACTTTGCTATTACATTTATTTCTTCTGGCCCGTTCCTTGATCATATTAATGTAGGAACGGATCATTTTCTTCGCCGAGCGAAGAAATGAAGACAATTTTGATTAACTAGCATTTTCCATCTTTAAACTGCTCCTAAAGTTCTAACGCATGCGTTAAACGTGCGAACTAAAAGTTCGAAATGCATTCATGCACTTCTACTTCTGAGCTCTTGATTTGTTCTTAGCGAGTTCTGATTGAGTCCTTTTCTGTATGAGTTAAATGCAGGACTTTTGGGTTAGCATTGACTATTTCTCATAAATCGTGCGCATTAAGCGATGTTTGAAATATTTAGTATCAGAACTTTGCGATCTAAAGGGTTCCTTCAGAGAAGTATGGCATATCACATACTTAAACTCTTTAATGGTTTTTTTAGTTTTCTGAGAGATTCGCTATATTTTACTTCATACATTCGTTGTACAACTTTATAGCCTGTTTTATGCTAATATAATCTGACTTTACGAACCTACTTACATTTCTGTTTGGAGTGTTATAGAAAAATTTAAATCGTAGTCTTTACCAAAAAGTGCTGAAGCTCTGACAATTTTTTTTACTTACTAAACTGTTTTGACCCTACTGCGTCTTTTTGTCGAGTTGATTTGTTCATATTGTTATGTCAATTAAAAAAAAATTCAATCCGGATGGCTGCTGGATCTGTAGGAATGGTTGAATTTGTGAACTTCCGTGGACAAAGACTCCAAACGCGACTAATGGCCCTCTTGGTACTTATCATTAAACTCGCTTATATTCGAGTTCCACTGCCAAAACATATTATCATTAAACTTTACTATTTTCTGCCTTTTCACAGCTCTCAAACTTTACAACAACACTTAATATTATATATTAAAAAAATCAGGTTTCTTGCATGTGACCAAATGTGAAAAAAGCCTGCAAAATAGTTTGATAAATTTGCAAAATGCCGAACCTCCAACATTCTCAAAAACATTTCGAGTGCTGGTAATGGAAATATTTAATCGTCAAGTAGATACCTACTCAATAATTGATGAATTTGCATGTAGAAATATGCATTTTGGTTTTAAAACAATTAATTAATCTGCCTTTTGCCTAATCGTTGTGTTCCAGTGTCTGTGGCGAAAACAAACCTCAAAAGTACAGGTAAATTTGTTTCACTCTTACGTCCACACGATGCATTCTTTTGCACGAACATAAGCCTTTTGTGCTGCTTTCTGTTCGCGAAATTGTTTGTGATTACAGCCTGCACATAAGTATCATTTGATATTGAGTTCTCGATAGCTACTATCAAAAATAATGCTTTATGCCTGTGCATATATCGTCTATAATGTAAAATACGCAATTCATGCTAGCTTGTCTGAAACCATCAGAATGCTGACGGTGGCATTATGTTAAAATGGGTCAGTGCTGAATAAATAAAGTCCAACCCCGTTGTTCCTCGCTATACAACATCGCCTTGTCGTGTAAAACTAAAGTGGATGGAAGACATTGAGATTCGTATAAATAAAATTTGATATCCTTTTTAGTATTTATTCATAGTCTATTGATGCGTTCAGCGAAAGCTCGTAAATTTTTTGAATAGTTTTGTATATATCTATTTATTTTATTTTATATTTACGATTTACAATTATTTGCTAGCCGAGTCTTTATTCATTTTTAATGGCTTGATATATCTATAACATATTCAGTCTGGTTGACAAATCCAAATATTGAAAAGCATTTAAGGAAAGCTGGAAATAAATCACCATACGAATGAATGATATCAAAAAATCGTTAGCTCTGTAAAAGGGTTAATCGATTAATCCAATGTAGTGTGGCACTAATGAACAAAATTGCTTAATTAAGGACGGAATGGTTTAATATACATTTGATTGGATCTGATTTACGCGTAGTACAAATTATACTAGTATAGTATAACTCGATATCTATGTATAGGCTTAATCAATTATAATCTATATTGGTTATTGGAGGACGAGAAGTTGCATATTCTATAAAAACGTTTTGCCCTTCATATACTGCACAAAAATAAGTTTCTACAAGTTTCCCAATATTAATCTAAAAATGTTTTTTCGAGCAATTTGGCATTTTTGAATAATACAGATTTTTTTACTATAATAGTAGGTTATTATTATATACCGATATAATCTATTGATATGAGAAGAAATACCGATTGCGTCAATAGTTTGTTTTTAAGGAATACGTATTATTTTCACATTGATACAAGGTGCTTCAATTGCTAAGGGCAACTAAGGATATATCGGCCCTAACTTCAATTTTTTTAAAGGCGGATCTAAGCTTTTCGATTTTTTTAGATAATAAACATTGGTGATGCGACTAAAACGTAGGCAAATGTAAACATGTAGTATAGCATTGATATCAGGATAAAGTATTCATTAAAAAAATAGAGAAAATACGAAGGAGCGGAAAAAATTATTACTTAAAAAATTGGAATTTATGTGAATATCTCACAGAGTAAATGTGCTATTTTCTTAAATTTAATGTCAATGCGTAAAGCTTAAAAAACGAATGGATTTTCGTAAGAAGATATTTTCCGACAAGGGTTTGTCTTCGATTTATTCGCAATAACATTTTCGGTAATATTTGTTAGTTTTTCACCAATATTTTCGAATCAGAACAATATCGGCCAGAACATTTCAATATCTTAAATTATCATTAAATTTGACTACATCTGACTCATCAAAACGAATTTAATTAAACTTGAAAGTCTTACGGTTTAGAAGGCAACAATTGGACCACCTTGCATATCTTCTAGTTTAATAATTAGTAATTTAGTAATTTTTTGTAAAACCCTAATTTTGCCAATAACTGGCCTGCCATGATTCGGTTAGACAAAACACTGAATTTGAATTACTTGGGAAAATAATAATCGATACGAAAGCCTTAGGAAATGTAGGAAATGAAAAAGAGAGCATTCAAGAAAGCAAGCAAACAATATTTTTTACTGCTTCCTTGAATCCCAATCAATATACCCTTTAATTTATTTATAAGGCATTAATATAAAACTCAACTAACTCTCACACTTCGGGCCTTATCGGCACTCTTGCCCAAGCGTTTCTTTTGAGGAGTTCGCTTTATATCTCACTGGGCAATATTAATTCACCATTACAGTAAAAATTGTGTCGGCTCTTGGGCTTTGACTTGAACAACATAATAAATAGCTGGAACAGCCTAATAAATAGCGCCGATGTCATTAATTATCGGTTGATGGTCAAGTGACCCGGAAGTTTGGAAGTTGAATGGCAGCAGCAAGTAGCTATAACATCCACGTTTCCGGATAATTAATTGTTGGCCGAATAGAACTCACAAGAGTTCATATTTAGCCAAGACCGTCCGGAAATTAATGGACAACAATATGTAATTTTCATTAAGTCATAAATGTCTTATTTCGTTTATGTTAAACCAGAAGTTTATTCCTTAGCTCGAATTGATTCTGTTTGACTTAAAGGCTCACCAGTAGGGCATTGTGAGTTGGTAAAGTTTACAGGATCGTGAAATCTACCGTAATTTGCTACGATTGCCGTCGGGGATTATTTAAGATGGTGCTTTAGGCTCGGTCGCTTACTTTTTCTTATGATAAAAGTTTGTATTTCCAATTTAAACATCTAGAATATTTATCAATTTCTTGAAATATACAGATGCAAAAATTGACCTTTGCAAAATGCTTATTGACATAAATTCGTGTTTTTTAAACACATAACTACAATAGCTTGAACTAAATGTTGCTATTTATACCCGGAACTTTACGAAACCAGTTTGCTTCATTTCATCCACTCTATGCAAAAGAAATTTAAAAGTCAATACTAAACGCGTATTTACTCTGCATGGTAATAACAAGACTAGAATTAGTGCGACTTAAAAATGATCTCCTGAAACAACAGATCAACAAATCAATCTCTACAATTTTGGCAACAATTTAATCTTTATATATAGAACCTTCTCTCGTCGTTTATTAAATATGTATAAGTATGAAATAAATTTTAATCTCTATGGACAAATCTAGCATATAATTAGTTAATTTGGTTTCAATTATTAAAATTACACTGAATTATTAAGCACTAAAATTTGATGAACTTGTTAAAAGCATTGAATTTTTTAATTTTGTGCATTAATCGGATTTTTATTTTTGGAAAAAATTTTGTTCTGCTGGTTCCTAAAAGAGGAATTGTTCTGAGCCTGTTTCAATGTGTCAATTAGGGATTACCTCAAAAAGTACTTAAAATTTGTGTGCCCATCAAAGCAATATTTACTTGTTCTTTTCTTCTGCTTTTCATCTTTTTCTGTTTCTTTAAGGTTGTTTCTTACGGTTCACCTTCTGTTGCATAAATCTAAGATTTTACTCCTGCTGAAATATTTCGGTCTCTTATATAAATATTTTTATACAACCGTTGCAAAACAATACCTTGCATAAGTTATTTTTCTGATTCTTTTGAGCTGAAGTCTCAAATAAGTAATTTGCAAATTAAGAAAATGGTTGTTTTAAGGTCCTTATATTTGCATATTGTGAAACCTTGGGAATTCAATTATCTACTATACCTTATACGTAACTTCTCGATATTGAACCTACGGCCTTTAATTATTAAGCAACCCAGAACGCTAAATAGCTGAACCTACGGATTAACTGCTGGAAGAGGTAGTTTTACGATAATAGGGCTAATTCTAAAGTTCGAAATAACATTTCGTCCCTTGGCAGTGAAATAAGGGCCCTCTAAATTCCGGAATAACCGAATGACGTAGATTCGTAATTTTAGTTGATTTAGGGCGCCTTTTTCCCTGAAGCGAAAATTCGATGTGTACATGAGGTTATCGGATTTTGCTGACAAAATAACTTAGCCAACAAACATTTGATTGAAAATACCTTCAAATTATTGACAGGGATTGTGAAATTCTATATGGATAGCTCGATTTCAGTCTGTTCCCTAAACGATGCAAAATTTTCTTTAAGTTATTTCAATTTTCCTACTGAAAATCCATTGAATTTTTTCCAGCGTTTGAAATTTGACAAAAGTTGCAAGAACTCTAAACTATTAGTTAACAGATGAAGATAAAAATTATACGGCTTCCGTATTATATTTATTTTCGAATGCCCTAAGCCCTAAAATTATTGCAATTAATATTTTACTTTAAAAGTGATTTTTAAAAACTACGTTTATAAAGCAATAAGAAACTAATTATACTTAAACTAAATAAATTTGGCGGTATTCGAGGTAAAAAAACTAAAATATTTTGTCTAAATAAACGTAAACACACAACACTGTAATTTTAAAGCATTTTTTGGAATGCAGTAGTTTATTTTAGCGTCTCCTTTGTTGCCACGTGCCGGCTTGTGGCTTGAGAAAAAAAAGTGAAATATTGGTCGCCACTCAAGCACTTTATTTGCAGAGTTCAATTGTTGTGAAATCCATTAAAACTAGGATCAGATGAAGATTGCAGTAAGTGCCTTTCTGACATTTTCCTTCGAAAAATTCATCTAACAAAAAAATGACAGTGAATAAGACAGTGAATAATGCCTGTATGTATAGATTTTTTTATCTTTCTTGGTCTGAATGCAATAAAATGAGCGATATATTGCAAACCCTTGAATAGCGAGACATTTAGAACCTTTCATTTTTAATTACCGTTTTTAGCTGAAACCAATATATGTTTAATCAATTTTTAAATTATATTTAATAGTCTTCGTTTGTAGTCGATAAACAAACGTTAGTATTAGAATGGTTTTGGTTATCTGAAAGTCGCTTAAAAACGCTTAATTCTCAATAACACAAAATATATCACTTAAGACAGTAAGATAGAACTCTCGAAGCTCCTAAGAATTAAGTATTTAACTGACTAAAAACCTTTTCTGCTGGGCTTAAACAAACTGAAATATTGCTGATCTTTGCAGAAATGATTAATTGTCATTATCTTAAAAATCATATAATTATAGTCATCATATAATTCTAATGACAGTTGCGGCTAAATATAAGCTCCATATAAAGAAGTTATTTCAAAACCATTTTTTGCTATTTTAATTTTACAGAGTTTGTCTGCTTTATTTGCTTAAAGGTTGTTTTCATGATGCGTTTGCGAGTTTTATTAGCTTTCCTAGTTTTAACCAACATTGCTGCGATATCAACCTTTTCCTCATATACTCATACGTTTTCCTCGCATACTCTTTACTAACAAAAGTACTAAATCTGGTGTTTTCATTTTATCCACTTGGAAAGTTTTCCGCATAGGCAAGGACAGGCTTTGAATTGAGAGGTCGAGTCGATAAAGTCGGATGGGGATCATTAATTTTATGGCGGTGAAACTTTATTTTCTCAATTCCCTTTTGAAATTAAGTCAACTATTATAATTGTAGTTTTTCTTTATCAAGCATCTTTCGTTTGACGAACACAGCAAAGAATGAGACGATTGTTGATCAGATAGTCATCACTTTCATGTACAAGTAAAAATATAAATGGATTAGATATGCAGTCCCTTACTCTAAGTTAAAAAATTGAAACAAAAATAAAAACGCGTCTGGAAATGTTAACATATGCAATTTTATAACTTGAGAGCAAGAGCAACAACGAATAAAATACCTGCATGGAATATGGGAAAAATGTATGTCGCATATAAAACTTATCCTACAATACTGTCTGAATAAGATCGATTTCGTGTACAGAAATCTATTTGGAGCTCCAGATTTTCCAACTTCAAAAGCTATATCTATGTAAAATAGAAGTTATAAAATGCATAGGAGAAGTTCGCTTTTAGCTCAATATTTAGCACATTTCTAACAACTTTGGTTTGCTTTAGATAATAAAAAATGCTTCTA
>NW_026019016.1:7453231-7475758 GCF_020466585.1 Dendroctonus ponderosae | reverse complement strand
AAATTAATTTCTTTACTAATTGGAATTTTCTCTTACAGCTTGAGCCTAAGTGAGTCGCAGGATACCCTCTAGGTGATAGTTCTTGATTACTTTTATTTCATAGTAATTTTTAAAAATAAATCGAAAAAAAAAATTTGTTTCGAAAGTCTTCTGCTGCATTTTCTTGCAAATGAAAATAAAACCAAAGCATATTCGACGATAATTTACGTCGGAAAGTTTGGAACAAGGTAAATTAAACTATTTTTTTCACAGTTACCCGATACGAAATTGACTGTAGGACAAATTTTGTCCATGGTCCACTAGAAAAATGTAAATTCTCGACAATATCAGAGATCCAAATTGAGTTCATAAAATCAGTAGAGGTTTCAATATGAAATATCTCAAAAACGGTGAGCGATATCGACTTGAAGCAAGTAGGTATACGTTTTGTGCTTCGGAAATATCAGAGAATCAGCTGTTGCCTACAAAAAAGGAATATTTAAAAACAGAAAAACTGCCTGATGTGTTAAACGGTTCCAGGATATTGGAACTAGCGCCGCCTAGGAACTACAAGCTAAGAAACATAACATTTGAATTCCTTAATATAAAAAAAACCCAAAAAAAAATGGTTTGCTAGTAGTAAAACTGGTTAAGAATATATTTGCCAAATACAAAAGTTTTATGGACACTTTGACACCTTATACCTCGGAAACTATTAATCTTCGAAAAATACAAATTTTGGCAATTACGCAGTATTTTGTCCGTCAGTCAATTTTGCCTTATTAGTTGAATACCACTCTGTATAAAGCGGTGCAAAAATTGCACTAGGAATGAGAACACATTCCTTTCCTGATAAATTCTGAAAGTTTCTGATTTCATCAAAGGAGACTGTTTGGGACACGGCAGCGTCAAAAGGGGAATTTTGCGGGTTACAAACTTTGTTGGATACATAAAACTCTCGTCATCAGGATTCCTTTTAAAACAATCTATTTTTTTAATGCAGGATGCCAGGATTCAAATAGCTTTTTAAACAGCCACAATAGATATCAGATATCACACACAAGATAGGAGTTTCCGACGAAAAAATTTTAAAGATGAGAACTTACAGACTATTGTAAAATATATTCTACTTGAATATATTAAAATATTATTCAAGTTTTGAAATATTTGCGCAATGGTTTACAATAAATTGAAAACTCCGATCGTTTCTCAAAAACAGGGCGTTAATGTTTCTTCTTGTTCCTAAAACCTGCCATATTAACAATTATTTATGACTTAAAATTTACAGTTTAGTAGTTTTTCCATCACTTTCTTTGGTTTAAACAGAATACTACCTGGTCAATATCTTGGAAACCGATAGATTTTAGAAATACATAAGGACAGAAGTTAGTCGAACGCGATGTGAATTTCGCCTGTGCAACTTCATTGAAAATAAAAATTCATAATATTTTATATAGACATTATATCAACATGATTAACAAATAACTGTGATTAATTGGTGAAAACTAAATGAATTAAATATTGTTAATGCCTATCTCTTGGCTGATGAATTCTTCCGCAATATCAAAAATTTCATCAATTTTTGCCGGTTTTTCGGTCTGAGTGTTTGGTAAATCCGGGAATTGAGTGTCCAGCCATTGAAACTCTGGGTCCTTTCTATAAGAGTCATATTTGATAACTTTCTCATTTAAGTTGCTTTTAGAATCAGCTTTTGGAGCTGCTGAAGATTTCACAACTGCTGCATATGACGTACTTGGAGCACTAGTTAGGTGGTTCTGACTTGATGATATGCCATTGGTGTTCGGTGCTGTGGTCTCCAACTTTTGAACGGTTTGAATTCTATTTCTGATTTTCCTTCTCGATACCGCCTTTTCAAACTGCCACTCGCCTAAAGGCAAATTTGATTGAGAATCAGACGCTTGATCAAAGTCCACAGGTTCCTGTTTAACAACAGTACTCCGAAAGGAATATGTGGAATCAACCGCTTCGTCATTCAGAATATAGGTTTGGAACAGATCGTTCAATTTCTCAGTTGGTTTTCTATAGAGGGACTCGCAAGAGGTTGACATCGATTCATTCCAAAGTGGTTTTAAGTTACCGATCAATTCCCGGTATCTCCACACTTCAGTATCGTCACAATTCTCTGTTTGAGTGCCTTTGGATCTAGATGACTTCTTGGGTTTGAGCGGATCTAGATAAAATAGCGTGGCAGGAATTGGGGAAACCGCAACCCGATAAATCGGCACGTTGACGCACTGCAGCACCAAAGTAAAAGGTGGCATATTTTCAACCAGTACGGTATAATATGTTTGCTTTATGTCTTTTGGAGTTGGCCCAAACCTTTCTCTGGCTTGCAGTAATTTGGGAAACTGGCTTCCATATGTTTCGTAGAAGAAAGGACTCGGTTGAAACATAATGCAGTGCAAAGCTGGATAGTATTCTTTTTGGAGTGAATAGCTACAAACAGAAACAGATAACTGAATAAATAAAAAATGCATCTTCTATCTTTTCCATAGAAGGCTTATACAGGTCAAATAATTAAACCAATAAAATTTACTGAGATCTAAGCAGACGCACTGCGATCAACAGTTAATAAATGTAATAAAACACTTTGATTTAAAGTCTGATAATAAAGTGGTCAGGAAACAGTGTACTTCCATTCTGCAATGAGCGCTTCTAAAATGAAACTTGCAATATAAGAAACAAAAATCCCCACCATTGAAAAAGAAAAAGTTGGAACACATATTATTTGGTATTGATTGGAACACAGGTAAAAAAATGAATAAAAAAAACTAGTGCCAGTTCCTAAAACATAAATTGTCCTTTTGAAAAATTTAAATATGAATCAAACTTCGGGCTCCAAAGTGATGATAACTTTTAATTGTATTCTCACAATGAAAATTTAATTGCGAGCAAATATTCGAGCAGTATAAATAAATTTTGTCAAACAGAAATAAATACATTGAAAAACAATGTGGCATCCGGACCTACTGCTTAAGAAAACAAATTAGTAGGAATAGATTGAGGTGTTGGCTTTGGACACTACTAGACCAGACATCCTAAGTTAATAAACTTACTGAAAAAAATATTAAATTTGTGAGAAATTGTGAAATAAACACAAACTAAATTAACACAAAAGAGAACCAAAACAGGAAGTTGCAAAGCAGATAGCTGGCCTAAAGAAGCATACGACTGAATACGTTGAAGTTTGATGATGGCCATGAATAATTTTCTATCTGCAAATAACATTTAAACTTTTATTATCTACTTCAATTATTATAAGACGGAAGTTACAAAGATAAAAAATGGCAGAATGTAAATGCAATACCTTCAGTCTTCTATTTTATTATTAAATGGATAAAACACGCTAAATCTTTCGTCAGTGGTAAACTGCTGAAAATGCCTCCATTAGCATGGAGCGCGAGACGGTTGTAACAAGCATTGAGGAGAGCTAGGAGAAAGAATAAATATTCAAATTTTTTACTAAGCGATTATATCAAAGAAACATCCGATTCCAAGAACTGTGTTAAATCCATTAATTTTGTATAGGAACTGGAAATAAAAAAACAGTGAAGAAGGAAAATATCTCAGCTCGCTCGTGCCCGAATCCGCCACTAATGTAAATAACCACAATTAATAAAATACAGCTGTGTTCAGAATGTAAAAATGCAAGAAAAATATTCACAAAAAATGCTTCTCTGGCTCGATTTAAGAGAGCATATGTGTATTACTGGCGCAAAAATTTCAATTTCCAGCGAATTTCTATAGTTACCTGCTGCACAGTAGCACGCGAAACACCCCATCTGCGTTCACATCTCTGATTCTCCTTGGTCTTCCTCTTTCGCCTTTTTTGTATTGAAAGGTCAATTTCATGTTGATACTGTAGCCGAGTATTCCGGTCGTTATGGGTGTCAATTCAATCCCGGCATCCTATAAATTTTACCAAATCATTGGTGGTTTAATTGAATTTTTTCACTCACCAAAAGCGTTAGCATCGCGGCTGTTCCATTATTAAAAACAATGGAATTATCAAAAGTCAATTTGTCCAAATCAATCCAATGATATTGCTGCCTCGAATGTCGACAATACATGCCGTAGCGACCACACACGCAAATAGATTGCTTTTTCAGTGAATTGAAGAATGGCCAATAACCAGTGTTTAAAACAAAACCAGTAGGTAGAATTTGATAAAACACATCAAAAATCTAAAACAATGTCAATAAATAACAGCTGAAATAGGGTTGAAACATTTTAAAATGTATGCTGTATTTCGAAGGTTTCAATTGAAAGTGTTTTATTTTTAACAGCAATTGTGCTAATTTATAATTCAAAAAAATACATTATGAATTACTTTTCCATTTAAGGAAAAAATGCATAATCTCAAAATGATAAGAAACGTTTCCTAAGCATAAAGCTTCGGCAGTCTGAGGTTTTCAATCTGTCCCAAAGGAAAAATAGTCTTAAAGCATCCAATATGGAGAGTAACGCACATTTGGAAGTGCCCAATGGGGCATTTAGATACGGGTTTTTAGATGCTGTAAAGTACACCCTCGAAAATAAAATTGGTCCCTACATTTAAGCTGTTAGATTTCATTTAAATATATCTGCTTTCTATTTCAAAAGTTATGGGTAAACTCTTAATTAAGTGGCAGTAGTAATATCGCTTATTGCTCACGGTGCTGCTCAGCAAAGTGCCAATTATTTAAAGTTCATTTTTTGAGCGGACAGTCACAGCTACTTTAGACATTATGTTGATGGCAGAAGTTCATCTCGAAAAAAACACTTAATTGATGAACCCTCATGATGGATCAAATTTAGCAAACTGTTGGTCCCCAGAAAAGAGTGCTTGATCTACTACCGTCAATCTGGTCATATAAGCCCATCATTCTTCCCGTTCTCTTAACACCTTTTACATAAGAATCCAAAAACCAGACTCCAAAATTCGCAACAAAACAATGAACTTATTACTTATGCATTACTTAAATTTAAAAAAATGCTCCTCTTGGTACCACATTAGAGCAATTATCCTTTGTATCGCACAAAGACGTGTTCCAACACATAAACGATTATTGCCTAAGCCAAAAATATTTTTCCACTTAATTGAACAGAACTAATTGCCTGGTCACGTTTTGGTGTGTAATTATCCTCAGACATGTTTCCACGAACAGGGAACTCCCCTGGGGATCGGAAGGCTATAAATAAGAGAGCGAATGATATTACCACAAAAAATAAATCCTAGCACAGAATCAGCAGTGTGCAAAATGAATCAAACCTACTTCTTTAACAAGGGATATCGTGTGATTTTAGCAATGTTAAAGTTTTTGAGATTTCTGAAATAATCTTAAGGATCGATGATTTATTTCGCCCTAGGAGTAAGCTGACACATATTTGTTAGCTCCGCTTGCACTATAAATTAAGAGTTTTAAGTCTTTTGTGTAATTTTCTATCAAACTGAACTTTTTTTTCATACTGCCTTCCACATTCTCCAAATTCGCTGCTTATGCAATTTACTGTGCTGATACAAAAAAACTTCAAAGTTTTGCTGGTCCCCAGTACTTCCATGAACCTGAATGAACATGAACAAAGAATTGCTGCATTAATTTTTAGTAATCTTGCGTAAATCTGCTAACCACGGAGTTTTCTGCTACAAATTTACACGCAAAAACGTTTCTTCCCAGTTAACACTCCGATTTTCGGTTTAAAATATTCAAACCTGCTTATTATTGATGAAGTTACGCGAAAGTATCGGCAATATCTGATGGAATAAAATCAATATATCGCCAGTAATTGAAGCATGATAGATTTTAAAGAAATTAAGGGTGTGCAAAACAAACATTTTCTGAGATAGAAGCTGGGAAATTTTGTAAAAAGTGGTTTTTGTCTGAATATCAGCAGTTTGCGCTAATAACTACCACTCTTTCTACTTTCTGCCATCTGTGAAATATCACTGGAAATCTGGGATCAGTTTCAGGGCCCAGGTCGATTGATAAATTGAGATAAATAGAGCTCTTATGCTCTGGGGCCATTGCAGTGATTTTCATCGTTAAGTAATACGTCCCGAAATGCGTGCTAATTTATGATACATCCACAATTAAATTAAGCCAAAAAATAGAACACAACCATCTAAAAAAGAACAGCTTACTTTAAAAAATAAGCAAAATGGTCACATAAGTAGTGAGCATTTAGATGTTTGGATAAACTTATATATTTTTTTCAATATTAAAAACGAGATTAATAGCAAAAGTTGACAAAATTTAAATCCACTAAATGACTTGTAAAAATGTAACAGACATTCATTAAAACTCTGAATTCTTCCAAAACAAGACTGGAAATTGTTAAAGACATTTTCTTGTAAGTTTTCATGGTCTTATTCACGAACGTACCTGTTGATAAATATTCGATAACACAAGGACCGGTAAATGTTAGTCCGGACATCAATTTATATTCCTACCAATGTTTTGTTGTTTGTAAAGTTTCTCTTCTATTTTGCGTAGAATATACGCAACAAATATTTTGATCATGAAGAACTTCGATTCTCTCTTAAATCTGCTTTTCAGTGAGCCAAATTGAGTTGAGTGAGCCAATAAGACCCGCAAATGGCAGAATGGTGACCAATATATAATGTTTTGAAAATATTTGTTTTTTGCTATGATGGGGCTTACCGAACAGGTTTCAGTTACTTATTTTTACGAATTTTTATAACAATTTTTCTTCAAATTTCCGAAAATAGTTTATCGGTCACTGTTCACTTTGTATAGTCTTATTGACTATCTAAACGACAAAAAATCACTTATTTCAAACTTGCCTTTCCAATCGAAAAGTCTAACAAATCTGCCTTACAAATCACCAAAGCAACTTCCAAACTTTCTTCAACGATCCTCTGAAGTTGATCGCGATAGTACCATAAACTTTGGGAATCCATGATTCGAACTTGACCAATAACACTGCAAAAGTGTCTGTATGCAAATCGCAAATTATTCAATCGAACCATTGGAAATAATGGTACTGTTCCCAGGATAGGAAGGATTAAACTGAGCACGTCATCATATTGTGTCAGTGACGGAGAAATATTCATATTTGTAATTTTTGCTAACTACATTTTGCTCGGACATAAAAATGTTGTTTTTAACTTTATTGGTCTTCAGGCTTCCAATTTTGTAAGAAAGTTAATTGCATAAGTTTCCAACCAAATTGTGTGGAAGCAAAAGTTTTCTGATCGAAGCCTACTAAACGGTTTCTAAAATAAAAAATATTAAAACTCCCAAATTTAAATTTAACCTAAACCTAGAAAAACTAAATGCAGGGAATAGCAAACTATCTCCTAATTGACTCTTTACTGTTTGCTTCATAGTTCGAAATTGAAGTAT
Organism: Dendroctonus ponderosae; assembly: GCF_020466585.1. Classification (NCBI taxonomy): domain Eukaryota; kingdom Metazoa; phylum Arthropoda; class Insecta; order Coleoptera; family Curculionidae; genus Dendroctonus; species Dendroctonus ponderosae. The sequence continues at coordinate 7,468,412 of NW_026019016.1, read as the reverse complement.
TCATAGTCAAAATCCCATCAAAATTTAGGTTTTTTTTTTAAAATCAGACACATAAACTAAATTAGAAAATACTGAGAAAATCAAATGCATTCCGCCTATGCACTTTTCTTATCGCTTCCATACCTGGACCGATAAAATATAACGTATGATCATAACATTACTGGAAGCAAGCTATAACATTGATAAAAAAGCAGTTAAAGTATCGATGTTCATACTTCTTCAATGAATAACGCAGATATTAACTGTTAGATATTTCATTCATAATGTTTTGCCCATGTTCATTAATTTACATATTATAATTAACACATCACTAACATTTAATTAATTTTATTGGATAACAGTTATTTATTCACAAAACAACCAAATCACAAGTTCACTTTCACTATTTAATAATATTTGGCATTAATGCCGAAGTTATTGTCATGTTTTTCTTTTTGTAATTTTTCATTAACACTCTAGTAAATATACACATATGGTAATTGATAGGACCAAGTTCTTATCTACTGTTTTAGTAATAGAAAATAGCAAGACATTTTTTTTCACTACAATGGAATTATTTTATGCCTCTGCACCAGCATAGTTGAGTACGAATTTAACTACTAAATACTATTTCTTTATTTGTCCAATATCACTCGGTACTTAAGTTGCTACAAGACCTGTGCTGATCTTCTAATAGAAATAAAACAATGAACTTAATGTAGACCTATGCTAGTACCTAATAAATGATACATATTTGTCATACTAAAATGCCCATTAATATGTTAGATATGCATAGTGTTTTGTAAAGAATCCAGAAATAAGTAGGTAATTCTTAAATTTATTATGACCAGTTTTAATATAACAAAACATAGAAAGTATGCTATCACTTACTCGTTTGGGAACAGCTTAATTATTAACAGTCTCAATATCAGATGTGCTACAGAATCTGCATTGATTTTTTATTCGGCTTATAATCTATTTCTTCCTAAATTTAGCCCACATAAATTCTACAAGGACTAATGAGATTACATTGGAATGGGAACATTACTTTTCAATTAATTACATTTAATACATAAGGTCAGTTAGTGCCTATTTTATAACATATTATTTAATATTTGTGCATCTATATGTATCACATACTTTATGCTCTATAAGATTTTCAGGACATTTCTTACCTCCCTATAAATTATTGTCCCCAATATTATTTAAGTCTACGTAGATTTTTTATCGAAAAAATGTCATTAATAGAATTATTATTAGACCATATTTAAATAATTCTGGAAAAAGATGTTATTGAGAAAATAAATAAAAGTTCATTAGCCGAAGAATCGTTGAACGCATTAAAGATTTTCTAATACACGAAACAATTACTTTATTTAACGAAGACAATAGTTTTCGTTATCAAAAAGTTTCCCCAATGTGCGATGAAAATCTAGCTTATAAATTCTGGCGAACATTAAAAGATTTTCGTCGGTTCTTTTCGAAGAAAACGAGACTGAAATAGTGAAATTGACTAAAAATTTTCCAAAAGGTATTGCCGCTTATTTAAGTTAATAACATTTGTGACTAACAAATTTGTCAATTTTAGAAAGTCATAGCGAAATAAAAGAGACTTCAAACTATAAAGGCTGTTAATTTGAAAATATGAAGCTAATTATAATGCTTGTAAAATAATATAATTAAACATATGCAATTTAATCAAATAAAAGTTATGTATTATTATAGACCATTTTTAATGGCTAATAAACATTCAGAGCTTTAACCAAAATTGTAAAATTTATTGTTTAGTTATTATTGATATTATAGTTTGATAGAGACAAAATACATTTTTTAAACAACAACTACATATGTACATTTTTTACTTTATAGTCGAGTAATTGAGGTTTTGACAAGGATCTACCAATAATTTTTACCACTCGTTACCTAATAACAATATTTATTTCATATTTTTAAACCCCAATTAGTGATTTTTTCTTGTGTTTCTAAAACCGTGCTCGATTGATACTTCAACTTTATGATTTTCGTACTTGTAAACATTCTCAAAAAAGATGGAAAAGTAATTTATATTGTATTTTTTTCATCTGTTCACCTGTGGTGGTGGTTTCCAGATTTAATTTCGGGGGTTTATAGAGTTTCATTGAGCCTCTTTGCATATTCTGGGATTTTATAGGTACGGATAGATGGATTCGTTTGTACATCATTTTTGAGATTGATTTCTGCTAACCACGATTTTTAGGCCCGAGATTAAAATCGCTAATAAACGAAAGTTCATGTGGCAGTTAATAAGTAATGTGTATACAAATAATTGTTGTATAAACTGAATTACATCAATTTCTCTTAACTTATTATTGTCTTGTTTATTATCTTGTATTCATTCAGTCCATAAACACGGAGGATAGAAGTACAATTGCGGTCCTTTTAATCGCTCTTAAATAAACTACTCGAATCAGTTTTAACTTTTGCTGCAGTCAACTGATTATCAAGTTATTTGCAAGTATTTTAAACATGTTCTGGAAATTATTATACTGAAAAAAGGTTTTACAAACCCGAATAAGAAGACCACAAACGTACTTCCTTGCAGATATTGGGAATGTTTCTTATGAACTACATTGCAAGAACTGAGACTAGATACTTTCCAGGCAGTTTTTCTAGAACATAATGCCTCTAAAGTTACGTCTGCTGTTCTAAGGCAGTAACTACTACTTTACGACACTAACAATTATTATGAATAAATCATTGCTGAAAGCTAGTAAATGAATACTATATTGGTTTAAAAATATTTCGCATGCCTATCAAATATAAAGTAAACGAGACGACTGAAACAACCAAACGGAAAAGCTTTCATTGTTCTTATCTATCTTAATATAATTATTACGAATATTCAAGCTTGTAAATAACGTTATAAACCAGACGGAAACATTAAGATTCTTAGGGCGGCTTGGAATTCAATTTTGAAAGATATGTAACGTATTACGGATTGATATTTTCACTTGCCCTGTCCTCTTAAGGAAAGCTAACGTTGCCTATACAAAATCATTGTTTTTTTTTCGGTTTGGAACAGCGCTTGTAATGTAGATTTTAGTCAAAATTTCACGAAAACATGTGAAAAAAATATTCATAAGTCAGATGTATTTCTTTGAACAAATCTAATAATAAATGGAGAAAAAATTGAATCGACTTTACTGCGCTGAGATATAGGTAACCATTTATTCAAATATTAGTTTCAATATATTAAAATAATGTTATCTCTTAGTAGAAAAATTTGATATTTTTTTCATTCATTTAACATTACTAATTCCTTCTGCTCTTCGCAATAGGACTTACAATATTTATTTTATTTTTATCTGGTGAGAAATTGAGCTTACTTTAAACTTTTCCACCTCCTAAACTTACACCTTCAAGACGAAAACAAAAGTTTATATTTTTTGATTTTACAGCATGTGCCTGAGGTACCCTAGCTAGGACAGAGACGCCAGCTGCATATCGAGAAATATTCTTTTTACATGCGTAAATGTGATTTTTTGGATCTTAACAGACATCAGTGCGGCGTTATTCTTGGTTGATTCAACAGCCTGTACTTGAAAAATTAATCTATATTTACACATATTTTCTATGCTGGCATAATATTTGATTTTTTCACATATTTAGTAATAAAAGGAGGATGCCTAGAGAAAATATAATAATAGTTCTAGTAAATAGGGCAAAGCAACTGATCAGATTCAATCCTTGAAAACTACTTGATGTCGGTTGCAAACTAGTTTTATCCTTCAGCATTTTATGTGTCAATAGATATGAAGTTCTTCAAATAAACCCTTATTCTTTAACCGGTTACATCAATTTATTTTCCTTAATTTTTTAGACAACTTATGCCTTTAATCTTACCATTTTGCAATTTTGCAAGGACTACAGGACGTATAGTTTTATTTATTTGCAACGTTTTTTTTTTATTTTATTTTAAAATACCGTCGGAAAAATAATGTTAGTTTGACAAATAGTTTCACAAATTTTACCCGCCACTTGTTTGAAAGTTTGTGCAGTCTAACTTGTGTTTCCGTAAGTGTTTTTTTAGATAGAATAAAATATTTTCGATACACCCAATTCGAACTAAAATCTACATTTCAAAGTATCCGAAAAGTAATAAGTTCCAAATGCATAGGAAAATGTTACTCTACGAACCAGGCCGATATGTTACATAAAATCAATCGAATTCGTTCTGTACATTATATCTATACAGTTAAATTCTCGGCCTATATTGACACGTTTTTTTTTTCTTGAATGGAAACAAATGAATTGATGGAAAACCATAGCGAAAAAAAGTACAAAGCACATTTGTGCGTATACCACAACTGTTACATCATCACATTTTTAATCGTCATCTATAACGTCATCATAAGAATGATATGTAGGGCAACAGAGTCCTTCAGAGCCATCTGCTCGGATACAGAAGAGCAAAGTTTCTGCCGTAGTAATTTCATGAGGCATTATGCCATGAAAGTCTTTCAAGTCGCTTGCCGGAAACCAAGCTTTCTCGTTGTCGTCGATCAAAACGTAACCGAAACATCTAAGACAACATATATTTGTAAGAATGGCAGAAGTATTGGCTATAAACATGGTCAGTATTAATAAGATGCCATCAAAAATAATCTTAATACTATAAGCCAACTAAAGTCTGAGTAATTTTCGTTAGGAAAACTTATTGAAAATTTCGCATTATTATTGCATCCAACAGAAGTGCAGATTTTTGCAAGCACATTTTTAATATTAAAAGATTTCTACCACTTTTCTTTTTCTTGATTGCATTTATTTATTAGGTCTTTATCGCCTTCCTTTCTAATAACATTATATTTTAATAAAAATAATATTTACCATTAATCGAGCTGTATTTACAGTAATAATTACCTGGCAATTGCTACTCCAGGAATCCACAAAATTGACACCAGTATCAAACTGCATATGAGAAAAATGGCCCACATTGGCCAAGGGTGTTTTTCTGTAATGCCCTTTTCGGACACCCAAGCATCATAACCCGACCCTTCAACGGCAATTTCAATAAAACTGGCCGCTAAAATTGATATCATAGCCAATGGAGACAGGTACTTCCAGCATATCAACCAATATAGGCCTGGTCTCGATCCAGTCATCATTTCGATATCGTCTGCAAATCTGGAAATGTTCGTATCCCAAAAACAAAAGTTATAGTAAATTGCCAAATATTTAAAATGTGTTTTGCAAAAATTGCGAAATGGTTAAAGATTATCCACTTAAAACGTTAAATCTAAACGAATTCTTTAAATTTATGGGAATCTTTTCATTTCAATTTTGTCAGAATGAGAATTGTAGGATGCTCAAATACATTCACAACTTAGGCGGTAGTATGGGGCCCCTTTTGCTTCACTGAGCATCTCTCAAAATATTGCAAAAATAAAAAACCAGACGGTCCACCTAAATATGGAAGATGTGTTTATCCAATGGAAGGTGCTTTGAGTAAAATTTATTGCTGTGATCCGTACACCATCATTATTTTCCAAATATGCGAAATTTATTTCAACCTTCTCTTTTTTGGTATAACTACTAAATACTTATTTGATTACTTCTGATAAATGTAAATTTTGCATTAAATTTAACGGAAAACGCAATCAACTTCTTGCAAATGCTTCTACTAGTTAAGACCTTAGCTCAAATGATCCTCTTGTGAAGCTTCCATTGGAATTTACACCTGTTTATATTGCTACTTACCTTTTCAAGCCATATACATACGAAACGCCGATACATTCAAAGAAAGCGATAATCAGTAACGGGAAATTTCCACTGAAGTTATCAAACAATACAAAGACATAACTTCCGGCTCCATGTGCGAAGCTCATCGATATGATACAACATATCAGGCACAGAACTCCAGTAAGAATTTCTTTGGGTAAGTTCGGGAACAATTTCATATCGACTATCGATGTTACGACTCCTTCCAATGTGCCGAATTGTGAATCGATACCCAAAGTGAACAGCATGAGAAAGAATAGGATGGACCAGAATTGTGCTCCTGGAAATTGATTTATTGCTTCGGTGAATATTATGAATGCCAGGCCGGTACCCGAGGCGGACTGAAAAGATCAAATTGGTTTTAGTATAAAATGATTAATGGCGGAAAAGCTAAAAGTTTTATATCTTTGGAAAAATAGCTCGCATGGTTCTTAACAGGGCCTTCAGAGTATCGGGAGATAAATTTAACTATAATTAAACTGATTTATGCAAAAAGCTATTGAATGGCTGCCATTGTCCGATAAATTTTATTTTTTAGGAATTCGCTGAGTCATTATCAACTTCTGTTATCACTTTAGTGAAAGTTAATGCACATTTTATCCGTTGCAATTAAGGGAAATAATTGCAGTGTAGACAATCGGGCCTTAAGTGCAGATTAGTCCCTAACTGTTCTAAACATCATTGAATAATATTTGCGGCAGCTAAAAGTATGTAAATCGGTTTAATTTCAGATGAGAATAGGTTTATACATAATCTGTGTCGTTTTTTGAATGCACTCTGCCGACTACAACGAAGCGATAATCCCACGAATTTGAAGCACCCTGTACTTTATTTTCAGCCAAAGTAGTTCGCATCCTACAAACGGTTGATTATTTTATACAGATTTGACGATCTGAACACAGTTTGAATCTTTCGAGTAAATATCTCGATCAATCTTTCAACATATTAAGCTTTCATACACACTATAAGGCTTATATGTAATTACGTATAATGCAAACAAAAAATACGTAATATGTGCGGATTTTATTTCCCGTGTATGAATGCGATGTGCATTTCTATTCATACGGTTGTCGTAGTTGTATTGGAAGGTTTATTGAATGCCTGTATTCTGTGCAGGCTTAAGAACTGACAGGATGCAGCAAAATATTTCTTCATCCAGCCAATGAAATTCAGCAAGTAAAAATACAACTGCTGCTAAATGCTCAAACGCATAACAATGAATAGCAAAGGCAAAAATAAGGCTTTGAGGTACCTTTAAACGTCAAGCTTCTGAATAATGTTATTCAAATCGACTCACGTTATCGAGTTCCTTTTGCAAATCGCACACCTGTAGAACGGGCACGATAATGCTTTTTAGGGCTCCATTTTCATCCGAAAAATTGAATATCGATCCAGCTTCAGGCAGAATGAGTTGAGGGTCGTAATTTTCTCCGAGTAGACTGCTAAGGGTCTTGTTCTTATCATCCAAGCACTTTTCGTAGGTCATAGTGGCCTTGAAGCCGATGATGGAAAAAACTACGATACCCGCAAACATGGACGTAAAGCAGTTGGTCATAGACACCATTATTGCATCTCGATAGCAGTTGTTGTTTACCTGGAAAAAATGTTTTACGTTATCAAACTTTTGAATCCGTTTGATTAATGCGTGAAAACTTACTGGATTATAGGACGAAAATGCAATTAATCCGCCAAAAGCCAGTCCAAGCGAAAAGAAAATCTGAGTTCCGGCCTCCAGCCAGACTACGGGATCCAAGATAATGTGCCAGGATGGCGTGAATAAATGTCGCAGTCCATCCGAAGCGCCCTTTAACGTAATACCCCGGAAAAAGAAAATAATAAGAACTATATAAGGGAAAGTGGCCGTAACGTAAACCACTTTTCCCGATGATGCGATCCCCTTTATCATGCACAAGTAGACAAGTATCCAAGCTACGACTAGGGCGAGGGCAATTTTCCAGTTGAAGGCCTCTGGTGTATTTACGTCTTCCGATATCATTAAAGTTGTTCTGTACCAGAAGAATTGAGTAGGACTGCTGGCCTGCAAAACTCAAACTTTCTAATATGCAGATTATTCTACTGGTCCTGAATGATCGCGATTAATATTAAAAAATTACTATCCTGCAAACCGCAAATACTGTATCAATAAAACCCTGAATGCTAAGGTAAAAGTACCCATACGTAAAGTGTATCTTTTAAAATTGTAGAAGCGGAATATTGAATCTATTGAATTCGGAGCAAATGTTTTGCATATTTGAATTCGACAAAGTATATATAAAGCTAATGTTTCATAATTTATTAATGAACTTGTTTCTTTCATTTTTCACACCTTTTGAATAAGATAAGCAAAATAATTAACAAAACGGCAAGATAAAATTTGTAAATTATATTAACAGCTAGTCTAAGTTTGTCGTAAGATTCTCACTACCTAGACGTTTCTGTTACTTTTTATGAAAGGATTCGTTATTTATATATATAGTAGATACTCATTAATTCGTTAGTTATCTTATTAAAGCACTCGCCAAAAAAGACGTGAATTGTGTTCATAAAAGAAATTCGACTAAAGTTGAGTAGGAAAGCTCAGTCAGTATGTACTCGCCTCAAGTATTTAGGGCTTATCTGAAAATTTTTATTGACCATTTTATGCACATTCTTCTCCCAACTTTTGAAAAAATTGTAATTCTGTTTCATGAAAACTTAAAATTTTGATTATTCCTAATGGGACAAAGACTTAGATTATTCCTAAGACACAAAGTTGCGTGCTCACGTAAGTATATTCTTTTTGCAATTGCTAGTTATAAGTTGTCGAATAGATAAAAAAAAATACTTAAACTACTGTTTTATGCATATCAGCATCATTAGAAACTCACTAGTTGGAGTTGGTAGTTTTGGGAATTTCAGGTACTGCTTGCAATAATTAATAAACTACTCTCGATATACATAGTGAATTTGCAAAATTTGTTACTCATTCGCTGCTAAAATATCAATTGCTTGCCTATCAATTTGTACGCTAAATGTATTGGAATCAAATACCCGAAATATTGAGCTCGTGCTTCCAACTCCTCGAACTATAGCAAGAAGTTTAAATTACAGCATAAACTTGGCATCTATTAACTAACTTTCGGTTAAAACATTCTAATCAATTAAGAGGATGAAAGTTCGGTATGGTTGAGTATATGACTGATCAATGTCTTCCTCTATGGAAACTATTTGATGTGGACTCAGATTTATCCAAGGCATCAACAGCTCAATCGAAACTTTAGATGGTACTGTTATGTAATTGTGTAAACATCACTTTGTTACACATTTTTGCATAAAGCAGCAACAAAATATGATTTGGAAAACGACCAACATAAAAATTAAACGAAATGAAATCTTACGGAAAAATCATCATAAATAAATAAAAATGTTTGCCCAAAACCAACCAGAAGAAAGAAAAGTTTTCTGTCCAACCAAAAGCGTGTGGCAATTTTTTTTGGATAATGGTATGGTAAATATTAATCGAAAATTATTAAATCATCCACAATATGATAGTTTTTCATTTTGTTTCCGTGTCCTATTCCTTTGTTGATTATAATGATGATTGAATATGACTTGCTCTAGCTAATAAATTAAATTTTGACTTAAACTGTTCAAAGCGACAAAAGCAAGTTTTCGACATATTAGAAATGTTTTATGGTGGGTTTTTATATATACTATCGAAATTTTGTTGAATGTAAGGCTACTCGTTACATAAATTCATTGACCAGCTGCTTATAAAGAAGCTTCAAGTTACAGAATAAATTTACATGTAAAATGCCTCCGAAATCATTTTTTCCAATCACTGAAATTTTCAACAAAATTGCTCTACATCCACATTAGTGACGTGCAAATCATTACCTGAATAATTAAGAAACTTAAATAACTAGACAATCATCTATTCAATATAGAATGGATCGTAACAAGTGTTTTCACCACTAGTTTGTAAAATTTCGGAAACTTTGCTTGCATTTGTCGAAATGTTAACAGCGCTCGTATCAGCATGAGAACAGTTAAGTTTGCAAATTAAAAAGTTTCATAATTTACAACCCGAATATTAAACGCCTTGTTATTTTCTTAAAAAATATGTACAATTTAAACCGAATTTTACTTGCAGACTTGGTAGTGGAAAAATACTGCAAGTTCAAAGTATTTCCTTAAAAGTTTCTTGTGAAGTCCAAAATATAATTGCAAAATAAATCAATTAATCAGCACTACGTTAAGGTACTGAAAATATGAAAACAAAACCTTGCATTCCAGGTTGGATTGCTTCGGCCTACACCGGCAAAATTGCATTTTAATCAAGGCATCTGTTAACAAACTTACAGCTCAAATATTCTGATCAATTAGGAGGGTGAGAGTTTCGTTCAGTTCAGCTTCGTATTTTAAACAGTAATAAACCGTCCGAAGTTTACTTAAGCAAACTTCCATGTTTAGGATCGCCTGATTTTAAAGCATTTTCATTTTACGTCCCTAAATGTTTCGACTTTCTTTGAAAGTAAAATCTTTGGCTTTTCGCCAATATTTATTTAGCAGAATGTTTAAGAACGGTGTGATCAGCTTTTCCTAATGAATTTTTAATTTGTGGGTCATGTAAAATCCGAACCGATCATTATTTAGACTTCGTATACGCGCTGGCTTTGCCTGCGAAATACTGTCGCAAATTTAATGAAGATTTGTATTGAATAACAAATGATAGTTACATTACATTTACATGGTACATTTATGAAACATTGAAAAAGTAACTGAATATATCAAGATGTTTTATATCTATTTACTCGTTGCTCTAAAAATTGAGTGTGCATGTACCTTTTGGAAGACAAATTGAGCAAAATTTTAATCGACTTAATTAAATTTTAATGCGATTTTGTGCAAAAATCATTATTCTACATTTTACTTACCACGCATTCCGTTTCTTGCGTATATGAACCATTCGGAAAATACACGTTGGGGCATTCTGCCCAAGGCAATTGAGATTGGAAACTTTGTAAAAAGTAGAACAGGCACCAGGCTATGATCGTGTTATAATACAGAGCAACATTGAAGGATACCACAGCACTGCTGATACCAATTCCTTCAAATGAGCAATATTTTCTTTACCAAGACTCTAGACACAACTGATTAAAATTACCTGCTAAAAACGGAGATACTTGATTCCAAACGCCGATAGCACCTTTTCGTAGCCTTTGCCCGATAGCTAGTTCTAAGTAAAAGATGGGTATACCTTCAATTGCCAACATCACAAAGTAGGGAATCAGGAATGCGCCACCTCCATTTTTTTGCGCTAGATATGGAAATCTCCATACGTTTCCCAAACCTACCGCATATCCCACGGTTGCCAGAAGAAATGTTAGCTTGCTGTCCCAAGATTCTCTGTCTTCCTCTTCACAATCAGGCTTAAAAATACCTTTACCATCCTGGAGAATTACATTTTGCTTAAGTGATTTTAATATAACAGTTATGTGAAGAAGTTCTTTGTAGATGAAACTTTAGAAAAGAGGAATACTAAGAACACTTTAATAAAGGCTTGTTGCAAGCAACGTTATGAAACGCACGCAATACAAATAAACGTGTATATCTGCATGAGAAATGAGACCTAACACATATTGCAAGCTCAGGTGAGGAAACAGCAGCCGTCGTATTAAAATCCTTTACTGTGGCCCGAAAATGAGCTGCTAATTTCCAGTTCGTGCTTACCTGCGACCCTCTTTTGCTGCTACACGTCGACTTAATTTTAGTGCCCGGGCTAGTGTCTTCGAAGGCAATATTCGTCGCACCATATGCACTGGAGCTTCCATTTTCAATAGGCACTAATCGTCCTTTCATTTCTTTCAATTCCAACCGATCTATGGATCTCTGGCTGTGCAGATCCCGAGAGCTTTGCCGCCGGACAAAGTGAGCAGTATTTGCCATTCTGGACTGAGGAACTAAACTGGACTAAGTGTGTCAGTGTGTCCTATATAATATATTGTCCTGATGGAATCATTTTGATCTAAAATAAATGCCCAAATTGCAATCGAAACAATAAACCGTAATTTGATTGATATCAGTTTGAAGAGCAACAACAATTGGAGGCTTGAAATAGAATGTGGCCTGCAAATTATTAAAATTTCACTTAAAGTTTTCAACTGATATAAATTTAACAAGCACCAGTATAAATGGACTTAAAAGGACGCCCAAGTTAATGGCCCTGCTGCATATGCAGTAGCTACTGCCCATTTTGTTTTAGACCCAACAGTAAATACGTTACAGAACATAGACTATAAATTTTATAAAAACCAGAAACTGCAGCCAGAATTTATGAAAGAAGGCTCGCATGCTAAATACTGTACAAAATAATAAACCCACTAAAGAGTTGCTGGAGATAACAGAAAAGAGCTCTTATAAAGATTGGTGGAAAGCACTTTTGTACCGAAAAAGGGGTTCAAATATAAGAACAATATACCAAACAGGAAATATTAACGAACGTGTGTTGAGGAGGAAAAAATACAACGCTCAAATACGCAAAATGAACGCTAGAAGACTAAATAGAATACCACGCCGGGATAACCTGAACGAAAACTAGAGAATACGTAGACGAAGAAAAAGCACATGTTTAATCTAAAGATGAAGAGGAACTGACTCATTTAATTTTTATAGAAAGGGTGCTCTATACAGGATGTGTGGTACAAGAACTGGCTCAAAAGAAATCTATCTGACACACTTCAGTAACAGCAATTATTCAGTTTCTTGATACAAAAACTATTTTCCAGAACTTTTCATTTGGTCGCTGGAATCTTAGCTAACTATTTTTACATTTTGATGCTCTGTAAAATTTTGTGGTTTTGATACTTTTTGCGCCAAAAAATTATTGCTGTTTTCTTGCTTGCTCTCTTGCTCTTAAGAGTTTCAGACACTAACTACAAATGTCGTAGTAAGCCATAATGTTTTTTTTATAACAAATTAACTGTGAGACGTTTTATAATTATTAACTGACCGATACGATCAGAGTGTTAGTTTTAAGCCGGTCGTCCATTGGAAGCGTTTTTGTCTGAATTGCGCTTAATTGGTAGGCGAAAACTTTTTTTTTCGCAATAACTATGAGTGTAACAATATTTTACAAAGAGCAAAAAAATGTCCAAAAAGCACTAGTGCATCAACCTAAACAAATCAGTTGAATCCAGCCACGAAATAAGAAGTTCTGATGCTTTTGTATCAAGATACTCAATAAATCACAACTTGCTCAAAGCGGATGAACTTGGTTCCATCATCAAAGTATGAATCTGATATAAGAATGAATTTTCAACGAGTTTCAATTTTCAATAAATTCCTTCGTATCATTCTCCTGATATTTCAACAAACATTATTTTGTTAAACTGCGTTGACGACCAACAGCAGAGGAGTCTGAGATTGGTCTTAATAAGAGTTAGAGCAGATCGTCTTCTCTTCAGCCAAAGAATGTACATTCTTTGATCCAGTACCCTTTAAATCCTGTACATACCGGACACCCTGTAGATTAGTATTATAATCCTATTCAGATTAAAAATTACATAAATCACAGTAACATTGGTACAATTCCAAACAGTGAACATTCAATCATTCATAATTGATCGTTGCAATGAATAATATACGTTTCATTTGATTTGTTTCGTGGACTCCACAACGGATTATTGGAAAACGTTCAAATGAGTTTGCTGATTATTTCGGTTCATTCGAACATTAAAGTATATGGGTAAGGCCCAACACCAATTGTGAAGGTTTGAACATATAAATTCGCGTTGCACAGTTCTTTATCGAAAATTGCAGTAAAAATTCTGTGATTTTCAGTTCTTCCTGCATGACCTCAGAATAAAACCACAAATCTGCCTCGATACTCGATAAAAAACTCTGGATTAGCGTCAATTCAAAAATAATTACGCAAAGACATTTTTGAGTCGTTTTATTAAATAATTAATGGTTCATAAAATATTTTGCAACCAATTCACTTAACAAAAATTGCATGATTTACGTACATTAGCGCTTCTAAATTGATGTGCCTGAAAATATAGATTCGCCTATACAAGTTTGGTGATTGAAACCCAGCGGATCGAATCCATCTAGAAATGGAAATTCACCGCAGTTTCAAAAAGTAATGTTGGTATAAATTGGTTAAATAATTACTTTGATGTTTCCTACAGCCACGAGTGGTTGTTCGTGGTTAGAAGCCTACGTTGTGGCCGTGTAGATTCGATCTAAAATTAGGATGGTGGCGGCATTGGAACAGCAATATATAACATTATTCTTACTTTTTGCAGCTGTTTATGGTAACATTGACCTTAATGTTGAGTCGCTGGAGATGCTATAAAATATAGTTGCATCTGAATTTTGAAATTTTGTGACTGAATAAAGCAATATAACATATTTGGTTTTTTGTGTATGCTACACATTACTCACAATGCGGGTCGAGCTTATATTTGTGGTCTTTCTTGAAAGTGTAAAGGTCCGAACCAGTCTGTTCATTCTAATAAGCAGGATAAAAATGAAATTTGTATACTTTATGTCACAGGTCAATTACTGAGAGCCGAATTGGATTCTCCATTATTTAATAATTAAAAGAACAATAGAAGTAATTTCTACGAATCTATTAACTCTGCACATTTTCCCCAAAACATTTGCTTCAACATGAAACTGTGGCATCAGATCGCAGATTTTTCTCATTCACCTCAAAGATGCATTTTTTGCGTATTCCACGTCACTATTTCCGTGAATTTTAATACCTTTTACACTACCAAAGTTTGAACTAAATATTGTTTTTTTCGAATTTTCGGTCTCAAAATGTAATCAACTCTAGTGCTCTTAGTTTATAAGTTTCTTGGGCCATTCTTGACTAGTACTTCTACTATTTTTAGTTGGATCCATTGGAACGATAATTTCAGGAGGTTACCAGTAAATTACTTTCTGTACAGTTGTTAATTGTTCTTTATTGATTTATTTGTATTCTCTAATTGAGTTAGTTACTACTGCGAGGATACACTAAACTGCGCCGCAAACTTATAGCTTAAATATTCCCTAATTTTTGACTGTGAATATTTTCTACGTCGGTGATCCGATTTGAACATTTTGTTTAAATCAAATTATTGCTCTATTTTTGGAGACAAATATAATTTTAGGAGAGGCCAAAATTAAATAAACATATTGAACAGTGTTCAAAAACTGTCATGTTTTCTTGGTCAATATTTGCATCTTTCTGCTAGCAATACAGAGTAGCCCAGAGAGAAAAAAGTATCGGATCTTTTTTAATAGTTTCTTTATCTGGAGCCATTCGAGCGAGTTAAATTCTTCAATAAAGGGAAAGCCTTTTAAAAAAAGATTTATTTTCAGAACGACGAGTTACAGCAATAGTGTACTTGTGACAACTGATAACTTATAACTGAACTTATGCTAAGATTGCAAGTGGTACTTATAAACTAAA
>NW_026019016.1:7390083-7453131 GCF_020466585.1 Dendroctonus ponderosae | reverse complement strand
ACTCTGTATAAAGCGGTGCAAAAATTGCACTAGGAATGAGAACACATTCCTTTCCTGATAAATTCTGAAAGTTTCTGATTTCATCAAAGGAGACTGTTTGGGACACGGCAGCGTCAAAAGGGGAATTTTGCGGGTTACAAACTTTGTTGGATACATAAAACTCTCGTCATCAGGATTCCTTTTAAAACAATCTATTTTTTTAATGCAGGATGCCAGGATTCAAATAGCTTTTTAAACAGCCACAATAGATATCAGATATCACACACAAGATAGGAGTTTCCGACGAAAAAATTTTAAAGATGAGAACTTACAGACTATTGTAAAATATATTCTACTTGAATATATTAAAATATTATTCAAGTTTTGAAATATTTGCGCAATGGTTTACAATAAATTGAAAACTCCGATCGTTTCTCAAAAACAGGGCGTTAATGTTTCTTCTTGTTCCTAAAACCTGCCATATTAACAATTATTTATGACTTAAAATTTACAGTTTAGTAGTTTTTCCATCACTTTCTTTGGTTTAAACAGAATACTACCTGGTCAATATCTTGGAAACCGATAGATTTTAGAAATACATAAGGACAGAAGTTAGTCGAACGCGATGTGAATTTCGCCTGTGCAACTTCATTGAAAATAAAAATTCATAATATTTTATATAGACATTATATCAACATGATTAACAAATAACTGTGATTAATTGGTGAAAACTAAATGAATTAAATATTGTTAATGCCTATCTCTTGGCTGATGAATTCTTCCGCAATATCAAAAATTTCATCAATTTTTGCCGGTTTTTCGGTCTGAGTGTTTGGTAAATCCGGGAATTGAGTGTCCAGCCATTGAAACTCTGGGTCCTTTCTATAAGAGTCATATTTGATAACTTTCTCATTTAAGTTGCTTTTAGAATCAGCTTTTGGAGCTGCTGAAGATTTCACAACTGCTGCATATGACGTACTTGGAGCACTAGTTAGGTGGTTCTGACTTGATGATATGCCATTGGTGTTCGGTGCTGTGGTCTCCAACTTTTGAACGGTTTGAATTCTATTTCTGATTTTCCTTCTCGATACCGCCTTTTCAAACTGCCACTCGCCTAAAGGCAAATTTGATTGAGAATCAGACGCTTGATCAAAGTCCACAGGTTCCTGTTTAACAACAGTACTCCGAAAGGAATATGTGGAATCAACCGCTTCGTCATTCAGAATATAGGTTTGGAACAGATCGTTCAATTTCTCAGTTGGTTTTCTATAGAGGGACTCGCAAGAGGTTGACATCGATTCATTCCAAAGTGGTTTTAAGTTACCGATCAATTCCCGGTATCTCCACACTTCAGTATCGTCACAATTCTCTGTTTGAGTGCCTTTGGATCTAGATGACTTCTTGGGTTTGAGCGGATCTAGATAAAATAGCGTGGCAGGAATTGGGGAAACCGCAACCCGATAAATCGGCACGTTGACGCACTGCAGCACCAAAGTAAAAGGTGGCATATTTTCAACCAGTACGGTATAATATGTTTGCTTTATGTCTTTTGGAGTTGGCCCAAACCTTTCTCTGGCTTGCAGTAATTTGGGAAACTGGCTTCCATATGTTTCGTAGAAGAAAGGACTCGGTTGAAACATAATGCAGTGCAAAGCTGGATAGTATTCTTTTTGGAGTGAATAGCTACAAACAGAAACAGATAACTGAATAAATAAAAAATGCATCTTCTATCTTTTCCATAGAAGGCTTATACAGGTCAAATAATTAAACCAATAAAATTTACTGAGATCTAAGCAGACGCACTGCGATCAACAGTTAATAAATGTAATAAAACACTTTGATTTAAAGTCTGATAATAAAGTGGTCAGGAAACAGTGTACTTCCATTCTGCAATGAGCGCTTCTAAAATGAAACTTGCAATATAAGAAACAAAAATCCCCACCATTGAAAAAGAAAAAGTTGGAACACATATTATTTGGTATTGATTGGAACACAGGTAAAAAAATGAATAAAAAAAACTAGTGCCAGTTCCTAAAACATAAATTGTCCTTTTGAAAAATTTAAATATGAATCAAACTTCGGGCTCCAAAGTGATGATAACTTTTAATTGTATTCTCACAATGAAAATTTAATTGCGAGCAAATATTCGAGCAGTATAAATAAATTTTGTCAAACAGAAATAAATACATTGAAAAACAATGTGGCATCCGGACCTACTGCTTAAGAAAACAAATTAGTAGGAATAGATTGAGGTGTTGGCTTTGGACACTACTAGACCAGACATCCTAAGTTAATAAACTTACTGAAAAAAATATTAAATTTGTGAGAAATTGTGAAATAAACACAAACTAAATTAACACAAAAGAGAACCAAAACAGGAAGTTGCAAAGCAGATAGCTGGCCTAAAGAAGCATACGACTGAATACGTTGAAGTTTGATGATGGCCATGAATAATTTTCTATCTGCAAATAACATTTAAACTTTTATTATCTACTTCAATTATTATAAGACGGAAGTTACAAAGATAAAAAATGGCAGAATGTAAATGCAATACCTTCAGTCTTCTATTTTATTATTAAATGGATAAAACACGCTAAATCTTTCGTCAGTGGTAAACTGCTGAAAATGCCTCCATTAGCATGGAGCGCGAGACGGTTGTAACAAGCATTGAGGAGAGCTAGGAGAAAGAATAAATATTCAAATTTTTTACTAAGCGATTATATCAAAGAAACATCCGATTCCAAGAACTGTGTTAAATCCATTAATTTTGTATAGGAACTGGAAATAAAAAAACAGTGAAGAAGGAAAATATCTCAGCTCGCTCGTGCCCGAATCCGCCACTAATGTAAATAACCACAATTAATAAAATACAGCTGTGTTCAGAATGTAAAAATGCAAGAAAAATATTCACAAAAAATGCTTCTCTGGCTCGATTTAAGAGAGCATATGTGTATTACTGGCGCAAAAATTTCAATTTCCAGCGAATTTCTATAGTTACCTGCTGCACAGTAGCACGCGAAACACCCCATCTGCGTTCACATCTCTGATTCTCCTTGGTCTTCCTCTTTCGCCTTTTTTGTATTGAAAGGTCAATTTCATGTTGATACTGTAGCCGAGTATTCCGGTCGTTATGGGTGTCAATTCAATCCCGGCATCCTATAAATTTTACCAAATCATTGGTGGTTTAATTGAATTTTTTCACTCACCAAAAGCGTTAGCATCGCGGCTGTTCCATTATTAAAAACAATGGAATTATCAAAAGTCAATTTGTCCAAATCAATCCAATGATATTGCTGCCTCGAATGTCGACAATACATGCCGTAGCGACCACACACGCAAATAGATTGCTTTTTCAGTGAATTGAAGAATGGCCAATAACCAGTGTTTAAAACAAAACCAGTAGGTAGAATTTGATAAAACACATCAAAAATCTAAAACAATGTCAATAAATAACAGCTGAAATAGGGTTGAAACATTTTAAAATGTATGCTGTATTTCGAAGGTTTCAATTGAAAGTGTTTTATTTTTAACAGCAATTGTGCTAATTTATAATTCAAAAAAATACATTATGAATTACTTTTCCATTTAAGGAAAAAATGCATAATCTCAAAATGATAAGAAACGTTTCCTAAGCATAAAGCTTCGGCAGTCTGAGGTTTTCAATCTGTCCCAAAGGAAAAATAGTCTTAAAGCATCCAATATGGAGAGTAACGCACATTTGGAAGTGCCCAATGGGGCATTTAGATACGGGTTTTTAGATGCTGTAAAGTACACCCTCGAAAATAAAATTGGTCCCTACATTTAAGCTGTTAGATTTCATTTAAATATATCTGCTTTCTATTTCAAAAGTTATGGGTAAACTCTTAATTAAGTGGCAGTAGTAATATCGCTTATTGCTCACGGTGCTGCTCAGCAAAGTGCCAATTATTTAAAGTTCATTTTTTGAGCGGACAGTCACAGCTACTTTAGACATTATGTTGATGGCAGAAGTTCATCTCGAAAAAAACACTTAATTGATGAACCCTCATGATGGATCAAATTTAGCAAACTGTTGGTCCCCAGAAAAGAGTGCTTGATCTACTACCGTCAATCTGGTCATATAAGCCCATCATTCTTCCCGTTCTCTTAACACCTTTTACATAAGAATCCAAAAACCAGACTCCAAAATTCGCAACAAAACAATGAACTTATTACTTATGCATTACTTAAATTTAAAAAAATGCTCCTCTTGGTACCACATTAGAGCAATTATCCTTTGTATCGCACAAAGACGTGTTCCAACACATAAACGATTATTGCCTAAGCCAAAAATATTTTTCCACTTAATTGAACAGAACTAATTGCCTGGTCACGTTTTGGTGTGTAATTATCCTCAGACATGTTTCCACGAACAGGGAACTCCCCTGGGGATCGGAAGGCTATAAATAAGAGAGCGAATGATATTACCACAAAAAATAAATCCTAGCACAGAATCAGCAGTGTGCAAAATGAATCAAACCTACTTCTTTAACAAGGGATATCGTGTGATTTTAGCAATGTTAAAGTTTTTGAGATTTCTGAAATAATCTTAAGGATCGATGATTTATTTCGCCCTAGGAGTAAGCTGACACATATTTGTTAGCTCCGCTTGCACTATAAATTAAGAGTTTTAAGTCTTTTGTGTAATTTTCTATCAAACTGAACTTTTTTTTCATACTGCCTTCCACATTCTCCAAATTCGCTGCTTATGCAATTTACTGTGCTGATACAAAAAAACTTCAAAGTTTTGCTGGTCCCCAGTACTTCCATGAACCTGAATGAACATGAACAAAGAATTGCTGCATTAATTTTTAGTAATCTTGCGTAAATCTGCTAACCACGGAGTTTTCTGCTACAAATTTACACGCAAAAACGTTTCTTCCCAGTTAACACTCCGATTTTCGGTTTAAAATATTCAAACCTGCTTATTATTGATGAAGTTACGCGAAAGTATCGGCAATATCTGATGGAATAAAATCAATATATCGCCAGTAATTGAAGCATGATAGATTTTAAAGAAATTAAGGGTGTGCAAAACAAACATTTTCTGAGATAGAAGCTGGGAAATTTTGTAAAAAGTGGTTTTTGTCTGAATATCAGCAGTTTGCGCTAATAACTACCACTCTTTCTACTTTCTGCCATCTGTGAAATATCACTGGAAATCTGGGATCAGTTTCAGGGCCCAGGTCGATTGATAAATTGAGATAAATAGAGCTCTTATGCTCTGGGGCCATTGCAGTGATTTTCATCGTTAAGTAATACGTCCCGAAATGCGTGCTAATTTATGATACATCCACAATTAAATTAAGCCAAAAAATAGAACACAACCATCTAAAAAAGAACAGCTTACTTTAAAAAATAAGCAAAATGGTCACATAAGTAGTGAGCATTTAGATGTTTGGATAAACTTATATATTTTTTTCAATATTAAAAACGAGATTAATAGCAAAAGTTGACAAAATTTAAATCCACTAAATGACTTGTAAAAATGTAACAGACATTCATTAAAACTCTGAATTCTTCCAAAACAAGACTGGAAATTGTTAAAGACATTTTCTTGTAAGTTTTCATGGTCTTATTCACGAACGTACCTGTTGATAAATATTCGATAACACAAGGACCGGTAAATGTTAGTCCGGACATCAATTTATATTCCTACCAATGTTTTGTTGTTTGTAAAGTTTCTCTTCTATTTTGCGTAGAATATACGCAACAAATATTTTGATCATGAAGAACTTCGATTCTCTCTTAAATCTGCTTTTCAGTGAGCCAAATTGAGTTGAGTGAGCCAATAAGACCCGCAAATGGCAGAATGGTGACCAATATATAATGTTTTGAAAATATTTGTTTTTTGCTATGATGGGGCTTACCGAACAGGTTTCAGTTACTTATTTTTACGAATTTTTATAACAATTTTTCTTCAAATTTCCGAAAATAGTTTATCGGTCACTGTTCACTTTGTATAGTCTTATTGACTATCTAAACGACAAAAAATCACTTATTTCAAACTTGCCTTTCCAATCGAAAAGTCTAACAAATCTGCCTTACAAATCACCAAAGCAACTTCCAAACTTTCTTCAACGATCCTCTGAAGTTGATCGCGATAGTACCATAAACTTTGGGAATCCATGATTCGAACTTGACCAATAACACTGCAAAAGTGTCTGTATGCAAATCGCAAATTATTCAATCGAACCATTGGAAATAATGGTACTGTTCCCAGGATAGGAAGGATTAAACTGAGCACGTCATCATATTGTGTCAGTGACGGAGAAATATTCATATTTGTAATTTTTGCTAACTACATTTTGCTCGGACATAAAAATGTTGTTTTTAACTTTATTGGTCTTCAGGCTTCCAATTTTGTAAGAAAGTTAATTGCATAAGTTTCCAACCAAATTGTGTGGAAGCAAAAGTTTTCTGATCGAAGCCTACTAAACGGTTTCTAAAATAAAAAATATTAAAACTCCCAAATTTAAATTTAACCTAAACCTAGAAAAACTAAATGCAGGGAATAGCAAACTATCTCCTAATTGACTCTTTACTGTTTGCTTCATAGTTCGAAATTGAAGTATTCATAGTCAAAATCCCATCAAAATTTAGGTTTTTTTTTTAAAATCAGACACATAAACTAAATTAGAAAATACTGAGAAAATCAAATGCATTCCGCCTATGCACTTTTCTTATCGCTTCCATACCTGGACCGATAAAATATAACGTATGATCATAACATTACTGGAAGCAAGCTATAACATTGATAAAAAAGCAGTTAAAGTATCGATGTTCATACTTCTTCAATGAATAACGCAGATATTAACTGTTAGATATTTCATTCATAATGTTTTGCCCATGTTCATTAATTTACATATTATAATTAACACATCACTAACATTTAATTAATTTTATTGGATAACAGTTATTTATTCACAAAACAACCAAATCACAAGTTCACTTTCACTATTTAATAATATTTGGCATTAATGCCGAAGTTATTGTCATGTTTTTCTTTTTGTAATTTTTCATTAACACTCTAGTAAATATACACATATGGTAATTGATAGGACCAAGTTCTTATCTACTGTTTTAGTAATAGAAAATAGCAAGACATTTTTTTTCACTACAATGGAATTATTTTATGCCTCTGCACCAGCATAGTTGAGTACGAATTTAACTACTAAATACTATTTCTTTATTTGTCCAATATCACTCGGTACTTAAGTTGCTACAAGACCTGTGCTGATCTTCTAATAGAAATAAAACAATGAACTTAATGTAGACCTATGCTAGTACCTAATAAATGATACATATTTGTCATACTAAAATGCCCATTAATATGTTAGATATGCATAGTGTTTTGTAAAGAATCCAGAAATAAGTAGGTAATTCTTAAATTTATTATGACCAGTTTTAATATAACAAAACATAGAAAGTATGCTATCACTTACTCGTTTGGGAACAGCTTAATTATTAACAGTCTCAATATCAGATGTGCTACAGAATCTGCATTGATTTTTTATTCGGCTTATAATCTATTTCTTCCTAAATTTAGCCCACATAAATTCTACAAGGACTAATGAGATTACATTGGAATGGGAACATTACTTTTCAATTAATTACATTTAATACATAAGGTCAGTTAGTGCCTATTTTATAACATATTATTTAATATTTGTGCATCTATATGTATCACATACTTTATGCTCTATAAGATTTTCAGGACATTTCTTACCTCCCTATAAATTATTGTCCCCAATATTATTTAAGTCTACGTAGATTTTTTATCGAAAAAATGTCATTAATAGAATTATTATTAGACCATATTTAAATAATTCTGGAAAAAGATGTTATTGAGAAAATAAATAAAAGTTCATTAGCCGAAGAATCGTTGAACGCATTAAAGATTTTCTAATACACGAAACAATTACTTTATTTAACGAAGACAATAGTTTTCGTTATCAAAAAGTTTCCCCAATGTGCGATGAAAATCTAGCTTATAAATTCTGGCGAACATTAAAAGATTTTCGTCGGTTCTTTTCGAAGAAAACGAGACTGAAATAGTGAAATTGACTAAAAATTTTCCAAAAGGTATTGCCGCTTATTTAAGTTAATAACATTTGTGACTAACAAATTTGTCAATTTTAGAAAGTCATAGCGAAATAAAAGAGACTTCAAACTATAAAGGCTGTTAATTTGAAAATATGAAGCTAATTATAATGCTTGTAAAATAATATAATTAAACATATGCAATTTAATCAAATAAAAGTTATGTATTATTATAGACCATTTTTAATGGCTAATAAACATTCAGAGCTTTAACCAAAATTGTAAAATTTATTGTTTAGTTATTATTGATATTATAGTTTGATAGAGACAAAATACATTTTTTAAACAACAACTACATATGTACATTTTTTACTTTATAGTCGAGTAATTGAGGTTTTGACAAGGATCTACCAATAATTTTTACCACTCGTTACCTAATAACAATATTTATTTCATATTTTTAAACCCCAATTAGTGATTTTTTCTTGTGTTTCTAAAACCGTGCTCGATTGATACTTCAACTTTATGATTTTCGTACTTGTAAACATTCTCAAAAAAGATGGAAAAGTAATTTATATTGTATTTTTTTCATCTGTTCACCTGTGGTGGTGGTTTCCAGATTTAATTTCGGGGGTTTATAGAGTTTCATTGAGCCTCTTTGCATATTCTGGGATTTTATAGGTACGGATAGATGGATTCGTTTGTACATCATTTTTGAGATTGATTTCTGCTAACCACGATTTTTAGGCCCGAGATTAAAATCGCTAATAAACGAAAGTTCATGTGGCAGTTAATAAGTAATGTGTATACAAATAATTGTTGTATAAACTGAATTACATCAATTTCTCTTAACTTATTATTGTCTTGTTTATTATCTTGTATTCATTCAGTCCATAAACACGGAGGATAGAAGTACAATTGCGGTCCTTTTAATCGCTCTTAAATAAACTACTCGAATCAGTTTTAACTTTTGCTGCAGTCAACTGATTATCAAGTTATTTGCAAGTATTTTAAACATGTTCTGGAAATTATTATACTGAAAAAAGGTTTTACAAACCCGAATAAGAAGACCACAAACGTACTTCCTTGCAGATATTGGGAATGTTTCTTATGAACTACATTGCAAGAACTGAGACTAGATACTTTCCAGGCAGTTTTTCTAGAACATAATGCCTCTAAAGTTACGTCTGCTGTTCTAAGGCAGTAACTACTACTTTACGACACTAACAATTATTATGAATAAATCATTGCTGAAAGCTAGTAAATGAATACTATATTGGTTTAAAAATATTTCGCATGCCTATCAAATATAAAGTAAACGAGACGACTGAAACAACCAAACGGAAAAGCTTTCATTGTTCTTATCTATCTTAATATAATTATTACGAATATTCAAGCTTGTAAATAACGTTATAAACCAGACGGAAACATTAAGATTCTTAGGGCGGCTTGGAATTCAATTTTGAAAGATATGTAACGTATTACGGATTGATATTTTCACTTGCCCTGTCCTCTTAAGGAAAGCTAACGTTGCCTATACAAAATCATTGTTTTTTTTTCGGTTTGGAACAGCGCTTGTAATGTAGATTTTAGTCAAAATTTCACGAAAACATGTGAAAAAAATATTCATAAGTCAGATGTATTTCTTTGAACAAATCTAATAATAAATGGAGAAAAAATTGAATCGACTTTACTGCGCTGAGATATAGGTAACCATTTATTCAAATATTAGTTTCAATATATTAAAATAATGTTATCTCTTAGTAGAAAAATTTGATATTTTTTTCATTCATTTAACATTACTAATTCCTTCTGCTCTTCGCAATAGGACTTACAATATTTATTTTATTTTTATCTGGTGAGAAATTGAGCTTACTTTAAACTTTTCCACCTCCTAAACTTACACCTTCAAGACGAAAACAAAAGTTTATATTTTTTGATTTTACAGCATGTGCCTGAGGTACCCTAGCTAGGACAGAGACGCCAGCTGCATATCGAGAAATATTCTTTTTACATGCGTAAATGTGATTTTTTGGATCTTAACAGACATCAGTGCGGCGTTATTCTTGGTTGATTCAACAGCCTGTACTTGAAAAATTAATCTATATTTACACATATTTTCTATGCTGGCATAATATTTGATTTTTTCACATATTTAGTAATAAAAGGAGGATGCCTAGAGAAAATATAATAATAGTTCTAGTAAATAGGGCAAAGCAACTGATCAGATTCAATCCTTGAAAACTACTTGATGTCGGTTGCAAACTAGTTTTATCCTTCAGCATTTTATGTGTCAATAGATATGAAGTTCTTCAAATAAACCCTTATTCTTTAACCGGTTACATCAATTTATTTTCCTTAATTTTTTAGACAACTTATGCCTTTAATCTTACCATTTTGCAATTTTGCAAGGACTACAGGACGTATAGTTTTATTTATTTGCAACGTTTTTTTTTTATTTTATTTTAAAATACCGTCGGAAAAATAATGTTAGTTTGACAAATAGTTTCACAAATTTTACCCGCCACTTGTTTGAAAGTTTGTGCAGTCTAACTTGTGTTTCCGTAAGTGTTTTTTTAGATAGAATAAAATATTTTCGATACACCCAATTCGAACTAAAATCTACATTTCAAAGTATCCGAAAAGTAATAAGTTCCAAATGCATAGGAAAATGTTACTCTACGAACCAGGCCGATATGTTACATAAAATCAATCGAATTCGTTCTGTACATTATATCTATACAGTTAAATTCTCGGCCTATATTGACACGTTTTTTTTTTCTTGAATGGAAACAAATGAATTGATGGAAAACCATAGCGAAAAAAAGTACAAAGCACATTTGTGCGTATACCACAACTGTTACATCATCACATTTTTAATCGTCATCTATAACGTCATCATAAGAATGATATGTAGGGCAACAGAGTCCTTCAGAGCCATCTGCTCGGATACAGAAGAGCAAAGTTTCTGCCGTAGTAATTTCATGAGGCATTATGCCATGAAAGTCTTTCAAGTCGCTTGCCGGAAACCAAGCTTTCTCGTTGTCGTCGATCAAAACGTAACCGAAACATCTAAGACAACATATATTTGTAAGAATGGCAGAAGTATTGGCTATAAACATGGTCAGTATTAATAAGATGCCATCAAAAATAATCTTAATACTATAAGCCAACTAAAGTCTGAGTAATTTTCGTTAGGAAAACTTATTGAAAATTTCGCATTATTATTGCATCCAACAGAAGTGCAGATTTTTGCAAGCACATTTTTAATATTAAAAGATTTCTACCACTTTTCTTTTTCTTGATTGCATTTATTTATTAGGTCTTTATCGCCTTCCTTTCTAATAACATTATATTTTAATAAAAATAATATTTACCATTAATCGAGCTGTATTTACAGTAATAATTACCTGGCAATTGCTACTCCAGGAATCCACAAAATTGACACCAGTATCAAACTGCATATGAGAAAAATGGCCCACATTGGCCAAGGGTGTTTTTCTGTAATGCCCTTTTCGGACACCCAAGCATCATAACCCGACCCTTCAACGGCAATTTCAATAAAACTGGCCGCTAAAATTGATATCATAGCCAATGGAGACAGGTACTTCCAGCATATCAACCAATATAGGCCTGGTCTCGATCCAGTCATCATTTCGATATCGTCTGCAAATCTGGAAATGTTCGTATCCCAAAAACAAAAGTTATAGTAAATTGCCAAATATTTAAAATGTGTTTTGCAAAAATTGCGAAATGGTTAAAGATTATCCACTTAAAACGTTAAATCTAAACGAATTCTTTAAATTTATGGGAATCTTTTCATTTCAATTTTGTCAGAATGAGAATTGTAGGATGCTCAAATACATTCACAACTTAGGCGGTAGTATGGGGCCCCTTTTGCTTCACTGAGCATCTCTCAAAATATTGCAAAAATAAAAAACCAGACGGTCCACCTAAATATGGAAGATGTGTTTATCCAATGGAAGGTGCTTTGAGTAAAATTTATTGCTGTGATCCGTACACCATCATTATTTTCCAAATATGCGAAATTTATTTCAACCTTCTCTTTTTTGGTATAACTACTAAATACTTATTTGATTACTTCTGATAAATGTAAATTTTGCATTAAATTTAACGGAAAACGCAATCAACTTCTTGCAAATGCTTCTACTAGTTAAGACCTTAGCTCAAATGATCCTCTTGTGAAGCTTCCATTGGAATTTACACCTGTTTATATTGCTACTTACCTTTTCAAGCCATATACATACGAAACGCCGATACATTCAAAGAAAGCGATAATCAGTAACGGGAAATTTCCACTGAAGTTATCAAACAATACAAAGACATAACTTCCGGCTCCATGTGCGAAGCTCATCGATATGATACAACATATCAGGCACAGAACTCCAGTAAGAATTTCTTTGGGTAAGTTCGGGAACAATTTCATATCGACTATCGATGTTACGACTCCTTCCAATGTGCCGAATTGTGAATCGATACCCAAAGTGAACAGCATGAGAAAGAATAGGATGGACCAGAATTGTGCTCCTGGAAATTGATTTATTGCTTCGGTGAATATTATGAATGCCAGGCCGGTACCCGAGGCGGACTGAAAAGATCAAATTGGTTTTAGTATAAAATGATTAATGGCGGAAAAGCTAAAAGTTTTATATCTTTGGAAAAATAGCTCGCATGGTTCTTAACAGGGCCTTCAGAGTATCGGGAGATAAATTTAACTATAATTAAACTGATTTATGCAAAAAGCTATTGAATGGCTGCCATTGTCCGATAAATTTTATTTTTTAGGAATTCGCTGAGTCATTATCAACTTCTGTTATCACTTTAGTGAAAGTTAATGCACATTTTATCCGTTGCAATTAAGGGAAATAATTGCAGTGTAGACAATCGGGCCTTAAGTGCAGATTAGTCCCTAACTGTTCTAAACATCATTGAATAATATTTGCGGCAGCTAAAAGTATGTAAATCGGTTTAATTTCAGATGAGAATAGGTTTATACATAATCTGTGTCGTTTTTTGAATGCACTCTGCCGACTACAACGAAGCGATAATCCCACGAATTTGAAGCACCCTGTACTTTATTTTCAGCCAAAGTAGTTCGCATCCTACAAACGGTTGATTATTTTATACAGATTTGACGATCTGAACACAGTTTGAATCTTTCGAGTAAATATCTCGATCAATCTTTCAACATATTAAGCTTTCATACACACTATAAGGCTTATATGTAATTACGTATAATGCAAACAAAAAATACGTAATATGTGCGGATTTTATTTCCCGTGTATGAATGCGATGTGCATTTCTATTCATACGGTTGTCGTAGTTGTATTGGAAGGTTTATTGAATGCCTGTATTCTGTGCAGGCTTAAGAACTGACAGGATGCAGCAAAATATTTCTTCATCCAGCCAATGAAATTCAGCAAGTAAAAATACAACTGCTGCTAAATGCTCAAACGCATAACAATGAATAGCAAAGGCAAAAATAAGGCTTTGAGGTACCTTTAAACGTCAAGCTTCTGAATAATGTTATTCAAATCGACTCACGTTATCGAGTTCCTTTTGCAAATCGCACACCTGTAGAACGGGCACGATAATGCTTTTTAGGGCTCCATTTTCATCCGAAAAATTGAATATCGATCCAGCTTCAGGCAGAATGAGTTGAGGGTCGTAATTTTCTCCGAGTAGACTGCTAAGGGTCTTGTTCTTATCATCCAAGCACTTTTCGTAGGTCATAGTGGCCTTGAAGCCGATGATGGAAAAAACTACGATACCCGCAAACATGGACGTAAAGCAGTTGGTCATAGACACCATTATTGCATCTCGATAGCAGTTGTTGTTTACCTGGAAAAAATGTTTTACGTTATCAAACTTTTGAATCCGTTTGATTAATGCGTGAAAACTTACTGGATTATAGGACGAAAATGCAATTAATCCGCCAAAAGCCAGTCCAAGCGAAAAGAAAATCTGAGTTCCGGCCTCCAGCCAGACTACGGGATCCAAGATAATGTGCCAGGATGGCGTGAATAAATGTCGCAGTCCATCCGAAGCGCCCTTTAACGTAATACCCCGGAAAAAGAAAATAATAAGAACTATATAAGGGAAAGTGGCCGTAACGTAAACCACTTTTCCCGATGATGCGATCCCCTTTATCATGCACAAGTAGACAAGTATCCAAGCTACGACTAGGGCGAGGGCAATTTTCCAGTTGAAGGCCTCTGGTGTATTTACGTCTTCCGATATCATTAAAGTTGTTCTGTACCAGAAGAATTGAGTAGGACTGCTGGCCTGCAAAACTCAAACTTTCTAATATGCAGATTATTCTACTGGTCCTGAATGATCGCGATTAATATTAAAAAATTACTATCCTGCAAACCGCAAATACTGTATCAATAAAACCCTGAATGCTAAGGTAAAAGTACCCATACGTAAAGTGTATCTTTTAAAATTGTAGAAGCGGAATATTGAATCTATTGAATTCGGAGCAAATGTTTTGCATATTTGAATTCGACAAAGTATATATAAAGCTAATGTTTCATAATTTATTAATGAACTTGTTTCTTTCATTTTTCACACCTTTTGAATAAGATAAGCAAAATAATTAACAAAACGGCAAGATAAAATTTGTAAATTATATTAACAGCTAGTCTAAGTTTGTCGTAAGATTCTCACTACCTAGACGTTTCTGTTACTTTTTATGAAAGGATTCGTTATTTATATATATAGTAGATACTCATTAATTCGTTAGTTATCTTATTAAAGCACTCGCCAAAAAAGACGTGAATTGTGTTCATAAAAGAAATTCGACTAAAGTTGAGTAGGAAAGCTCAGTCAGTATGTACTCGCCTCAAGTATTTAGGGCTTATCTGAAAATTTTTATTGACCATTTTATGCACATTCTTCTCCCAACTTTTGAAAAAATTGTAATTCTGTTTCATGAAAACTTAAAATTTTGATTATTCCTAATGGGACAAAGACTTAGATTATTCCTAAGACACAAAGTTGCGTGCTCACGTAAGTATATTCTTTTTGCAATTGCTAGTTATAAGTTGTCGAATAGATAAAAAAAAATACTTAAACTACTGTTTTATGCATATCAGCATCATTAGAAACTCACTAGTTGGAGTTGGTAGTTTTGGGAATTTCAGGTACTGCTTGCAATAATTAATAAACTACTCTCGATATACATAGTGAATTTGCAAAATTTGTTACTCATTCGCTGCTAAAATATCAATTGCTTGCCTATCAATTTGTACGCTAAATGTATTGGAATCAAATACCCGAAATATTGAGCTCGTGCTTCCAACTCCTCGAACTATAGCAAGAAGTTTAAATTACAGCATAAACTTGGCATCTATTAACTAACTTTCGGTTAAAACATTCTAATCAATTAAGAGGATGAAAGTTCGGTATGGTTGAGTATATGACTGATCAATGTCTTCCTCTATGGAAACTATTTGATGTGGACTCAGATTTATCCAAGGCATCAACAGCTCAATCGAAACTTTAGATGGTACTGTTATGTAATTGTGTAAACATCACTTTGTTACACATTTTTGCATAAAGCAGCAACAAAATATGATTTGGAAAACGACCAACATAAAAATTAAACGAAATGAAATCTTACGGAAAAATCATCATAAATAAATAAAAATGTTTGCCCAAAACCAACCAGAAGAAAGAAAAGTTTTCTGTCCAACCAAAAGCGTGTGGCAATTTTTTTTGGATAATGGTATGGTAAATATTAATCGAAAATTATTAAATCATCCACAATATGATAGTTTTTCATTTTGTTTCCGTGTCCTATTCCTTTGTTGATTATAATGATGATTGAATATGACTTGCTCTAGCTAATAAATTAAATTTTGACTTAAACTGTTCAAAGCGACAAAAGCAAGTTTTCGACATATTAGAAATGTTTTATGGTGGGTTTTTATATATACTATCGAAATTTTGTTGAATGTAAGGCTACTCGTTACATAAATTCATTGACCAGCTGCTTATAAAGAAGCTTCAAGTTACAGAATAAATTTACATGTAAAATGCCTCCGAAATCATTTTTTCCAATCACTGAAATTTTCAACAAAATTGCTCTACATCCACATTAGTGACGTGCAAATCATTACCTGAATAATTAAGAAACTTAAATAACTAGACAATCATCTATTCAATATAGAATGGATCGTAACAAGTGTTTTCACCACTAGTTTGTAAAATTTCGGAAACTTTGCTTGCATTTGTCGAAATGTTAACAGCGCTCGTATCAGCATGAGAACAGTTAAGTTTGCAAATTAAAAAGTTTCATAATTTACAACCCGAATATTAAACGCCTTGTTATTTTCTTAAAAAATATGTACAATTTAAACCGAATTTTACTTGCAGACTTGGTAGTGGAAAAATACTGCAAGTTCAAAGTATTTCCTTAAAAGTTTCTTGTGAAGTCCAAAATATAATTGCAAAATAAATCAATTAATCAGCACTACGTTAAGGTACTGAAAATATGAAAACAAAACCTTGCATTCCAGGTTGGATTGCTTCGGCCTACACCGGCAAAATTGCATTTTAATCAAGGCATCTGTTAACAAACTTACAGCTCAAATATTCTGATCAATTAGGAGGGTGAGAGTTTCGTTCAGTTCAGCTTCGTATTTTAAACAGTAATAAACCGTCCGAAGTTTACTTAAGCAAACTTCCATGTTTAGGATCGCCTGATTTTAAAGCATTTTCATTTTACGTCCCTAAATGTTTCGACTTTCTTTGAAAGTAAAATCTTTGGCTTTTCGCCAATATTTATTTAGCAGAATGTTTAAGAACGGTGTGATCAGCTTTTCCTAATGAATTTTTAATTTGTGGGTCATGTAAAATCCGAACCGATCATTATTTAGACTTCGTATACGCGCTGGCTTTGCCTGCGAAATACTGTCGCAAATTTAATGAAGATTTGTATTGAATAACAAATGATAGTTACATTACATTTACATGGTACATTTATGAAACATTGAAAAAGTAACTGAATATATCAAGATGTTTTATATCTATTTACTCGTTGCTCTAAAAATTGAGTGTGCATGTACCTTTTGGAAGACAAATTGAGCAAAATTTTAATCGACTTAATTAAATTTTAATGCGATTTTGTGCAAAAATCATTATTCTACATTTTACTTACCACGCATTCCGTTTCTTGCGTATATGAACCATTCGGAAAATACACGTTGGGGCATTCTGCCCAAGGCAATTGAGATTGGAAACTTTGTAAAAAGTAGAACAGGCACCAGGCTATGATCGTGTTATAATACAGAGCAACATTGAAGGATACCACAGCACTGCTGATACCAATTCCTTCAAATGAGCAATATTTTCTTTACCAAGACTCTAGACACAACTGATTAAAATTACCTGCTAAAAACGGAGATACTTGATTCCAAACGCCGATAGCACCTTTTCGTAGCCTTTGCCCGATAGCTAGTTCTAAGTAAAAGATGGGTATACCTTCAATTGCCAACATCACAAAGTAGGGAATCAGGAATGCGCCACCTCCATTTTTTTGCGCTAGATATGGAAATCTCCATACGTTTCCCAAACCTACCGCATATCCCACGGTTGCCAGAAGAAATGTTAGCTTGCTGTCCCAAGATTCTCTGTCTTCCTCTTCACAATCAGGCTTAAAAATACCTTTACCATCCTGGAGAATTACATTTTGCTTAAGTGATTTTAATATAACAGTTATGTGAAGAAGTTCTTTGTAGATGAAACTTTAGAAAAGAGGAATACTAAGAACACTTTAATAAAGGCTTGTTGCAAGCAACGTTATGAAACGCACGCAATACAAATAAACGTGTATATCTGCATGAGAAATGAGACCTAACACATATTGCAAGCTCAGGTGAGGAAACAGCAGCCGTCGTATTAAAATCCTTTACTGTGGCCCGAAAATGAGCTGCTAATTTCCAGTTCGTGCTTACCTGCGACCCTCTTTTGCTGCTACACGTCGACTTAATTTTAGTGCCCGGGCTAGTGTCTTCGAAGGCAATATTCGTCGCACCATATGCACTGGAGCTTCCATTTTCAATAGGCACTAATCGTCCTTTCATTTCTTTCAATTCCAACCGATCTATGGATCTCTGGCTGTGCAGATCCCGAGAGCTTTGCCGCCGGACAAAGTGAGCAGTATTTGCCATTCTGGACTGAGGAACTAAACTGGACTAAGTGTGTCAGTGTGTCCTATATAATATATTGTCCTGATGGAATCATTTTGATCTAAAATAAATGCCCAAATTGCAATCGAAACAATAAACCGTAATTTGATTGATATCAGTTTGAAGAGCAACAACAATTGGAGGCTTGAAATAGAATGTGGCCTGCAAATTATTAAAATTTCACTTAAAGTTTTCAACTGATATAAATTTAACAAGCACCAGTATAAATGGACTTAAAAGGACGCCCAAGTTAATGGCCCTGCTGCATATGCAGTAGCTACTGCCCATTTTGTTTTAGACCCAACAGTAAATACGTTACAGAACATAGACTATAAATTTTATAAAAACCAGAAACTGCAGCCAGAATTTATGAAAGAAGGCTCGCATGCTAAATACTGTACAAAATAATAAACCCACTAAAGAGTTGCTGGAGATAACAGAAAAGAGCTCTTATAAAGATTGGTGGAAAGCACTTTTGTACCGAAAAAGGGGTTCAAATATAAGAACAATATACCAAACAGGAAATATTAACGAACGTGTGTTGAGGAGGAAAAAATACAACGCTCAAATACGCAAAATGAACGCTAGAAGACTAAATAGAATACCACGCCGGGATAACCTGAACGAAAACTAGAGAATACGTAGACGAAGAAAAAGCACATGTTTAATCTAAAGATGAAGAGGAACTGACTCATTTAATTTTTATAGAAAGGGTGCTCTATACAGGATGTGTGGTACAAGAACTGGCTCAAAAGAAATCTATCTGACACACTTCAGTAACAGCAATTATTCAGTTTCTTGATACAAAAACTATTTTCCAGAACTTTTCATTTGGTCGCTGGAATCTTAGCTAACTATTTTTACATTTTGATGCTCTGTAAAATTTTGTGGTTTTGATACTTTTTGCGCCAAAAAATTATTGCTGTTTTCTTGCTTGCTCTCTTGCTCTTAAGAGTTTCAGACACTAACTACAAATGTCGTAGTAAGCCATAATGTTTTTTTTATAACAAATTAACTGTGAGACGTTTTATAATTATTAACTGACCGATACGATCAGAGTGTTAGTTTTAAGCCGGTCGTCCATTGGAAGCGTTTTTGTCTGAATTGCGCTTAATTGGTAGGCGAAAACTTTTTTTTTCGCAATAACTATGAGTGTAACAATATTTTACAAAGAGCAAAAAAATGTCCAAAAAGCACTAGTGCATCAACCTAAACAAATCAGTTGAATCCAGCCACGAAATAAGAAGTTCTGATGCTTTTGTATCAAGATACTCAATAAATCACAACTTGCTCAAAGCGGATGAACTTGGTTCCATCATCAAAGTATGAATCTGATATAAGAATGAATTTTCAACGAGTTTCAATTTTCAATAAATTCCTTCGTATCATTCTCCTGATATTTCAACAAACATTATTTTGTTAAACTGCGTTGACGACCAACAGCAGAGGAGTCTGAGATTGGTCTTAATAAGAGTTAGAGCAGATCGTCTTCTCTTCAGCCAAAGAATGTACATTCTTTGATCCAGTACCCTTTAAATCCTGTACATACCGGACACCCTGTAGATTAGTATTATAATCCTATTCAGATTAAAAATTACATAAATCACAGTAACATTGGTACAATTCCAAACAGTGAACATTCAATCATTCATAATTGATCGTTGCAATGAATAATATACGTTTCATTTGATTTGTTTCGTGGACTCCACAACGGATTATTGGAAAACGTTCAAATGAGTTTGCTGATTATTTCGGTTCATTCGAACATTAAAGTATATGGGTAAGGCCCAACACCAATTGTGAAGGTTTGAACATATAAATTCGCGTTGCACAGTTCTTTATCGAAAATTGCAGTAAAAATTCTGTGATTTTCAGTTCTTCCTGCATGACCTCAGAATAAAACCACAAATCTGCCTCGATACTCGATAAAAAACTCTGGATTAGCGTCAATTCAAAAATAATTACGCAAAGACATTTTTGAGTCGTTTTATTAAATAATTAATGGTTCATAAAATATTTTGCAACCAATTCACTTAACAAAAATTGCATGATTTACGTACATTAGCGCTTCTAAATTGATGTGCCTGAAAATATAGATTCGCCTATACAAGTTTGGTGATTGAAACCCAGCGGATCGAATCCATCTAGAAATGGAAATTCACCGCAGTTTCAAAAAGTAATGTTGGTATAAATTGGTTAAATAATTACTTTGATGTTTCCTACAGCCACGAGTGGTTGTTCGTGGTTAGAAGCCTACGTTGTGGCCGTGTAGATTCGATCTAAAATTAGGATGGTGGCGGCATTGGAACAGCAATATATAACATTATTCTTACTTTTTGCAGCTGTTTATGGTAACATTGACCTTAATGTTGAGTCGCTGGAGATGCTATAAAATATAGTTGCATCTGAATTTTGAAATTTTGTGACTGAATAAAGCAATATAACATATTTGGTTTTTTGTGTATGCTACACATTACTCACAATGCGGGTCGAGCTTATATTTGTGGTCTTTCTTGAAAGTGTAAAGGTCCGAACCAGTCTGTTCATTCTAATAAGCAGGATAAAAATGAAATTTGTATACTTTATGTCACAGGTCAATTACTGAGAGCCGAATTGGATTCTCCATTATTTAATAATTAAAAGAACAATAGAAGTAATTTCTACGAATCTATTAACTCTGCACATTTTCCCCAAAACATTTGCTTCAACATGAAACTGTGGCATCAGATCGCAGATTTTTCTCATTCACCTCAAAGATGCATTTTTTGCGTATTCCACGTCACTATTTCCGTGAATTTTAATACCTTTTACACTACCAAAGTTTGAACTAAATATTGTTTTTTTCGAATTTTCGGTCTCAAAATGTAATCAACTCTAGTGCTCTTAGTTTATAAGTTTCTTGGGCCATTCTTGACTAGTACTTCTACTATTTTTAGTTGGATCCATTGGAACGATAATTTCAGGAGGTTACCAGTAAATTACTTTCTGTACAGTTGTTAATTGTTCTTTATTGATTTATTTGTATTCTCTAATTGAGTTAGTTACTACTGCGAGGATACACTAAACTGCGCCGCAAACTTATAGCTTAAATATTCCCTAATTTTTGACTGTGAATATTTTCTACGTCGGTGATCCGATTTGAACATTTTGTTTAAATCAAATTATTGCTCTATTTTTGGAGACAAATATAATTTTAGGAGAGGCCAAAATTAAATAAACATATTGAACAGTGTTCAAAAACTGTCATGTTTTCTTGGTCAATATTTGCATCTTTCTGCTAGCAATACAGAGTAGCCCAGAGAGAAAAAAGTATCGGATCTTTTTTAATAGTTTCTTTATCTGGAGCCATTCGAGCGAGTTAAATTCTTCAATAAAGGGAAAGCCTTTTAAAAAAAGATTTATTTTCAGAACGACGAGTTACAGCAATAGTGTACTTGTGACAACTGATAACTTATAACTGAACTTATGCTAAGATTGCAAGTGGTACTTATAAACTAAAGCTGCTGAATTGGTGCAACTAAGCATTTACTTCGCTGACCAATTAGTTACAGGGTTTATAACTAGCGATATTCACTTTTCTATGACCAATGACATTTTCCGCGCCAAATTTGGTTATACTTTTTTTTATTTGCGCAGAAAATGTCAAGCAAAAAGCGTGTGCGAGCAAGATTTTAAGAGAAAAATATATTCTTGTTTTCACGTCTCAGGATATTGACAGCTCTTAGCTTGTAACTCGATGTTGTTAGCACACCCTTCTTTGGAATTAAGAAATAAATTTGAAGAGAAAAATCGGACCGGTCACAGTAAAAAACTGTCCGGTATTGTCTGCAGACGGATTTCAACTTTGACCGAGAAAAACACGACGCTATTTAAACATCCTGTACAATATGTTTATTACATTTGTTTTTGCTTATCTTCTCACCTAAATTTTGCCCAAGAATATAGCTATCAGTCGATAATAAAAATATCCAAATAGTATTACCGAGCGGGAAAATATTTACACTCAAAAGTTAGGGAATATTTAAGCTATCCGTTTAATTTGCAGTAGGGTGTATTTGATCCTACTTAATGTACACATATTTTTTGGCTGAAAAAAAGCAAGCTCTGTAAGTACAGCCAAATCACGTCATTACAGACCGTAAAAATAGCTTGTCGTATGTTTTTTTGTTATCATGTTTCATTCAGTATTTCCTCAGAAGAACACTATTTTTGGTTTTTCGATTATTCTTGAAGAAGTTTAACTAACTCTTGGATGTTTAAATTTTAGCATCTTTCTCCGTATGTTGTTTCAAAGCGTTAAGTGACAAGCAAGTTAATTGTATGTACCCCTCACAACTTAAACTCTGATGATTGATTGATCGAAAACCCTAGAATGGAATTTAATAAACTTTACACCCCTTGAATACTAAGTTTTTTGTATGGTTAAGAATAATTTGGAGAATTTCCTTCAATTGATATATATTGTATATAGCAATTGTATATAGCAAGATTTGATTGTTCAGCATTTTTAAAGCAGTAGATTGTAAAAATTTACTGAAATCCTCCGATTAGTGTCTCCAGTATTGAGCGCCTCTAGTTACTTTCTCAAACCACGAAAATCTATCATCCAAATACCAGCTTAGTTGGCATACTAAAGTTTGCAAATAGGGAAGATCAATAATTTCAAATCAAAATTTGTCTATATCCTGCTGGAAGAAACAGAGAAAATCAACTGAAGAATGTGGATATTTGGAGCATTAACTTAGAGCATTTTCTTTAGTTTTGGACCGAAAAATGTTTATTTTATTACTTTAGTACATCCTAAAGTTAGTACCTCTTCATCAACAGGGACAAAACTTAACAAAAAGAAAGCATTTATTTAAAACTGTGAAAATTTAGTTTCTATAAGAAGCTGCCCCACAACTTTGCTTAGACCTTCACATGCAAATTTTCGGACTTTTACAAATCTGGGTATAAATAGATTATTATTAAATGTGGCCATCGATGCGGATGCATCTACTTCAATCAATCCAGGCAACATCGTATTTTTCATTGCGGTATATGCTTACGTCAACCCCATTATTTTAATATCGCATTCTGCCTCTTATTAATACTGCAATAATTCTTGCAAATTTTTTAAAGTAATTTAGTTCAAGTTTAGGGAGACAAGCCAATTTGACCGAAAATACTATCGACTGTTAAAGGCCAATAGTGATTGGAAATTTTCATTGCAGACCTGCAATCTCTTCACGCTACAAGTGCAAATTATAACATAAACATTTGCATTTTCTTTTAATCGAGAGTACGTTGTGTCTAGAAAATATGAGGTGGCTGCAGGATTGTACTAAGGGATTCTCTAAAGATTTAACAAAATATTTGTTTTCCAAAAGTTTTTTTCGAATGCTTTGTAGGGTCTATTGGAATTGATGATTTAATCTCTAAATATCCACTTTTCAGAATAATTTGAAATTTTTACCCTCCCATAGAAATAATACAGCAAGCAATATTTTGATCAGTTTAGAGTCGTGCTACCGATAGTTTACAACTTAGCAAATTTAATTCAAATTGCAAGTTTAAAGTTTCGTCACGTAGTATTTTTAAAGTTACACATACTTTGGAAGAGACATTATATAAAAAATCAGAAGTTTTTTGGAATCTTCCACGTATTGCAGCTGGTCAACTGTGTGAACCAAATATTAAGTGAACTTTTTAGATAAGCAGTAGGAAAATTAACTTTTACTTTTTAAATCCTTGTGTGGAATGTCATTTAATACATAACGAATAAACCGTAATTTGATGAAAATATGAGTCACGAACTATTAACAAGCATGAAGCCAAACTGTTTTTTCTTCGTGCAGGTATCTAAACCACCCATCAGATCTTCCCACTTTATCATGAAACGAATGGAGTCTCCATCAATAATACGTTCGACAAAATGTGAAACCCTGGCAATATTTTAAAAGGGTTTGCTATATGATTGATGAACCGAATATTTAGCGTAGTTACGGAAAGTATCTTATGGACTAAGTGTTCCTTTTGACACAAATTTGGAATGATAAATTGGATCTCTGCCCGGCCTTGTTGTTGTTTTTACATTGACCAGAAGATCTAGTGCAACACGTTTAGATGCATGTGGACATTTTTAAGCCTCCAGGAAATGGCAAAATATCGGGGCTTCCTAATTATGTAAGAACCGTTAATGAAAAATTCCGCTTAAATTAATAAACTTTTAGAATGAAAAATGACGCGCAAAAATTCGACTATTTCTGCACAAACTTAGTTTAATAAATTATCTCATTGTTCTTGTGGCCATTCAATATATGGCTTTAATAATTATGAACATTTTGTATTGCTCTCCAAACGCACACATTTTTTACTAGCTAGATGCTCAATAATCGACTGATCGAAAAAATATATTAAACACTAACATTCACCATAAAAATTATTGCCAGTATTAGCAACAAGCGTAAACCAAAATGGGCACGATTTATTAACTTTGGTTGCTCAACTATTATTATCGAATAATTAAATAAGTCTCTGTATATAATAAGTGATTTTTCTGAATGACGATTTTTACGTACCTGTCGATTTAAAAAGAGAATTCGACGTCCCGACGTCACCCAGCACTCACACCAACTCACGCTCTCTGGTTGAATCAATAGCGACGCCGGCGCCGCGACGCTTTTCTTTTGAAGATGTATATCAATTGTAATAACATTACATATACACATAGCGATTACCTAACACATGACCGAATTTGAGACCTGAAAACAGCCAATGCACGTTGAAATGTGTGAGATCGGCATTATTTCACCATATCTTTAAGCTGCAAAAAAAAATACTCACACTTTCGTTACTACGAGAGTAAACAAATTATCTAATTTAGCTCAAATTTTATTCGAAAGCGATTTCAGGTCGCAAATATTTCTCATTCTTAAGTTGGAACTATTCTGTGTGCAATTAAGCATCAATCGCTACAGTTAAAGTAGTAAAGACAAAATGCTAATTCAACCGTTTTTGTTTCGAACGATCTAGTTCGAGAACATTTTATTAAAATCATGTTCCCAATAAAGCTTCAAACAATGCAAGTAGACAAATAATTATTATAGCCTCTTAATTTGATTTC
Organism: Dendroctonus ponderosae; assembly: GCF_020466585.1. NCBI lineage: Eukaryota > Metazoa > Arthropoda > Insecta > Coleoptera > Curculionidae > Dendroctonus > Dendroctonus ponderosae. The sequence goes on along the minus strand of NW_026019016.1, from coordinate 7,427,772 downwards.
GGATTTTTAAATATGTTTTCCTTCAACCAATAATTATTTCTGCATTTATTTTCTGTGTTAAAAAAATTATAATAAATAAATCAAAGCCCCAACTAATTCCCATCATTATCTGATTTATTATTTTTGAAACAACAGTTTTACCATAATTTATCAAAAGCTAATTTTTTTAAGAAACAATTTTTATTATTATTGACGTATTTTTTAAAAACATGGGAATAAGGTAGAAACAAGCATATAGAAATCTCTAACTTTTAATTAAATATTTACTAGCTGATTAGTCTGTAAAAATCCTACCACGGGTTCTTAGGGTGAAAACAGGATGATTTAATCTAATTATGTCTACCTAATCTAAAAGTAGAAGGTTTTCGAAATAAAAAATTCGAATGCTACTAGAGATGAGCTAAACTGTGATTTTCATATCACTGTTATAACTGTGAATGTGATTTCACTTGTGGTTGCCGTTTTCGTGATATAGCAGCGTCATAAGGTGATGGGCAACTGTGGATCACTTGCAGAAACAATTTTAAAATATTTGTAATTCATATTTTTTTAAATAATAACCAAACGAATTTTTTTTACGGGGGGCTTTAAAACCCATGGTATACTCAAGCCCCTTAAACGATAAAGATGATTTGTGGAGACGAATTGAAAATTCAGTTGATATTTTAAGGAACAACAAGAAAATGATGGCTGGGTCCATTTCAACATTTTAAGTCGAAATATTGTTTGTAAGGATGAGAACCGAAAGCACTTCACAAAATTAATCAATAAACTTCCAATAGGTTTCTCAAGAGGGAATGCCTGTACAGACTTCTATCAAGATACTGTTTTTCTCGTAAAAAATATGTGCGCAAACTAAAACCTGTCGTCATAAATAATTGTTACAGAGGGCAATAAAAAAATTGCTATTTTAAATAGGATTTACTTATCTTGACAGCGCCTTCTTCAATGTGCATAGAAAATGTAAATGGGTTCAAATTTCTCGTCCCCTAAAACCAGGTAGTAGTGTTACAAACAAACGAATTTAATTTTTTCGATTTGCTTATCTTTAATTTGTCGTCCTATATTTCCCAAATCGCCCACTTCTGGATTGAACAAATTAGGTTAAATCATTATCTCAAATCATCCCTGGAATCTGCGGGAAGATCTTGAACAGACACCCTGTATTTCGTTAAGCAAATGAGCTAGCAAATATTTAATTAAAAGTTGGAGATTTCTCTATGCTTCACACCCTGCATGTGTTTCTGCGAGTCGAGCTCCTTAGCAAGTTGTTAACCGCTAGCTCTAAAGACATTATTTGCTGGTTGATGATCGTGCAAGAAGAACAGTGTGAACAAGCACCGACAAAATATTTTGGGCCCACTGGATCGCCTATAAACTTAAGTAATACATCTAAAATTTTCAGCAATGAAGTCAACTTTGTGAATAGAGATCATTACTTTTTAATAATGTGTTTACAAAACATTTATTTTAAAACTTTTTACACGCTGAGTTTTCAATACAAATTTCCATATTGAACATACAGCGTACATTAAAAAAAGTTTACTCACTTAAAGGTAATTTTTAATTAAAAAATATTTTTGCATTTAAATTTTTATTGGTATGGTTGATTCGATTAACCCACAAACGTGAGTCCTAGATTACTTAAGCTCATTTGCATAACACGATTGAATGAAATTCAGACTCTTTAGATGTTGCACTAAACGTTTGTGTTTTTGATTTGATTCAAGAAGGTCAGTCTTAATTCTCAAAGCTTCCACTTGCTTAAAAGAGCTTTGGAAATGTTTTGTAAGTTACCCCGTCGTCGACAGTTTCAACACAATGGCTCGGAAAAGGGTTTCGTACTGTTTGCAAAGGTTTAATGCACTTTGGAAAGTATAGAGATCTTGAAATATATGTAGTAGGTTTTCACCAGAAATATAAGCGTCCAAAGTTCCAAAAACCATATTACCAGAAAAATTACCAATCAAAAATGAAGAGGATTGTTTGAATTTTGCTAGCCATATGAATGACTGACTAGTGGAATCAAAATTGGTAATAATAATAATAATTCTGTTGTGTAATAATTGTTAACTATTTGCTTGCAAATGCACCACTGGCAGAAAAAACCCATCCACGCCCTACAAGAAATTAAAATATGTGAACAAACTTCTGTTAATACTTGTTAGTAAAGTTTACACTACACTGCAGTAAAAGTTCGGCAAACAGCAAACAACATGTGTTAACCAGTACGTTGGATGCAATTTTAATAGTTTGCAACAGTTCTCTAATCTGGCTAGGAAAAGTGGGAAAAACTGCACAGACGACCTCTATCTGAAAAGCCTTGAAACCGAACGCAATCACTAGTGAGGATTCCATGGATGTAGTATATGGGGGCACGCCGATAGGTACCGTTAAAATATTCTTTACCAGCGCAAAAGTGAAATTATTGACTCAACTTAGGTTGGGCTTTCGCCAGGCTTTCTTTCAGCAGCGTTGTCACGAAGAACCGAAAATCCTTGAAACTCAATTAATCTACATTATGTATTTGCCTCAGCTACGGAACGAAAAAGCTGCCAGAATTATGGATGATTGGACACTGACCAATCATTCTGTTACAAGACATGGTTAGCATAAACTTTGATTGTTAGCTTCGATATTATCTGAATCAAGGTTTTCTATTAAATATTCATTAGCCTTTTACAGTGGAAATTTGTTGTAGAATACAAAAAATTACTTAGCAGAAAAGTTACGTTTCAAGTGGGAAAAGTTATTCTTGAAGCATACAGCTACTTTTTCATTGATTTAAAATGACTTCTTATTCAAGTAATCGGTTTACCGTGATTCTTGAGGAATATATAAATTACTTATCTTGTACTATTAATTTTGGAAATAATACCTATATTTATTGTTTTATTGCCATATAAAGATTTACCAGTAAAAGCGTTTACTAAGAAGATTGAGGGTGTATTAGTATGTAGCGCATTTTAAAACATGCAGAAATTGTTAAAATATAAATTTTAATAAACCATGTGTTATTTTGTTCCTTTCCAAGATTCCTCGTTCTTGGTATTGTCGTTTATTTGCCTAGTGGAAATTATAGAGAACAATTTTTCTTGTTTTAAATGTGTCATAAATTTAAAGTGAAATTAAATCATAAATGTATTTTATGTCCTTAATATTTACTGTACTATTTACGGTACTTAGTGTGTTTTTTGTAAATCTAGGCACTAATTATTATTTTAATCCGGTTTAATTACTTTCATGTATGTCTTTTGACCTGTGTAGACCTTAAATTAGTGAATTGATAGAGTGATTGCTATTTATAGTTTCGTTTTGCATATTAGGATTTATCCTGACATCAAACTGGCATCGTCGAGCTCCAGGTGCGCTACTTTAATTCACTGATTTGAAAAGGAGGGATTTCATTCAAACCAATTCAACAGAAGAACTGATCAGGTACTGTGTAGTTCAGTGATAGAATGTGCGATCAGATATAAAAGAAAGTTCAGCGGAAACCCAGTAAAAGATGAACGCGAAATTTGCCGCGAGTATTTCGCAAGTGAACTGCGACACCCAACCCTTACTCAACCCTTTCGTTCACCGTCTGGAATTGAATACGACATATGAAAAAATTAAAGTAAGTACGATTTTACAAAATGTGTATATCCAAATGTTCGTCTTTAGTTCTACGGAGATTATTGCGCTGTTGTGGAATAAAACAATGCTGCATTTTGTAGCTACTGCATTGCAACCTCAACAAACTGAACTCGTACTGTATTTACGTTTGAACCGTATGGCTAAAAATATATTTTTAAAACGTGCCATGTTCTTTAAGGACAAAAGCATTTGAACATTTTAGCATTTAGACATTTAGACAGTATTTCGCCCGTTTGTTTATGTGTGTCTTAATCATTCAAGCTTCTTTTCTCATGCCATGTTTTCCCTCAAAGTAAATACGCCAAAGTTTAAACTGCCCCAACTCTGCATCGAATGGAAATTGGCAATCGTAGATGGATTTAACTTGTTCGCAATTCATACTGCTCACAAGCAGAAAACTTTCTGTATTAATTACTAGATAAATATATTTTTAAAGCCAATTTTGTATGTGTATGATGTATGTTATTCGTATCATCTTCTTCAGCCTGTGAGCGCTATTGTCTCCCGACAAAAGGCTGAATAGATATACTTTGATGAGGAGTGTATTATTAAACCAATTGTTTTTAAAGTTGTAAAAAAACGAACTCTGGTTCTGGAAATTTTTTAAAAGCGTCCGAATGTCCGCAGGAGGAGGCCATAGAAAAATCTTTGCAGAGATGTGTCATACTATTTTGTGTGTTTTATCTGAATCTGAGGAATTTTCACACATTTTGGCACACCATTTYCTCAAAGTTAGAAATTTTTTTCGAAATTTCTTATTTARCACCCAGTTGAATTTTTTTAACTCAAATTTTAACTCAAAAATCAATAATTTTTCAACTGTTTTCTAAAGTATTAGGGTACTACGTACGTAGTATTGTTCTTGCAAATGATTGAAATTAATGTTTCACCTTTCATCAACGACCATCATTCGACCAACTAATTTTACTTGAAAAAATTATTAAAAATTAATCATACTTTATTTGTGCAAATTTTTATTGCACTTACAAATTAACAAAAACTCACAACAATTAATCAAACCTCCTTCTAGCACAATATTGACATTGATCTTATTAAACAGAGTCCACTTGTTGCTTGCAGATTCATTTCATCGAGTCTTTCGAGTAAYTTAACATCAAAGCTTGTAAYAYAAATGGTTTCAGTTTGTTGTGTTCCAGGACCGTTTTTCCAAGCTCAATTTATTTCCTTTATCCAGTTTTCAGAAACGTGTCCAAATTATTACCGCCTACATATTGGCTCCTCTAGTTCTGAATGTCCGATTTTTTCTACCGGTTTCAAAACCCCGAATTCCTTTCCCTTTATTTTGCTGGCCATTGGACGATAATTAAGCCTTTCACCTGGCGGCTTCTATAATCACTGTTTGTCCTCCAACAGGTTGTTCTTCTCTTTTAACACTACTGACTGAAGAGGTAAGATCTGAAAGTTCTTCAATTTAATTGCTGTTCATTTACAGTCACTGAAGTCCAAATACTTGAAATACACATCTTTCGTTTTCTGTCTAGGTAGGTATACACACGTTTCCCATAAAACTCTCTTCTGTTTCTGTGTTAAAGCATTTCTCATGCAGTAAGTTGGTGCTGGACATGCACCACATTTACTGAACAGATTTTACATTGGCACTTATAGGACGAACGAAATCAGTAGAACATTGTTAGCAATTTTCAAAAAATTAACGAAGGACTTTTTAACTTTTGGAAATTTTCAACTTCAGAATTTTTCCAAACTACCAACTACTTGTCAATTTACAATAACAATGTCAATGTTTACAAAATATCCAGCAAATTTCCGCTGAATTAAATTTTCTTTGTTTGTTTTAGTCAAGTCTTGTACGAAATTAATAATATTTTACCCATAATAATATTATATCTTCCAACAGCAAACATACAATGATTCATATACATGCATTAAATATTATTAGTTCGTTACTGTTTAATAAGATACGAAGTTACTAAATGTTTTGGCAATTAATCAAACAACTGACCGAGATAGGAAATATGCATTGTCAGTGATTCAAACATAGACTCATTTATTGATGACCCAATTAGCTTTAATGCTACTGATGACAATTATTATGTGAATGAGACTGAGGAGTCATATATATTTTAAGGGCGATAATTTAATATTAATATACACATTAATGACCGATTTTTATGCAGGAATTGACCGAATAAATATCTACTCAATACAAAATTGAACACTTTTTAATAAAAACGTATATGTCTCATGTTGAAGATTAGGAATGCTTATTAATTGAGATAGATTTAAATTTGAATGTCTAAAACAATAATGGTAAGTAACTTACCATTATTGTTATTGACTTATGACTTCGAAGGTGCATGTTATAGATAACGTTGAAGCTCGGCATTTTATTATATTTTTTAATAGCTTTTCTAGAATAGGTGACACAAATTCGATTCATCTTTGAATTTTGTGATTTACATCATGCGTTCTCTTGTTTTTCAAAATATATATTTACATCTGCTTAGGAGACCAATTATGGAAGTTTTCCGGATGGTACTGAATTCCTTAGCGACTTTTACGATCACTCTGTTGATTTGAGGGTAATTCAAAATGTTCCTAAGAATATGCACAAAACTCGGTTCATTCGTCAAAATATTGCAAAAATTTAATCCAGCACACTTTCCACCAAACGTTGACGTTATTTGAAATTCAGGCGGTCGAAGTAAAACACTGTAAAATGTTTATTTTGCTGAATGGACAGGTTTATTTTACTCTACTTATTCTTTTTCGCTTCATAACTTTGCCGAAAAAGCTTTGTTTACATACAATACAATTTTCAAAACTCACCCAAAACATATTAAATCCATACAGCATCTTTAGCAGGATCGCGTCTATGAGCTAATCTCAGAATTTCGCAGACCTATTAATGAACGAAGAATTATATATTATTATCATTTTCATGGTAACATTTTGTTTATCGATTAGCTTTAATTTACCAGAGGCGCTGTTATAAATTTACACAATGAGCTTGTGCAAGCAGATTATGAGCTATTTTTCCTTCAGATATTTTGGGGATTAGAAAAAGCGGACAACAATTCCAATTTTACCTAAACACACTACTCCAAACTGAATAAATTACTGAAAAAAATAGAGGCGATAAGTAACACCTTTTCCAGTGTCTCAAGTGTAGCTGCAATCTAAAAGCAATTGTAAATTGTAATTGTTTTTAGCAATATTCTTATTGCCTCTAGGCAAACGAGTCGTTGATGGTCGCAAGTAAGAAAATATTGGAATACCTATTCTATTTTTCTGCACACAATGTCAATGCTAAAATATTTATACCTATTGGCAGGCAGACCGGCTTATCAGCGTGACGTGAATTCGATTTTATTACATTCTTTATCATACATATTAATAGGAAGTACATTAAACAATCCGATATTTATAACAATGCTCCCAGGAGCGATTGATAGTGTTACTTGCTCTTAGATAGTTAATTGCTACTATCAACATAAATACGATAAATTCAATCAGTGGGTGGCACTATTTAACTTTTATTTTTCACAATATGAATTTAATTATTGTCACAATATGAAATATACACTGTAATTTCACTTACGAATATAATTACTAAAAAAAATTCATTTAAATCCTGTTAAATACACCAAATGGATATATTTTTTTCTTTGACGCAAGTATATTTTCAACTTTGTATGTATATATTTTTCCCTCTATTGGTTATATATTTCCCTCTATGTATTATTTTTAACAATTTAATAATTTTTCATTTGCCACAGTTGAAATCATTAATTTAATATTGAAGTTTTGTACGAAAAGTATTCATTGAAACTGCCATAATATTGTTATAAACACCTTGCATTAACGCAATGTTACTTTATTGATACATTAAAACATTTGGATATTTACAAAACAAATTAAATCATTTTTTCCAAAAAAAAATTCCAAATTAACTCAAACATTATTTATATTGAGAAAACATGCCTGTTTAGGTGCCTGGGTGCATAAGTCACCAATTAGCATCACCACCACTAACAAACTGTAATATTCTGTATTTTTTTTAACAACCAGAAAGTTTATCATTTGAAAAACTCTCTATCTTCTGCGGAAACGTTTGAAAGAAAATTTTTATCAAAACATAACACGAAAATTCCCTTTTATAATATTTTCCAATTTCTCGATGTCAAAAAATCAGTGTTAAACAGATAACAGGTGCCACGAATTCATTTAAAGACTAAATTGGGCGCAGACCATTTTCCATCGATATGTATGTAGGTATGTATGAGGTTTTAACAGTTGAAAGTAAACCATCTGTTGTCGCTCTCTGACCTGCTTGCTGCTTCCTTGTGTATCTTTTACGCATAATTATCACAAATTTATTAAAGTGGAAGACTAAAATTAATTCCTTTATACAACTGCCCAACAGAAGTCAGGATCCAAATTTAAAAGAAAACTTGATGTTATGAATAATTTATAATTCCGGGTAGTAAAGAAGTGAAAAGCATCGGAAAATTGTTAACGGAAAGCGAACAGCAAAATGAATAACAAAAGGTAATTTCTCAATGTAATCCCTTTTATCTGATAAGTACATTACGTAATGCAAAAACTTCTTAGAAATCATATTGTTACGCATGTTCATGCTTAACTCTTAGCAAATAACAATAGCAACTAATACGCAAGAATGTAGCAAGTCTTCGACATGAACCCGTGCACCGAGTGTCCTATCAGCTGACAACAAAAGGAAAATTATTCAAGTCACGAAAGCCATTATTTTCCGCTAGTTGTATTAACGTATAACCAAAAGTAGCGAACAGAGGAAAGAACTTGATTCACTGATTCTATCCACAACGGAAAGCGCTTATTATGTACAGTAAGACAAACGAAGGAACATAGAAACCTTTTCATCATCTAATTTTGCATTATGCACATGCAAATGACTTAACAGGAAATTTTATATAATATCATGTACAATTTTTCATTTCGATGAGCTCTGCAGATTACAACATTTCTTTTAACGAATCTCTGAACTTATTTAATTGGCTTTTTACTAAAAACATTAGCGAGTGAAGGGGAAAGTACCTGGTTTTATCTAAAGTCAAATTTTCACTTTCAATATTCGTCCAAATGTGTGCTTTGTTCATGAATATTGTGAAGGTTGTTGTATTAATTGAGTTTTCAAGCCACTAAAATTTAAGCTAAACACGGTTGAAATACTTTGCATTTGAGTAGTGATAATTCCCCGAAAACCTTCCTTCATTAAGAAACAAAACCAAGGATCTAATTATTTACTTCAAGGTGTAAAAATTAACTACGGTTAGAATGATATAAAAAAAATTAGAAAACCGCAACAAGTTAAACGTAAATAAGTGTAGTAACCCTAACAATACTTAGCTGCCCATTAAAAATATGACAGCAATTAGAAGCTGAATGCTGCAGAATTAGCAAATATTAAATCAGCAATTATGAAATAACAAAGTTAGCACTGAAAATTTGTTAAAATCCGTTAAACCGCAGGTCGGATTATTATAAAAGGTGGATTTGTTATGTTCTGTACGTATATGTTTTCTAGATCGCTTTTGCAAAAGTGAGTTTCAAGCTCCTAACCTGACTGAAATTTGGCATGCAATCGGATTAAGCTTTCTATTGATAAGATTTTAAAGTCGATCAAAGAGTTTGGCTAAGTTTCGCTCTGTAATGACACCTTAAATTGTATAGGTCCAAATCCGTATAAAATTCCTTACTAATCCTAAATTTCATTTTGAAAGAGAGTGCCTATTTAAGCATGTATGCAGTAAAACTTTACAGGGCGTTGTGCTCCAAGATGGATCAGAATTTCATTAATTAATGTTCCGAAAAAAGAAGAAAAAGCGACGATTAGTGTTACTTTTTATTTCGCCTCAACATTTTTGTCTTTCGAAAAGATGGAAGTTCCGCACGTCTTCTATTACAGATTGGTAAAGAGTGGAAGAAGAAAGGAATTTGGATAATTATTGCAATTTAAAACTTCTCATTACTCGTTTTTTTATATGGAACCATATCAACTTGTTGCAATCTCCTTTTTCACCATTATCGGATGATTTGAGTTTAAATTCGAATAGCAATTTATGAGTTGGTTTTCTATATACCAAAGTTTTAAAATTGTCTAAATTTTTCTAAGTTGGCATATTGACAATAGAAATTTTGTTGTTTTGTGTTCAAAGGCAAATTAACATGCGGGTTCTTCTTCTCGTAGATAAGATCAAAATTTGCTTTTTGTGCCACCTGACTATAAGTAGAAAACATATCAATATCTCACCAGCAAATAATTAAATCTTGCATAAAAATTGAAATTAGCAAAAACATTAATATGGAAACATTATCTTGAGGTTTCGGAAGCGATTCTGTTTTCTTTATCAAAAGGTTCCTAAAGAAGAGTGTATTAATAAAGCGTTCAAATAATTTAAAAAATTAGTACCAATTCTTAGATTTTCATCAGTGAGCAACGATGAAAGCTAAACGATGAAAATGATTCTAATCTAATGGAAACGACGCTTGTCATTTATTTTAATTTGATCTCCTTATCAGGCTAATAAATACAACTGACTGCAAGTAATTCCAGTTTCAAGTTCAATAGCCCGATGATTATCTAAGTGCACTTTACTATAACAATATAGTTGTGATACGGTAACGTGTTCAACTTTCTCTCTTTGGCAATACCTACTTGAAGGTGCATGCATGGTTCAAGTTCATCTGCACCGACTGGAGAGGTGATCCGAAAACAGTTCTAAAATTGTTTAGTTTCACAATAAATGATAATCTCAATTCTTTAGTAATTCTTGATACTCAACTAACAAAAACAATAGTGGTATAAACGTAACCATGAAACAAACGTTTAATATGCATTTGCAATCATACACATTGATAATATTTACATTGATTCATTGAAATTTTTTTCACACGTTATAACCAATCTTCATGCGGTTAACAGTATAATTTTTTGGCTTCAGAACGTTAATAGAATATTGGCATGATCCGATATCGAGACCAAACTGCCATAACATGGAAGTAATTAAATAGCAATTTTTGTTCATCTCAACCTTTCTCTGTGAGTGATATCCTGCGAAAGCCAATTATCAAACATCGCTTACACTCAGTGGATGGCACGCCAACCTTCGAAATTTAAAAAAATTGAACATGGGCCAGATATTGATGTGAAAGTTGTTGCAGTTACGTATAGCCGTCTAATTTAAATGATGGGCTTTGAAGCCTGTGAAAAAATATACGAAATTTTGGGCTAACACATCACCTAAAGGCACGGAAAAGGAACCTGCTATATTAGAGCAACAAATTTAGTTGGTATATTTGAAAGGCGATGTTATACAGCGTTCTATTGCCCCAGATTTTAACTATGCTTGGAGAAACAACATCTAATTGGTGTTTCATTTTGAAATTATAATATAAACTGGCCGTTTTATAAAGAAACTAGCTTACCAGGCAAACGTTGTATTGCCATATAAATTATTCCTAGGGTTTTTTTTTCATCTCGAGTGGGCGGTTTGCCCACTTGAGATTTTTTTTTATTTTGTTTTAAATTTATTGAATTACTAATATAGCTATTAGAAGATGGGGGTTTATGGCAGCACCCATATCACTTAGGGGTATGAAAAATAGATAACAACCTATTCTCGGACCTACTGAATATACATACAAAATTTCATCAAAATTGGTCAAGCCGTTTCGGAGGAATATGGTAACTAAAACTGTGACACGAGAATTTTATATATACAGATATAGCAATTTATTTTTGGCGCTCAATTTTCTTCAACATCATACCCTGATAAATGAAAATAAGTTTGCGACAATTATGTAATCTGTTATTTATGAATTTTAATAATCGTCTACTAGTACATACTAATAGTTTATTTCGCTGCTTTGAAAACGCTGTATCAAGCATTTGTATGTTTTATAAACGGCCATAAATCTTAATTTTTATCAGCAGAATAGAAGCAACTAAACCAATTAAGCATATGTCATATTAAATGTAAAATTGTGAAGTAGAAAGTGGCTGTTGATGTCATTGGCCGGCCTATTATTAATTTATAATTCACGAGCCTGATTTTTACAGAACAATTTGGCACGTGAATATTTTTACATTTGTCGACTTAACAAATTACTTTCTATTTACATTTCCGGTTAAGTCGGCGAATAATCATGTCGAAGCAAACCCAAATTTGATTGTATAATATTGCACAATGCGCAATACAAATATTTCGTACTACAAAAGAAACAAAAATTACAAACCCTATTTAAATAAAATTACTCAGTCACTATACTAGTGTACATTTGAACACTTTTATTTATACAGAATATTTAAAATACCCCAACGTAGGCGAATATATATGTAGTTGGTATAGCTGTGGAATCCAAAGGGTTTTGCGAAATGCTTAAATTATTTCTTTACAAATACTGAACTGATTTAGCGAGTGCCAGCATCGAATAGGTCGATTTTAAGTCTTAAAAAACTGAAGAGTTTGATTCATTTTCTTCTTCTATACAACGAAAGGAAATTGACACAAATTTTTCTCTCTAGTGTTGCTTTATCTTTAGCCAATTAAAATTCGTTTAATTTTTAAAACAATTTTTTTACATTCAATTGATTTTTTAATATATAGTTAATATAAAAACTGAATGTTCTTGAAATGTCTGTGTGTTCTTGAAGCTTCTAACATGATTTCACTCCTTGGCTTACCGTTCTGTGGGTCCAAATTATATTCTCTTCATTTTCCATAATTTTATCGTGTTTTTTTAAATTACAAAATTACAAAGCCAATTTTTTATACCTTTTTGAAACCAAAAATTACAACTCGGATGTTTATAAAAATGATCTCCAAGATTACTGTGTATAAATTTCCAAAAAGCATCTCTTCTTTTATTGATTGTTATTCGAATAATTCATTAGCCGTTTGAAGTTTATTAGTTACTTTTCGATAAACTTGACTTTCAAGTCTTACTAAATTTGTACTTTGATACTTACTACGCACAGGAGGAAAGAGAGGAAAATACTTGACAGAAAGCCATAACTAGCTCTCCCAAGCTCTCAACTATTAAAGAGTTAATTTAACATGCCGAATTTTCTGTTGCGCGCTAAAGGTTTGCGTTATGTTCAAAATATTCGACTAAATTTAAAATGATTCTGTTTTCGAACGATGAAATGTATTGTAGATATAAATAGTGAGTGGGTTTTCAATGTAGTGCTTTAAGTGGATTGAAATAAATCTAAATACTTTTAGTTATAGAATCTATACGTATATCGCAGTGAGCGATTTATGAGAGTTATTATTCATTCAGGAGCTAGTGAGATTGGCAAACCGATTAAATAGTGGTGATAACTCGCAAGGAGAATAATATAATTTGCCCATCACATTTTATAATATATGGTTTACCTATTTTTAACAAGTTTGAAGCCCTAGATAAGGCAAGTTTTTGATTGCAATAGTCTTAAAGATATTGTTCTCAAACAGCTAGTAAAAAAATGAGAAATTAAAATGTTACTGCTCGTTATGTTGAAATTGCAACATTGACCTGTTCATCAAATTGATAAGAAAATTTAACGCTTAAGTACTTAAGGAAACTAATCGGCCTCAACTAGTCTACCGTCAAGTCTACACGAAACTAATGCTGCTAAGTCTTATAAATATTCCTATTTGAGTTCGGCTATTCTTGACTACCCCCATAAGTTCAGTTATAATTATTTCACTGCATGCCTGCATTATTACCTCGAAAAGTTCTGTTGGAGTTCGATGCACTTCTCTGTAAACCTTACTCTTAACAGTAATCCAGAAGTAAAATTCTAATGCAGATCATCGCAACATTTTAATGAAGTGCAGTAATAGATCAACGGTTCGTAGGTATTGTTTGGAATGTTTCTGAAAGAATTACTGAAATCCATCATAAAATTTCAATGTTCTTAAATTTTGGTTTCCACATCTTTTTTGTCTAACTTCTTCAATTTCGGAGTCTTCAACCCACAGTAGTATCCTCTCTTGATCCATACCTTTTATCACATTTATACATAAACAGTAATTAAAAGTTTTAAATTAATTTCGTATGTAATAAAACATCAATAAAAAAGCAACAGTTCAACCACAAACTAAAGTAAATTGATTTTTGTGTGCGAACTAACTGATTGAGACTATTGGAAAGGAAGATTAAATTTTACAGACCTAGAAGAGGATATTGTTTAAACATTTCGTCATCTTTTTATTTATGACGAAAGTTCAACTGAATGTACATTTATAACATCGTAATCATTTATTGCACACAATAAATTTAAATCAGTGTTTCTGTGAGTCATATTTCGCATTGTTCGAAAATTTCTGATCCGGTATGATACCAAACAACGTTTACAGATTCCAAGTTGATTTATATTATGTACTGTTTGAAGTAGTTATTGCTCCCATTTATTGGTTTCCACAACTTAATAAATTTTTCAGATTTTTATTTTCTATCGACGAATCGGATGACCAGTGTTTTGAATCAAGCTCTCAAGTTAAAGGAGAGAAATAAAATAAGGACTTTTAGTAAAATAGTATCATTTTGTAATTTGTTAAATTCATCTAAACAAAATAACTTGTAAATCACCAAGTTTCTTCAAGAAGTGAGATGCTGAAATGTGCAGCTTCTGTAATTAATACACGGCGACTTAATTAAGTAACGACACGTAGCTCATATAATACATATAATATTCTAGTAAAATCCGAATATGTATGATCCCAATATCCCAAAAATGATGTTTAGTGAAAGTATGCTTATTGTATCACGTCATTTAATGGATATTTGGGCGATTTATGCATGATCGTTCAGGCCGAGCCCAATCTCTTGTGCTGAATTCAGATCTTTAATTATAAATTATTACTAATGAGAAGATTTTCGACCGCTATTTGCTTTCCGAGGAATGTCCGCATTTGCATCGACCAGTCTTGTACATTTAACACACTTTTCTATTCATTCATATATTTTTATTCAACCTTATTATTCCGTTGAGATTTATTGGTAAATAACATGCGTTTTGGAATGTAGAACAGGCTTGAGCCATGGAAACCCATCTATTTAGATGTTGTTGTTGTAAACGGACTAAAAGTTTTTAAATGTTTAAAAAATTGACTTGAGCACCAGGCGAATATAAATTAAACTTGTTAAATTAAAAAAATATTGTCTTGGATCCTACACGAAGATTAGATTAGAAATAATTTCTTTCTTCAATGCTTGATTAGCTGTTTAATACGTTTTTATAATTGATTTCAGACGGCCATTCTTACATTAATTCTAGTTCCTGTACGAGTGGGTCTGATATGTTTCTTCGTGGTAACAGGATGGATGTTGGCCACTGTTGGACTTTTTGGTGTGACTGAACAAGAATTACATGAGAAACCTTTAGAAGGATGGAGAAAGTAAGTGATGAAACGTGCGTGCTGGTGGTGGAGCTAATGAATTTTTAATAGTAACAATTTGTTCTCTATGGATGTTACTAGCTGCGTCTAAAATTATATTTATATAATATAAACATATTAAATGTTCTTAATGGTATAAGCCGTTTTCTGTTACCATTTCTGCACAGTACCTAAAGCTATTAAACCGGTGGCAGAGCTTCTCACCTAGATTGGTTAGACCCAATAAAATTGCACAATTAAATTACTGTTAAGTTCAATATTCTTCTAATGTTTCCTTAGTTAGTTTTGTAATTAATATTTTCTATCCCCCATCATTTTTTTAATCCATATTAACTAATTTAACTAATCATATCGTTTTGGCAGATCATTGAAACGCCTAATCGCAAAATTAATCTTCTGCATATATACAATAAGCGGAGTCCGTTTGAAGATAGTTGGACGACCATCGACAAAGGCTGAGGCACCTTTGGTTGCGTTAGCACCTCATTCTTCTTTCATGGACAGTGTGGCTATGGTGTACTTAGGAGGGCCTTCTATCGTGGCAAAGGGCGAAACTGCATCTATACCTTTCTTTGGGAGTACGTTTTCTATTTAAATAATTTGCAACACTGATGGAATATTATTGTAAAATCAATACTGATTCATTTTACATGGGTGCAGATTTGTTAATTAAAGTTTACTTTTTCTGTGCAATTTTTTTAAGTTTATTTCATTAAAATAAACTAAATTTGTTATATCATGACGATAAAAAGCCTTGCCAGAAGAAATAAATAAAAATATTTCGAAACTAATTCTGAACCGTTTGCAATGATGAAATTTCCTTTTCCCAGAAATCAACAGTTATAATAAAATTGTAATTCAGTTAATCGCTTTTATAGATCTTAAACCGAAAACAGCACTTGCTAATTTACTTTCATTTCATTGTACATCTCCATTAGTGTTGCAAAATATTTGCTTTCTTCTTTCTTGTTTCGTCCGCATGCTTAAAGTTGCTTGCATCAATTAATCGCTTAAATATTGTGCTTTTATACAGTGAAATTCAATGTTGCTGCCAATTAGATTCACCGTAGGCCTACATTGCAGTCTGTGGTGTCCGGCTTACTTAATATGCCGTATGTTGAGTGGCACTAGATGGCCAATGAAGTGTGAAGTTCATGTATACAGTTAATTGATTTGATAATCCGAGTTTTTCTATTCAATGACCTGCATATAATTGAATTAATACTCATATGAAATTAATTTTACATAATATGAAGCACTTTTTTATTTAGTCAATTGTAACTTATGTTGACACTTTAAAAGCAGAACAGCGTCTGAAATTATCAATTTATTTTTTTGCTAGAAGACCTAACGATTCAAACACTCGAAACAGGCAATTATCGAAAATGCCTAATAAATATGTTCATTTGGAAATATTCTAAACTAATGACTATGACTATCTTCGTCAAATTTGCGAAAAAAAAATTAAAATACATTCTGATTGCTTTGAACCTACTCTCCATTTTCTTTTGTTTGAGAGCATTCAGTAAATTGTAATATTAATCACCGTTTCTGCAATCTCCAATTAAATACGTATAAAAGAAAGATTGAAATAAATGAAATCGTGAAATCTTTAACAAATATAGTTTTGCTCAGCAAATTTTGCTCCACTATTTTGTATAAGCTACGGATTGTTAAAAGTTATAAAGCTATAAACTGATGCAAAATTGCCAACTCTTTGGTGTCATAAAGCATAAAAATTCGTTGAGCCAAATTTAATTAATTATTAAAGATGTTAGTGTTTAATTCATTCTCTAATCGTATGTCATGTACTGGATTCAAACTTTCGCATAAATAAATAAAAAGAATGAGTTAATCTATAACCAATAGGGAAGTGAACATCGCGATAGAACAGATTTTTAAGTATTATTGGCAAATGTTTGTTTTTTGGTACATGAAAAAGTTTATTTTTTAATGCAAAATTATACTTTCTGTATAATTTCTCTGATTAATTATTGCTGTATAAACATTTATAGTGAAACATCGTGCTTAAAATTGGTTCAGATTGAAACCAAAAAATTAAGTCAGGAACAGGTGATTTTTTGTTGATTATGCCTAAATCGTTCTATCCAAAAATGCTTTCGAAGGGAAGTGAGTCTGTATGAATATGGGCCTTTAACATGGATCCCATGTTATGGGTTGAATTCTGGTTGTTTATAGTGCTGCTAATAGGTGATATTAAGGCTCAACACAAGTTTATGTGTTACCTCTCATAGATACCATTTTTTTAGTTTTCGGGGCCTCTCTTTAATAGTCAACTTGATAATAAATGGTCTAAATAATAAGTATTATTTATTTAGAAGACAAAATTTATATTGCAATATCTTACGAAATAATCAACTTTCATAATTCGATTAAATTTTACTTGCTTATATTCCTCATAATTTTGGGAAGCTTCGAATTTATTAATGAAGAAAATAATAGAGCAATACCTATAGATCAATTACCGGCCATAATTTCAATTTTATGAAAGTATCGGAACGTAATTAAATGTTGCTTAATTGTTATTTTGGGTTAGTATTTTATGTACCGTATTTTCCCTTCACGTTTTAAGTAACTGCAGGTTATTCAAATGCAAATTAAATTCATTCAATTAGAAAGTGGAATTATATGTTATACAGGCGGGCATCAAATCAAGAGAATCATTCACATTTTCAGTCTTCAGTAAGCAAAAAAATTGTGATGCACTGTTGGCTTTCTTTTCATCTCCAGATGGAAGACTTGCAAAGACATCGTATACAACAATCATGTAATTGAGAATTTACGAGTAACAAAGCTTAGGGAGTCCAAACTCAAAAACTGAAATCCACTCACAATATGTTAATTAAATTCCAGATTTCCATTTAAAATTAAAAAAGTGGTTGCTTATTCTTTATGCATTCTATATAGCCACAGATTATGTTTTAAGTATTTTTTTGTGAAATCGTGATGGCTATAATCAGATGCAAAATGAACATTTTTATTTGCGAGTTCTGCAAATATTCCTATATTATTCATCCCTGATGGAAATTCACTTGGAACAAACTGAAAAAGAAAATTTGCCAAAATATGTACTAAGGAAAGTGACTGAAAATTGTCTTCATTACTTCGTTTTCATACTAGTAATAAAGTCTATGTTGCGAGGTTTAAAGGTGCATTTGATGTGTTTTGACACAAACAAAAACTTAAAAAACTTGTAGTATTTAATGAAAGTTGTGGTTGATAAATGTTGATGTTATTGCAGTCGTATTTTCTTTGGTAATGTTGAAAAATTTTGACAAAATGTAAATGTGTGTATTACAAATTCCTAGCGGATCTACTGACTTAAATTTTAAATATTTTCTCGTCATATTTAGATTTTTCACCGGGAATAGGTCCCAGTCCCAGTGAAAAAATTTACTTCCTACCGTGGTACTGCTAAATTTAGGAATTTGATGGAAAGAAATACTTTTTTCTAGTGACCTTCCCAATCACCTGATCCCAAACCGCTGGACTTTTTTAGTTAGACGTGTGCCTGATATACTCGGACAGAAATACATGACGTTCATGGATAATCGGATAAAAGACACTGCGAGCATCACAAATCTTTAAAAATGTGCTGCTTCTACATATTTTAAGAAGCTAAATATAAGTCTTTCTTGGCGACCAGGGGACTATAATTAACTGTTGAAATTATGTCTATATATTTTTTTCATATAATATTGAGTTTCTAATATGTTTTTCGCTTTTGACTTGAAATGTCCTAATCGGTTATTTATATGAATATTGACTCAAATGTGTAAATGTAAAAGACCAAATAATCCACAAATAAATCTATAAAATTAGCACTGAACAAACAAATCTTCTGCAAATTATGACTTGCACAAATCAAAATACAACAGTAGATCACGTGTATCATTCCAAGTTAAATATAGAGCAAGTTCAACGTTATTTCAAAATTATGCTTCATGTAAATATTTGGCTTGGATTACGAATGATGAGCTTTCCAGTTGCACCCGCTTTTCAATAGATTATCATATAGATAGATGCCCTTGCAATAAAAAGCGTTTAGTTTCTAACTAATACGTTATGAAGTTCTTACTAAAATGTGTATAAATAATTTATTTCGCATATAAACCTTCACCAAAAATTGCAATTGGTAGCTTGGGTAGTTCAAGGGAACTAGTTGGTACTTGGTGTTGCACAGTGTTAAATAGTTGGGTTTGAGAGCATCTACACTGAATGTCATTTGGATTGTACTGAAGCTGCTTGTAACTTTTCTTTTTTCGTTTTGAAATAGGAAATTAAAAAACATCATTTGCGTTTTGGGCCAGAGCAGCCTGATGGCAGGCGGCATGCACTTTACCATAAAAGGTAGGCAGGCCTCAAGAGACGAGGCCCCAATTTTAGTTGCCGCTCCACATTCCACCTTTCTGGATGCAGGGCTTGTTTACGTAACAGGGTTTCCTTCGACTATTGTTCGTACTGAAAGTGTCAGCTTTCATATAGGAAGTAGGTTTGAATTGAATTTAGTTTGGTTTTGGGTTTGGGATACACGATTGGATCCATAACATGATCTGCTTTTAACGATCTAATGGAGACATTAAGAAGCTAACTGTTCACGTGCTGAAATGACAAGTTTATCACAGAGCATCTTAAATTTTTTTAAAAGTCTTATTTTCTATTGCAACACGACAGCAATACAAATGATGTCTAAATCTGACCTAGTTCAAGGCGCTTTTAAAGGCTTAACGACGTTGTGCAAGCCGACAGGCAACGATTGCATGCAGAGATAAAAATACGTAAAACATATCTTTCATCTGGATCCACAATGCGGACAAAACCTGAAAATGGTTTTATATTTTATTAATTTAGAGGAACAGCCATACGGCTTTGAAAGGAGAAATAGAAAGTTTTGAGAATTTTAAACACAAATTGCTCAACGAAACGTTACACGCCCAAATTCACCTCAACTTAGGAACTGGAAATGTTTTTATTGCTGAGGGATTTCAACTCCAAAGGCGTAAAGGTGATGAAAAAAATACATTTTGTCGCCTTGCAGTGATTTTTTTCTTGGACCAAATTACGAAATCTAGAGCTCATGCTGAAGCCTAAAACTGCATAGTCGAGTAAAGACACACATTTTATAGATAAGGTTGCATTCATTAAAAGAGTCCCAAATTACAATTGCTTTGAAAATATCGTCGAAAAAAAAAGTTTAATTTCTATCAAAAATACTGAACACTTTAAGTTCCATGTTTGCATGAGTTAAGATTGATTGGTGGAGAAACCTCGCTTTGTTTGTATTCCGAAGATGGATTTACTTGAGATATCAGAACAACAACAGTATAACAAATATACCCATTCAGGCGAACACTAAAAGTACTCATCATTTTAAATGATGTATGGACAAATTAGACGATTAACTTATCTCATACTCGAAAATTACGTATATTCAACATGCGTGGTGCAAGTTTTGACAACAAAAATAAACGTTTTCGCAATCTTAGTTTTAACAATTCAACAATTTAATTGTTGTCAAGGTTTGCATAATTCATTTCCCTCAGTGTGCACTGAAATTAATTTAAATAAAAGTAACTACTAAACCATTGGAACCTGTAGGAAAAACTATTGCAATCGTCTCAGCAAAGCAGAAATTCAGAATATGCAATGTCTTTTCAATAAAATACATCATTAAATAATCGTAGCCGATTTCTTATAGAAGCAGAAAGTAAGAACATAATATGACAGATGCAATAATTTGCTAACTTCCTCAAATCTTCGAATTTTCGCTAAACTTTCGAAATACAGATACACCAGATTTGAAATAATAAAAATAATTTTTGTTGCTTATTTATATCTGCTGGCTAGAATGTCCTTGCAGTTACTGTAATTATTTCTTTTCACTTGTCGAAATTTGGCTATTTTAAAAAAGCGTAAAAACAGTAAGTAGAATTTTGTTTTGTCCTACTTTGGTTTCAAAAGAGAGTATCAGTAGCACAATAAAAGTTCAAAATAAAATTACGAAGAAACTTGTGACAAATGATGACTGAATGAATGAAAAACCATAGGACTGAAGTAAAACTTAAAAAAAATAAATCCGAAAGAAATTATTTGTTTCGAATTCTTCTAACAAAAATAAAATATTTTAAAAGTCTTGTTTCTTATTATTTTCAACTAAACTAAAAAACTAAAATTTATAAAAGGTATTATGCACGTCTTGTGTGTTTAATTAACTTAAAATTGTGTATTTATATTTGTCTAATACTAATGGAATGGCATGTGCACAAAGGTAATACGAATAAAGGCGTCTTCTAAAATTGAATGCATTTTTTAGAACTCATAAACTACACTCAGCCTATTTACGTCTGGCGAGACGATGCTGAATCCAGGCAAAAGTCAGTAAAAGAAATAATAAAACGAGCCAGTTCCCAGCTGGATTGGCCTCAAATTTTAATTTTCCCTGAAGGCACCTGCACCAACCGCTCTTGTTTGATTAGTTTCAAGAATGGAGCATTTTATCCTGGAGTTCCTATTCAACCAGTTTGCATTCGTTATCCGAATAAACTGGATACGGTAACATGGACATGGGAAGGACCAAGTGCGTAAGTATTTCATAAATAATAAATAATTTTAAATAATATTAAAGAAGGAAAGTTTCACTTTATTGATAGATTTCATTTTCTAACGCTCATCCGTATAGTCAAGAAAAGTTACAAAACATTTCATAATCAAAATATGTGTTAAATTACCACGTGTTGTAGATTATACATAATAAATTGATGAGTTTAGAAAAACTAGACAAAAAATATAAAAAATGGAACCGTTCAGCAAGCAGTGACAATGAAAACGTTCCTAAATATATTTTTTTGTCTACTCATCATATATTTAATTTTAACGCATACTTTTTTAAATTATTGCTTGTGATAACTTTCCGGAACATGTGAACAATCAAAATACTGAAGATTCAGTAAACTTATAAAAATACTTTTGAATTTTCAGATTGAAACTCTTATGGCTTACTCTAACACAACCCTCGAGCAACTGCATAGTTGAATTCCTCCCTGTTTACTATCCGAATGAAGAAGAAAAACGCGACGCCAAGTTGTTCGCCAACAATGTGAGAGCAATAATGGCCAAGTAAGGGATTTATAACTAATATAGCAAAACTATTTCATCAAATGTGTTATTGTTCTGATCTTTATATGAAGAGCCAAACGTTATATTTTATTTAGCAAGAGCTCAATTATACTGGCTAATTTCACATTGCCTGTGTTTATGAGAAAACGACTGTTCTATTTTAATAATTCCTTTGCAAGAAAGTGATTTTGTTGGAAATATTGGAATTAATCAAAATCTGATATTGATCGATCTAGTGATAAAATTGCGAAAAAGTGAAGGTTCTGTTATACAACATCATTTACATCTCGTATAATTGAAGAAAGCATTTTAATACTCAAGTAGGTAAAATTTAGGATCCATTAGGGAAATTGGACTCTCAAACATAAAAGAAAATATAAATGTTTTCTTTATTAATTCTAAATATACATGCCATTTAAAAAAATTACAGTTTAAAAAACATCTGAAATATATTGTGATAACTGTGTTGTTTATGCGAGTTATAAAATATTTTTAAGTGGAGTTTTAATAAGAAGGAAATTAAAATACATACGTTAATGTATCCTATAGTATAAATTTTGTTTTCACTTCCACTGATATTAATGTATTTATAAAGGAAAAGTAAAGAATTAACTTTTAAACAACTTTTTACTGCTTTTACACACGTTCTGGGAAATTGTGTTTCCGTGTCCTTTCTTTGCACTCCGTTAGTTCCAAAAATATTTGAGCGACATTGTAGAAAAGTTTTACATTTGGAACCAGCTACCAATAAAGTGCTTGCACGTTTTCCCGAGATAATTTTTATGTGTTTTATTTCAGAGCTTTAGGCATACCTGTGGTGGATTATTCATACAGTGATTGTAAAATGATGACCCGAGCCAAAGAAATGAACGTACCATTTGCCACATCACTGGTGGAAGTTAGAAAACTTCGAAAATCTCTAGGGTAAGCTTCATGAAGTTTTCCTGTTCCACAACAGGAGAATTTCAGGCACGTTAATGATAAAAAACCAAACTTATATTTAAAATTCGCCAGGCCGATTTAAAAAAGATCAAACACCGAATCGCACAAAACTGGCAGAGTTTGCATTAAAATCAAAAGTGTGATATAGAAAATTCTGTATGTAACAATTTATATTTTAAATTTTTATAAACACGGGTACGATCGTTAGGATACCTCTGACAAATTAATTATTTTAACATGTTTTGTAGGTTAAAAGGGACTGAACGAGAAGAGGCTTTAGTCAAAGCCAACAATTACGCATGCAGAGACTGCAGTAAAGTCACTTATATCGAATTTGTAGATATTATGAGGCTTCACTCAAATGAACAATTGGCACTGCAATTATTTAGAGTTTATGACAAGGTATGAATATATTCTGACTCAAAATGCCTCCAGCGATATTTTCACTTTAAAACGTGAGCAATATCCAAGTCATATGCTTACAGAGTATGTTTGTTTTAGAATAACACTGGGCTCATCGATCTCAGGGACTATCTTCTGGGTGTTTTGGCTACGGAGGAAGACAAAACTACTGAAGAAATTGTAGTTTTTGCTTTTCTGGTATATCTTCTTTATATCCAGACCTTTTCCTCTCAATTGGATCAATTTCAACGTATACTTTTTTAAAATTGTATTTATTAATTCCAGTGCTTTTCAGATATACGATGTGAAAAGAAATGGCAAACTTACACCGGATAGTTTCTGCAGAGCCGTATGTCACACTCTGGGTATTACCCAGGAATACGGTTTACAAATTTTTGATCAAGTTGATCGAAAACAGCTAGGATTTGTTCGTTTAGGTAACTTTAATCCACCAAAAATATTGGACCCTTTCTGACCTACAGTTTGTTTTACAGAGGATTTTCTAACTTGGGCGGCCAAATATATTCCTCACCTAATCTACAGTGAGACCGAGAAACCCAACTGGAAAAACTTAGCAATTTACCGTAACATTGACAAAAAAATTGACTGATCCGCGTGCATTGTCCATATGTAAATTTGGATAAAGCGTAATATAGTATTATTCATCAGGCATGTATAATATCCTGCAAAGTAAATGTGGGTGTTCAAAGGAGTGAGATTGTAAATAAATATTCAAATATTTCTCGTCGGTGATGCTGAATTTATTATAAAGATAAATCTATGTTGTCTCTAAATAGATACATTGTAAATATCTGATACCAGCAAAAAATAGCAAGCAGGGAACTATAGATCTAAAAAAATCAATTAGAGAACAATGTGGGGAAATCGCCGGTAGATTTTAGAGACTTTTACGAGAGTAAGAATGCAATTCCTAACAATAAGCGGCCAAGTATACTTATAAATATATACAGATTTTTTAGCAAACTTCCGCCATACCCAAACATCTACAGAAAATCCATATTTTTAGCATTATGTAATTGTTGTTAAGCATATTTGGCCCTCTTTGATTCTTGTGCTTCATACCAGCAATCCATATTAACCAACCGTATAAGTCATCGGTAAATACAGTTGTAAATATGTAGGAAAGTGATTCACTGGAAGTAATTAAGGGGATAAAAGAAGAAATTTTATTTATGAGTTCATTAAAAATTGCCAAAATTCCATTAATGTCGTCAATTTAAGTAACAGACTTACTTCTGTACATAAATTCTAATAAGAAATTGTAATATAATTACTATAGAGAATCAGATAAAAAGCTCATTTTAAAAATGCAAGTCCCATCGTATTTAGCGCTTACTTATAGTGTTCCATACCAATTGAAGCGAACAGATAGATTTAATTCGTTACCCACTTTTATTATATGTAAATAATTCAACCATAGTTTCCAAAAAGATGCACAATCGACTTGATTAAGGTATACATATTATTGCACCAGTTCCATAGCATGTCAAATTGTATCCACTAGAAATAAGAAGTAAATATTTATTCGTCTGTACATTTTTTGTCTTATTTCTTGTAATATACCTAAGTTAAAATTGGCAATATCAGTTAATACAGAATTTCTTTAGTTTTTCTGATTTTTCAATTGTGTAAATTCGATTTATAGATATTAAAAATAAATGGAAAGCAAACTGTAGTTTTAGTAAGTAGGTACATTGAAATATCAAAGAAGGCTTTCGCGGCCATTGCTTAAAACTGGTGAAATTTTCGAGCTTTTAGGATCACCAGAAACCTGAAATTTCTTAATTCCAATGCACAAAATTCTACACAACTGCACGGGCAAGTAAAATTATACCCAATTAACCAATAATAATGATATAAAAAATAAGAGCTTCATAGTTCAAAATTAAGCTTTTTTACAAATATTTTCAGTAAACCCTAACAAAGATGTTTAAGAGCTGAAAATTATTTCATCTGATGTGAAAAGACGGACTTCGTTAATTTAAAAATACCTAATTAAATTAAAATTTAAACCATAATTTTAGTTGACAAATACATTCCTTTATAAAAAAAGCTCAGCACATTCTAAGTATCGAATACCCAAACAACTTAAAAGGGGTCGATTCCATTTTTATACACTTTCCTTTGTTTTAACATGAAGTAATTCGGAATGCTGCTTTATTAATTTATATGTCCAAATTTTAATGCCTTTCTTGTGTGCATTACAAAAATATTTATGTTGGAGGTTTTTTTAGGAAAGATTACGTAAACTTTTTTCTCAAAAAATAGTCGACAAAAAATCGACGTTTGTTGGACACTTTTTTCGCTCAAAATAACAGCACAAAATTGCGTAGTGTCGTCTGTAAAAGCGGCAGAATACCAACAAAACACACCATTGAATTTTTTCTCCAACAAAAATGCAAGGAAATGTTGAACCTTCTGGCATGACCAAAACTATAAATAGTGGAAGATATGAACACTCTGTACAATCATTCCAAGGAACATGAGATATTTGTTCAAAGTCAAAGTTAATATACAGGGTGATTCATAACTTTATGAGCACAGAGCAGGGGCGTGTAGAGCACCTCAAAACAAATCGAGTTTCCATTTAAGTTTTTTTTCTCAGGCCCATAGTTAACGAGATACAGGGTGTTTAAAAAAAAATTTTAGTATTTTCTCTTTAACTCTTACAGTTTATGAGATATTTTGCTCAAATTTATACCCTGTGAAAATCTACAGGGTGTTCTTTTTTATAGAGGCATATCCCCTTTTACCCCCTCGAACTTTTTCGTGGTACGCCACTAACTTCTACCAAACACATTTTTGCATTTGTTGTGCAATTTAAGTTCTCTTTCAGCTTTTTCGAATCTGTCTTCGTTTTCGAGTTATTTGCACAAATATAAGTCCATGTAGGGTTCCTGGGTGAATTTCCACGAATTTTCTTATAATTCTTTTGCGTCCTTTTGTTGACATTTTTTTGAAAGAAATTAGTTTGAAATATTTGTTGCATTTTTGTGTATTTTTATTTGGATTAGCTTACAGCCGGCCGATAAACCTCAACTATTGTAAATTAAATTAACGTAAAAAAAAATAAATTTTTAAGTTAACTCGTCAGCCATCCCTATTTTAACTTCAACTTACACTTGGGGGCAAAAGGGCACAAAAAATGTATAAAAAAATTCATAGAAAATCACCCAGAAAACCTACATGGACTTTGGACTACATATTTGAGCAAATAACAAACGACGACAGATACGAAAAAACTGCAAGAGTTCAGAACATTTTTAAATTGAACAACAAATGCAAAAATGTGTTCGCTCGAAGTCCGTGGGCACCACAACCAAGTTCTGGGGGGTTAAAGGGGGTATGCTTCTAGAAAAAAGAACACCCAGTCGCCTTACCAACGGATAAAGGGTCTAATTTTTATATAATTTGTAGCTAGTAGTAATTACAGTTCAAGTGTTTTTAAACGCTTTTGTAAAATACGTACTGTGAACGAAATCTTGTGCTTTTATATGAATAATTTATCAAGAGCGGCAATCTAGCCTATGCAAGACAATTCGTCTCTGAACTAATTATATGCTATTTTTTATTAAATTCCGTACTGAATGCAAAATGCAGAGAGGTTCGCTAGACCACTCACAAAACACTACAACAATTTTTAAAAAATTAAGATTTCATTGTAGACTCGACACTGAAAACTTTGAAAAAGTTTACTTTCTAATTAAAATTAGATAAAAGCATACAAATTTGTGTTTAAAAAAGAAAACTGATAATTTGTGTAAGAACGGTTGAATCTCATTCTGACTGAACTATAAAAATGTCATTTTGCATCATAGCATTCACATCATAAAAAGCAAATCACCGACAGTTAAGTCCAGTTTTACCTTCAAAATCAAGTTCATAGTTGAAATGGCCCAAGCGTCCTTTAGCGAAGTCTCCAAATTTTTTTTGAAGCTATCTGGACTATGGCCATTTAAAATAAGTGATAACGTTCTTGTAGATAAAATCTATAGATTCTACACCTTGTGTCAGATATGTTATTATCTATGTGTGATTTTGGGTCTTTCAATAAATCTCGTAATTTTAATTATAAGATTTGATGAACCCCAAAGAATTATCAGAGACATAAACTTGTTTATAATAGCCTTTGAGATTTGTCTCAAAGTAGTCATTTTTCAGGTACTTAGATTAACGTTACTAGATTAGATTTCCGTTAACATTTCCGCACTACTACCTACTGTTACTGTGTACTCACCTACTGCACACATATTTTATAATTATATCTTCAGTTGGGATTATTTATCAGTGTAGGTCTTAACGATATCCCTTGATTAATGATTATACACTGCCAAAAATATTTACCAGGAGGTACATCTGAACAGATTATAGAGAAACTCCTGCGGTTTCCATTTCGGGGTCTCTATTATAGTTTCAGAAAAATACACATTGACGTTTACTCGAATACATAAGGAAGAATAAAGAACTAAGGGAAACGAAAATGATTGGTGCAATACCGATGAGCAACTAAAGATATGTCGACGACATAGTGATTTTAGCGGAGGACATCGAAAACCTGCTGATCTAAAGGACAGAGCCGTAAGTTCAGAGGTGTTGTGTGGAACAGAGTCGTTGTTTGTCCTGCTAAGCCGGATTAGCACGTCAACTAATACAGAAGATACGGAATACGGAAGTACGATAATCTGGGAGACCAACTCTATAAACGGTAGTTTACCTATAGAAGGTAGACATGTAGAAGAGAGAAGCAATATATTTGCTTTGGCGTGCGAATAAAACCCAAAATGTAATACTTCTGGGAAGTAGGAAAAGAAAAGTGTGAAACAGTGCACGCCAACTTTATTCAGATAAAAAATTAATTCTGCAGTAAAATTTAATTATCACGTAAACAGGGTGACTCAAAATTGGCGTCATTCCTTATATGGTTATAGGGGCTCACTCGAAGACCACGAAAAACTATATAATTTTTTTTCCTAAAATTTCTAGAAGACATTAAAATTTGAAATCGAATTTCAAGTTTGATAATTAAAAATTCGGACAGCAGAGTTACGATCTTTACTTAAAATCATGAAAATTTTTATATTAAAAAAGTGCTCTTCTTCAATTTTTTGATGAACTTCAAAGCCGCAGTTTTTGTCAAATTGTGACTTTGTCTGAATCCTATAGAGAGTCATAGTGGACGACCAAAAAGTGTTCGGCTCCAAGACATAGAGAAACACGTATTGCGCAACAGCTGACAAAAGCCGACGCTTTCTCAGGCAACTGTGCACCAGATAATTACCGAGGAAAGAGTACATTTCTACCATGGATGTACGATATACAGGACACTAAGGCACATTAAGTCTCTGGTCTACCGAACACCGGTACAAATTGAGCCCGAGGTAATTAATTGAGCTGTTGAGCCTACAGTGAGTTTGTTAACTTGCTTTTTCAGTTTTAAGAAGCAACAGGTATTTTACCATCATCGGCCTCTCGGCGTCCACTGCTGGACATAAGCCTCCTCAAGTGTCTTCCATTTTTCTCTATCTTGCGCGGTTCCAATCCAGTTTGTGGATATTCGCTTCAAATCATCCGTCCATCGGGCTGGCGGTCTCCCTACACTTCTCATGTCATCCCGAGGTCTCCATTCCAGTAATTTCGTCGACCATCTCCCGTTCCTTGTTCTAGACACATGTCCAGCCCACCGCCATTTCAGCCTTGTAATTTCTTCAATTATGTTTTGTGTGTTCTGCGTCTCAAATCCTCGTTTCGGACTCTGTCTTTCAGGCACATAGTCACATTTAAGGGGCAGAATGAGTGAATGTCGCAGTTCTTTAAAAAATTGAAGCAATCTTGATGTGTAGGATTGACAAACGTTCAAAGACTGACAAAAGTTGGCCAGAATAGTAAAAAGACGTAAAGTCGTATAGCCATAAAATGAGTGGAAAGACATATGGAATTTTACAGTCAATAGTCCAGAGAAAACACAGATTGCTCTGTAGAAAGTGGCTCCCGGTGTTGCACTCACAAACCTAAGAAAATGGTAGAGAATCTCGGTCTAATCGAATTTTCATAGCAGCGATATTTATCGCGATAACAACGACAATAAATGAATCTACTCTTCGAGAGATTCGGAGATGGCACCTGAAGAAAAAGAACCAGAAGAGAGCCGCATTTTAAATGGAACTAACAAATAGCCCTTTCGCAGCTCCCATCATCCCTTGTTAAAAGTTCCAAGTTTCCTTCACTTGCACTAGTATAGATTTAACTAATGTAACCCCTTCAAAGCCCATATTATTGGTCCAACTGACTATAAATAATCATCTGATAACAGTAAATAACAGCAAAAATCACTGGAACCTTTTCTTAGCACAAAATTTCCTCTGTTTTCAGACACAAAGAATAACTGTAAAAAGTCCTACCACTGGTTGTCGTTAAAATATTAATACTAATAGTACCCATCCTTATAGTTTAGAAACGTCCCTCATATGTTGTATCAAATTACTCGATACGAAGATACCATAGAAGGATCTAGCGATGCAGAAGTGAAGGCATATTATGCTAAAGATGCAATCTACTGTCGACGAATAAATGTGTTTCAATTCATAGCTACATTCCTTGCATGCGCCAGTTTTGCGCAAGATTCAGTAGTAATATTTCTTACCTCTGATGACATGAGCGTGTTTAAAGATACTCCATTTATGCACGACCTCTGGTATCCATTCAATAGAGCAGACTATATATATTTGGTCATTTGTATCGCTTTCATATGTGATACTCAAGGGCTAATATGCAATACAGCTAGCCAAACCACATTGCTTTGCGTGATGATTTATGCAAGAACAAGACTGAAAATCTTACAAATTCGCTTGCGAAAGTTTGATAAGATTGCTGTTGAAGAGTACGAAGGTGATGTAGTACGCGCCGTCAAGGATCTTATAGCTGAACATCAATATTTAATAAAGTAAGGCCCTCAAAAAAGAAAAGAATGATCTGTATTGAATAGATATGTCTGCAGTGTATAGAATCGATAGTTTTAATTGATTTCACTGCTTTCTGGTTTCAGTTTTGTTAAGTCATTGAATGACCGAACGCAACACGTTTTGTTGCTTGAATTCATGCTAAATTCACTATGTTTAGCATCCGGCACAAGTCAGTTTATTATAGTAAGTACTAGAAAAGATATTCTTTTAGGCAACAGTTAAAATGTACTTTTATTTGCTATACATTTAAAAATTATGATAATTTTTTAGCACCTTGTATCACCCTAAATATAAAGTTTTAATTCGATCAATTCCAGTTTTGTTTATTAAATCCTAATTATATTTATTTTCATATACTTAAATGTGTTATTAACTTTGAAGTTTAGCT
Organism: Dendroctonus ponderosae; assembly: GCF_020466585.1. Taxonomy (NCBI): domain Eukaryota; kingdom Metazoa; phylum Arthropoda; class Insecta; order Coleoptera; family Curculionidae; genus Dendroctonus; species Dendroctonus ponderosae. The sequence goes on along the minus strand of NW_026019016.1, from coordinate 7,396,876 downwards.
GTTATTATAAATATTTATCAATTCGTAATTATTACCGTTAAATTTAAATAAATACCAAATGCAAGAAAATATAATAAAAGAAAAAATTAGTAATATATTTTCCAGAAACTCCGTGTTATGTCCAAATTTCAATATTCACTCTCCTCTCACTAAATATATTGAACCTCCCAAAACATCTAAAGACTGTTCATATGTTCATACCAACTGAAGCAAAATATTGCAATTTAATAATTATTTTCATTTAATAATATTATTAAAATATTTTCTAATGTAATGGTATCCCACCTACAAGATTCAATCCAAAACTGTGTGTTTTTTCGGTTTCTTCTGAAGAAAACACGATAAAGCACCGTAGAGCTTTAAACAATCTCTTCGCAAGAAAACGACTGGCAAATAAAGATTTATACAAAATATGTTTTATAATTTTTTTTCAGATCGATACAACTTCGGGTTGGTTGGCCACTGTATTCCTTAACTTGTATGTAATTGTTCAGATATTTATCCTATCGTGGCATGCAAATGAAATATCGGTAGAGGTATGTAAAGTGAACAAATTTTTGATAAGTTATTTTGTAACAATTGGTATATGTATATTGTGACATTCTACAAAGAAACTTTTCCCATTTTTAGGGCTTAGCAGTATCGGATGCCATCGCTGCTAGTCAATGGCAAAAGCAAAGCAAAGAGGTACAAAAGCTGTTAATAATAATGATGATGAGAGCTCAAAAGCCAATTGGACTCACAGCAGGACCATTTTTTCGAATGACAAACTCTACTGCGGTGCAAGTAAAGTGTATTCTATCTAAACTTCAATTCAATGTGCAGAATGTACTTTTTACAGACGATGAAAGTGGCTTATTCCTACGCATCTATAATGACGCAAAATATGCCTGAATAGATACAAATCGCAAAAAAGCGATGATGTTTAGTAGAAAATAAAATATAGTTGTCCCAGCAGCTTTCTAATTTTTATTGCATATTCATATAAGGAATTCTAAGTATATTATATATATTCATATAAGGAAAGTATTCTAATACTGAAAGCGTTAAATTTAAAAAAATTCAGGATTGAAAGTAACAAAGAAACTGGAATAAACATCCGAATTTTCATAAACAATCCGAAACAATTTACGATTTAAAAACATGCAAATTTGCTATTTTATTTTGGGTATTTCCACGATTTCCCTATAATAGAGCAAGAAACTAATATTATATCACGTTTGACTAAGAAGAGCACAGCTGTTAAAATTTTCAATTGATTGGAAAAGAGAAAAAAATCCACTGCTCAATTATTCCATGTTAATTTCCTTTTCAATACGTCTATTTTCAATTATTGGATATACTAATACGCGATAGAATCACCTCCATCCCTACGTGAATCCCTCAAGTGGCCTTTCATTCTTCTACATTTTTTCAAAAGAATTTTTCTATTTTTGAACTAATTATATACTAAGTAGTGAACCGAAATAAAGCACTGAATTCTAATCGACTCTATAGAACAGTCAGATGAGAAAATTCGTTTCCAGTTTATAGTTTACTTTGGAAATATAATAACTTCATATTAAACGTGTTTAATTTACTTTAAACAATATTCGAATTCAAACTCTCAGAAAAGAAAAAATTACTCAAAAAACTTTTTGCTCAAAAAGCTAATTTGAAATTTGTGGGCAGCGCCAAAATTTAATTTGAAATTGTAATAATAGTAAGATAGTATTCCAGCTCGAAGCAACAAAGAATTGGTGTGTAATTACACATTATTGAAAAATTTCGATAACAATACAATAAACAGCTAACAGTTTGAAGTCCTAACTATTAATACCTATATTTACTGGGCTATTTGGATGATTATACATTCATTTTCTAATTTCATTCGTACAAAATCTAATACGAGAACAATTAAATCTAATTTTGCATTCGACTTAAGGTAGTTTGTTCGAAAAATGAGAACAGCCAGACTTATCAGAGTGCCCAAACTATTTCTGTTGCTTTGCGGCCTGTGGCCTTTCAAAATTACAAATAACATAATTTTTAAGAAATTATATAAGTTTTACACTATATATCAGTTGATTGCTTATGTGAGTGTAGTGCTAAATCTTCTGGGGAACCTTATTATTATTCTGATTAAACATGACCAACCCGAGAGAATAATTAGCTCTCTAAATATGTTCATTATAGTATTTGAAACATGCCTGAAAGTCGTCATTTTTCAGGTAACCAAATAGAAATCAAAAGTTCACTTTGCTTAATGATTTATGAATGGATAAATTATTGAGCACTGTTGACTTTGTAGAGTTTTAGTGGATTAACCAAAAGGACACCCACGTTAACATTAAGTTTATTCTTTTTTGCGAAAGAAATCGCAAACAGTCTTGTTGACTAAGCTAGACAGCTAACATGTATTTAGCCTGGGATGATTTCAGCTTCAGAAAGTTCCACTGATGTTTTCTGAGATTTCAAAGTACGAAGCAGCAATGAGAGCCTCTAACGATACTCAAGTGAGGAAATACTACGAACAAGAAGTACAGTACTGCAGAAGAATCAACATATTTCAGTTCCTAGTTACATTTTTCGCATGCGGCGGTTTCGCACATATTTCAATAATGAAAGTGGTGGCTTCTGAAGACATGTCTGAATTTAAGGATACTCCATTCATGCACGATCTTTGGTATCCTTTCAAGAGAGAAAAACACATGCCATGGGTCATGACTGTTGCAATATTATGCGATACCCAGGGTCTGTTTTGCAACGCAGCAAGTCAAAGTACACTTATTTGTTTGATGATTTATGCCAGAACAAGGCTCAGAATTTTACAAGTTCGCCTAAAAAAGTTTGACGAGATTGCCCAAGAACGGCAACACGACGGCAATGCAGAAAGAACAATCAAAGAACTGATAAACGAACATCAATACTTAATTGGGTAAGATAAGATTGGAAAATGAAAAAACCAACCAAAACTATTTTACATCAATAACAGTTTTTACTGGTTTATGAATATTAATGCCTTTTGGATATGTGATAATATAATATATGTATTATATGTAATATTAACATACATAAGTTCTAAAATTCGAACAATTTTATTTCCAGTCTCGCTGCAAATGAAACCTCTGTGCCTTAAAACCCAGTTAAAATTTTAGGAGTAAAATCACTCTCAGATCTGATTTGCCTGCATACTTTGTCAATACATTTATTAAATACTCAATATTTTAACATTTCAGATAGACACTGCTTCCGGTTGGATATCGGTTTTATGTCTTAATATGTATGTAATTGCTCAAATTTTTATACTGTCGTGGCATGCTAATGAAATTTCGGAAGAGGTGCGCAAAGCGAAACTTAAGCGAGACAAGAATTCGAATTTGCTACCATTCAGTTATTTTTAGGGTTTAGCAGTATCGGATGCTATAGCTGCTAGCCAATGGGAAAAGCAAAGCAAAGAGGTACAAAAGCTGTTGATGGTAATGATGATGAGAGCTCAAAAGCCAATTGGTCTCACCGCAGGGCCGTTTTTTCCAATGACAAACTCTACTGCGGTGCAGGTGCAACGCTTTCGATCTAAACTTCTATTCAATATGAAAATTTGGGTTTTGCAGACGATGAAAGTGGCTTATTCCTACACATCCATAATGAGGCAAAATATTCCTGATTAGAAATGAAATGCAGGAAAATGATGAGTACAAATGTAGCGATGTTCAGAAATAGCCAAAGATTTCTTTAAAATGAAAGAAACATACAATTTCCAGTAGTTTCTTAATTTTTGTTGGAAATCTGACCATAAAGTGTATCTTGTTTTGTTGTTTCCAATAGGTATGCCCAATTATTATAAATATAAGGAAAATAAAATATATAATTGATTTCAATCGAGTCAATTACGATTTAATGCGCCAGTTTTAATGGATCACAAAACCCACCTGTTAATATTTAATTCTGCAAATTTTCCTTGCAAGTTGTTTTCAAATTATTTGATGCTGAAAATTAGATAGTGTTCCACATAAAAGACCAAAATATTGGGTTGTAATAAGAAATGCACGTTTTCTCATCTGCAGAAATCTTATTATTTCTCATCTAAGTTTGTTTTGTTGTTTCGGATGATTTCATATAAGAAAATACATTCGTGTGGAACATTGTTTACAAGCCTTAACGTCTCTATTTTAGAATTACAAATTTAGAATTATCCAAATAAATCAAATTTAGAATAAAAAATTCTCAATATTCTTTCGCATCATCTGAAAGCGAGGAACAGCTTTATATATTTCAAGAAATGACTCCAAATGTTTTATTAGATGGATGTTTTTTTACTTGTCAGGAGTTCTTTAGCGGGGGTCCCAAAGTGTACTGAAATTGCAGTATGTAGCTTAGTTGTATATTAATTTATGACATAGTTTTATTTATGTAAAGGTGCATTTTTTTTGTTATTTTTGTTATTAATATTATTATTTTAAGCAATTAAATATATAATTTCGAAACCGTTATTTCCAATGACCGAATAACTAATTTTAGTGTGAATTAGTGCACTACCAAAAAGTTTGTTATTATTTCTCGAAGGCTTAAAAAACTCTTAAAGAAAAACAAAGAATGTATTAAACCAATTGACATAATCAATGACGTAAATCGTGCAGATTATTTTATAAGAGCGCTATGTAATCAATCTCGAGAACAGAAATTTCTTCATGATAAATATACTTTATACTTCATGATACATATTAAGTGTTATTAAAGGCTTTTGTAAAATATCTACTGTGAACGAAATCATCTGTATGTATATCAATAATTCATTAAATCCCGCAATCTAGGCTATGCAAGACAAATCGTCTCTGAACTAATTATATGCCGTTTTGATTCATTAAATTGTGCACTGAATATAAAATGTAGGTTAATTCACTAGACCACTCTGATAGAACACTGACTAAGAAAAAATGAGCGAATAAAAAATGTATGTATAAGTTCACAGCCTTAAAGACATGTATTAACGGTTGATTTTCATTCTGACTGAACTATAGCAATCTATATCACTCACTTGGCAACGAATCATAGATTATAAAATGCTTAAGAACAGCAGTTAATTCCAGTTTTCATATTAAAGTCAAGTTCATTGTTTCAAATGGCCAAGACGTTATCTTTCATACAACTTTCCAAATTTTATTTGTTATTATCTGGCCTATGGCCATTTAAAATAAGTGACAACTTTCTAGTGGATAAAATCTATAGAATCTACACTTTGTGCCAGATATGTTACTATTTATGTGTGATATTCGGTCTTTTAGTAAACCTCGTAATTTTGATTATACGATTCGATCAACCCCAGAGAATTATAGGAGACATAAACTTGTTTATAATAGTCTTTGAGTGCTGTCTCAAAGTAGTAATTTTTCAGGTACTGATCATCATAAACATGTAGTATGCCAATTAGATTTCCTTTCATGTTGCACACACCCTCATTAGTTATATCTTAAGTGGTAAATTTTTCGGTTAATAAGCATTGATGCATTTGCGCCAATATTATTTCGGGACTCACTATATTAAGTTTCTTTGATAAAACTATTTTTGAAATAACATTTATTATAGTTCAAAAGGAATTAATAAAATATTATGAACCGAACAAAAATAAAAAATTATGCTCCTGCATTATCATTTCGACAATTATTGTAAACAGGTTTTTATAGATAGCAAAAATGCTATCGATTTGTTGTGGCTGCTTTCATCATTTCCGAGTGCTCACTTCGTCCCTTATTACCGCTCAGACTTTGCCATGCTAATTTATTCAATATAAGAATCTCTATAATCAAATAAACCTTCTCAAAATAAACTATCTAGATCTGAAAATATACGAATTAGCACTAACCTGTGTTATAATCAAAACAATGCACATTGGCGATCATTAACAGTTATACAATGATGACCACGATAATGATGAATCAAAATAATATTGCATTGACAATCAGACATCAGAAGCAATCATAATAACAATAATTGCAAGCGCCTTGAAAAGCGAAGAAGATTGATGCCGTACCGGTGAACAACCGCAGATGTGCCGACGATACAGTCAGTTTACCGGAGAAAATCAAAGGACCACTGACACAAATTAAATGAAAAATAAACCTAAAGTGAAAATTTAAAAAATGAAAACTAACTTTCTAAACTAACTAAAAAATTTAAATTTAAATGAAAAATAAAACTCAAACGAAATTTGAGGTTTCAAGGCAGCAAAGACCTAAAACAATTGTTTCCCAATTACGAGTTTGTTCTTGTCTCGCCCAAACGTTATGAAATAAACGATATAAAAATATTTATTTTACACTTACTAACCTAGGAAGGAAAAGAATATAATAACAATTTCACGCAGTCAGGAAAATAAATCAAAGTAATTCTTTAATAAACACAAATATTGTTGAAATATGCACAATTGGTTGCAGATTTTGCAGTATGATAGTTTTGAGCAACTCGAACTTTTAAAGTTTGGTTGTTTAAACGGGATATGTAGTTTTCAGTATTGACATACTTATGTTTTGACGTAATAATTCTCAGACGCACTCATCTGTATGCCAGCATGTCTCCAAATAAAAAGTTTTCAGATTTACCTCTACGATAATTTTTCTTGGGAAAATATTTTCACATTTGAAACTCATCACTTAAGATAATTCTTTAATTATATTCTTTTCCCTGCTGGGTTTCAGTCAAAGTGTGAAATTATTTGCTTAGGTCTTTGCTGCCTTAAAACCTCAAATTTAAATGAAAAATAAAACTCAAACGAAATTTGAGGTTTCAAGGCAGCAAAGACCTAAAACAATTGTTT
>NW_026019016.1:7384787-7389084 GCF_020466585.1 Dendroctonus ponderosae | reverse complement strand
CTTTTTCAAAAAAGTTTCTCTATGAAAAACCTGATTTAATAGCGAATTGCAAAATCGCTTTGCAAGAAAAGTACGTCTCAAAATGCTTGCGTACGAAAAAATGACTCTCACGACAAATACCAGTTCACACGAAATATTTTTTATTATGATTTTCAGGTCGACACCACTTCGGCTTGGTTAGCCGTTGTATTCCTTAACTTGTATGTAATGGCTCAGATATTTATCCTAACATGGCATGCGAATGAAATATCGGAGGAGGTGCGTAAAGTAAAAATGTTTTCAAGTGATCCGGTCATTCTAGAAGAGCTAGAGTGAACTAGGATTAAGGGATTTTTAGGGTTTAGCAATATCGGATGCAATAGCTGCCAGTCAATGGCAAAAACAAAGCAAAGAGGTACAAAAGTTGTTAATAGTAATGATGATGATAGCTCAAAAGCCAATTGGTCTCACCGCGGGACCATTTTTTCGCATGACGAACTCTGCTGCGATGCAGGTAGAGTCGTTCTCAACTAAATAAAACTCTATATGAAAATTTTGGTTTTTACAGACTATGAAAGTGGCTTATTCCTACACGTCTTTAATGAGCAAAAATTTTCCTGAATAGATATAAAACGCAAGAAAAAGCTGAGTTTAAATGTCGCACTAATTGGAAGTAGCCGTAGATTTAGCAGAAAATAAAATAAACACACACCTCCCAACTGTTTTCCTAATTTTCATTGGATGCATTAATGCATCTAAAATTCCCTATTTTCAGCTATCTGAAAAATTAATTAAACAATTGTATAATAACCAAAGATTTGTTTAAAATAAAAGAAACATGCATATTCCAGTAGTTTTTTAATTTTCATTGGAAATTTGACGACAAAGTATATCGATATATCGATATTAGGTTCACCATTGTTTCCAATATGGCGAATTATTGTAGTTATAAGGAAAATAAAATATATAATTGATTTCAATCGAAAAAAAACAGAGCCAATTACGATTTAATGCTCCAGTTTTAATGGTTCACAAAACCGACCTGATAATATTTAATTCTGTAATTCTTCCCTGCAAGTTATTTCCAAATTATTTGATGCTTAAAATTAGATAGTGTTCCACATCAAAAGACCAAAATATTAGGTTATAATAAGAAATGCATTTTTTCTCATCTGCGGAAATCTTTTATTATTTCTCATCTAAGTTTGTTTTGTTGTTTCCTTAATGCCTTAACGTCTCTATTTTAGAATTACAAATTTAGAATTAACCAAACAATTCAAATTTAGAATAAAAATGTTCAATAATCTTTCGCGTCATCTGAAAACGAGCATCAGCTTTATATATCTTAAGAAATCACTCCAAATGTTTTATTAGATAAATCTTTTCATGCTTGTCATGAGTTCTTTAACGGGGGTCCCAAAGTGTACTGGAATTGCAGCATGTAGCTTAGTTGTATAATTAATTTAGGACATATTTTTACTTATGTAAAGTTGCAAATTTGTTTTGTTAATATTTTTATTATCAACAATTAAATATATAATCTCGAAAACGTCATTGGTATCGATCGAATAACTAATTTTACTGTGAATTAGTAAACTATAAAAAAGTTTTTTGTTATTTCTCGAAACCTTAAATAATTCTTGCAGAAAAACAAAGAATATATTAAACCAATTGACATAATCAATAATACAAATCGTGCAGGATATTTTATAAAAGTGCTGTAGTCTCGAGAACAGAAAATTCTTCATGGTCAAGATTAATTACGTATTAAGTGTTACCAAAGACTTCTGTAAAACATCTAGTGTGAACCAAATCATCTGTTTGTACTTATATCAATAATTCATTAAATCCCGCAATCTAGGCTATGTAAGACAATTCGTCTCTGAACTAATTATATGCTTTTTTGACTCATTAAATTTTGTGCTGAATAAAAAATGTAGATTAATTCACTAGACCACTCTGATTGATGAACGCTGACTAAGAAAAAATGAGTGAATAAAAAATTGATGTATAATTCGACAGACATAAATGTGAAAAGAGCAAAATCTAAAAAAGTTACATTTTTTAAAATAGAATTCGGTTCAAAATATAAAAAGTTGACTGTGTTAAAGACATATATTAACGGTTGATTTTCGTTCTGACTGAACTATTACGACCTATATCACTTCACTTGCCCGCGAAGCATAGCCTATAAAATGCTTAAGAACAGCAGTTAATTTCAGTTTTCATATTAAAGTCAAGTTCATAGTTTCAAATGGCCAAGACGTTATCTTTCATCAACCTTTCCAAATTTTATTTGTTATTATCTGGCCTATGGCCATTTAAAATAAGTGACAACTTTCTAGTACGTAAAATCTACAGAATCTACACTTTGTGTCAGATATGTTACTATTTATGTGTGATATTGGGTCTTTTAGTAAACCTCGTAATTTTGATTATACAATTCGATCAACGCCAGAGAATTATAGGAGACATAAACGTCTTTATAATAGTCTTTGAGTGCTGTCTCAAAGTAGTAATTTTTCAGGTACTGATCATCATAAACATTGTAGTATGCCAATTAGATTTCCTTTCATGTTGCACACACCCTCACTAGTTACATCTAAAGTGGTAAATAATTCGGTTAATAAGCATTGATGTATTTGCGCCAATATTATTTCAGTATTTCACTATATTAAGATTTTTTTGATAAAACTATTTTTGAAATAACATTTATTGCAGTTCAAAAAGAATTAGTAAAATATTATGAACCCAACAAAAATTATGCCCCTGCATTATCATTTAGACAATTATGGTAAACAGGATTTTATAGATAGCAAAAATGCTATCGATTTGTTGCGGCTGACAGTAAATTTAGATACATGTGTAGAAGCCGGAGACTTTTTTGTTGTTGGAGAACTTGCACACAGCTGTGCCGACGATACAGTCATTTAACCGAAGGGTATCAAATTACGGAGGCTGAATAGAAAGATTGTCTGCGTACATTATTATAAATTTAAATTGTCAGGTATTGTGTAAAAAACTACATTGTCGTTAGTCTAAAAAACTACGTTAGTCAACTATAGAAATGATGAATTTTACAGCGCGGAACATGATACGTAGCTAGGACTAAATATCTCAGATGAATACACCAAGGAATAAGAACAGAAAAAACGGGAGTCACTATGATAAATAAATTATTTAAAGTAGAAACGTAAGAATTAGGTTGAAACATCTAATCATGAGACAAAAGGTTCATTTTCTCTCCTCTCCTTTATGGGAGAGAATATTGAAACATTCTTAAGAAGATTGAAACATTCGAATATAATGAATTGATAGAGTGACAAAAGCGGAAGCATAATTACGAGATATAATTTCCAGAACTGATTGGCAATAATAATAATAAAAAAAAAATAAACTGGGATATCTAGGTCATTTCATGAAAGGGAAGAAATGTGAACTTATATAGTTAGTTAATTTTTTTTCTGTACAAATGCAATTTGGACAAAAATTTTTCTGAAGTTCGTTAAGTTCCTTCTCTATTCACAAATTAGCCGATTTTTGGTGGCATTTCAGCTTTTCCTGGTCCTGTTTATTGAATGTATGTCCTGAAATTCTGTACTCTTGAAATATTTCAATGATTTATACGGAATTCTGCGAGCTGTAAAAATGCTTCTATTATCAAAAGACTCCAGTATTCAATTAGCGTCCCTAATGTAACCTTAATGCGAACTGGAGGATTCTGACTGTTTCAACTCGCTGCTTGGTCAAGAAATATTGTTGAAATATGCACAATTGGTTGCAGATTTTGCAGTATGATAGTTTTGAGCAACTCGAACTTTTAAAGTTTGGTTGTTTAAACGGGATATGTAGTTTTCAGTATTGACATACTTATGTTTTGACGTAATAATTCTCAGACGCACTCATCTGTATGCCAGCATGTCTCCAAATAAAAAGTTTTCAGATTTACCTCTACGATAATTTTTCTTGGGAAAATATTTTCACATTTGAAACTCATCACTTAAGATAATTCTTTAATTATATTCTTTTCCCTGCTGGGTTTCAGTCAAAGTGTGAAATTATTTGCTTAGGTCTTTGCTGCCTTAAAACCTCAAATTTAAATGAAAAATAAAACTCAAACGAAATTTGAGGTTTCAAGGCAGCAAAGACCTAAAACAATTGTTTTCCAATTATGAGTTTGTTCTTGTCTCGCCCAAACGTTATGAAATAAACGATATAAAAATATTTATTTTACACTTACTAACCTAGGAAGGAAAAGAATATAATAACAATTTCACGCAGTCAGGAAAATAAATCAAAGTAATTCTTTAATAAACAC
>NW_026019016.1:7352754-7384532 GCF_020466585.1 Dendroctonus ponderosae | reverse complement strand
GCACGACTTATGGTATCCATTCAATAGAGAAGATTATATATATTTGGTCATTTGTATTGCATTCATATGCGATATGCAAGGACTAGTATGCAATGCAGCGTGCCAAACCACATTGCTTTGCTTGATGATTTATGCAAGAACAAGACTGAAAATCTTACAAAGTCGCTTGCGAAAGTTTGATACGATTGCTGTTGAAGAGTACGAAGGTGATGTAGTACTCGCCGTCAAGGATCTTATAGCTGAACATCAATATCTAATAAAGTAATGCTACTAAAAAGTAAAGAATAATCTGTAATGAATAAACACGTTTTACGTGATTTGCAATATAGTTTCAATTATATTAACGGCATTTTGCTTTCAGTTTCGTTAAATCTTTGAATGACAAAACGCAGCACGTGCTGTTGCTGGAGTTCATGCTAAATTCGCTATGTTTAGCCTCTGGCACAATTCAGTTTACTATAGTAAGTACTAGTAGAAAACATTCTTCCAGACAACATTCCAACTTCGTTTTTATCTTCTATACGTTTTAAAACTCCTATATTTTACAGCATTGAATTTCCTTTTTGAATGTCCCAAAATCCCGCGAAACGTAAAGTAAAGTTAAAATTGTATATATTCTTGATGAATAGTTATTTTAAACATGTTTAAATTACTGCCATGCAAGTGAAATTTTAAATGCCATAAGCTGTTACATTAACCTTAAAATAAATGCGAGTTGTAATGCTATTTATCTTATTTTATCTTAATCTTACGGTTTAAATGCTTTTTCAAATAAGTTTCTCTGTGAAAAACCTGATTTAATAGCGAATTGCAAAATTGCTTTGCAAGAAAAGTTCGTCTCAAAATGGTTGCGAACGAAACAATGACTCTTACGACAAATACCAGTTCACACAAAACATTTTTTATTATCATTTTCAGGTCAACACCACCTCGGGTTGGTTAGCCGTTGTATTCCTTAACTTGTATGTAATGGCTCAGATATTTATCCTAACGTGGCATGCGAATGAAATATCGGAGGAGGTGCGTAAAGTAAAAATGTTGTACCAATTAAGTAGATTTCAAGGGATCCAGGCATTCTAGAAGAGGTTTAAGGGATTTTTAGGGTTTAGCAGTATCGGATGCCATCGCTGCCAGTCAATGGCAAAAACAAAGCAAAGAGGTACAAAAGTTGTTGATAGTAATGATGATGATAGCTCAAAAGACAATTGGTCTCACCGCGGGACCATTTTTTCGAATGACGAACTCTGCTGCGATGCAGGTAGAGTCCTTCTCATCTAATAAAATTATATATGAAAATTTTGGTTTTTACAGACTATGAAAGTGGCTTATTCCTACACGTCTATAATGAGGAAAAATATTCCTGATTAGATATAAAACGCAAGAAAAAGCTTACCTTAAATGTAGCGCTAATTGGAAGTAGCCGTAGACTTAGTAAAAAATTAAATAATCGAACACCTCCCAACTGGTTTACTAATTTTCATTGGATGCATCAGTGCATCTAAAATCCCCTATTTCCAGCTATCTGAAAAATGAATTAAACAATTGTTTTTAACAAAGAATAAGAGCCGATTCAAGATTTTAAAGTAACAGCTTTTTATCTTATGACATGCATTTTTAAGGTGCCTTTATAATAAAAGTAGGAAATATTACGTCATAATCAGACCAAATAAATTAACCTGATGGATAACATGTAGTGTTAACGTTCATTTGCTTATCTATATATTTTTCTTTAGTTTAGAATATGCCCTATACCATGTATAGGAAATCTGAATATTTAAAATAAAAGTAGCTATTATTTCCTCTTCCTCAATTCACAAGATAATCGCCTTTTTTAACTAAGTATACAGTACGGAATGAACTGAAACGAAGCACTTAATTAAAATCGAACTTGATAGTACAGTGAGAAAATACCGTTTTCGACAAATGAAAAAGTTCAAGTACTAATATAACTTAGTTCATGTAAAAATAAAAAGTTTGCTTAAATAAAAATATATTTTGAATGGTGATTCATCAATATTTTATATTATATACCATATATAAATGCACTTTTTACAGTTCTAAACAGCAAAGTTCAAGTTTGCAACTCTTTTATTTCTAGGTAACATATTTATTCATATTTCGATAACAGAGCTCAAAATGGCAATTTTAGAGGTAAAAATATATCATAAAACCTACTTGCCATTATTAAATTTTGTAATTGTTACATACTAGTCGATTCAACAATATTCAATGTTAGAAATTCGTATTAAGAACGTAGTGTCGGAGCTCGAAGGAATAAAATATTGACGTGTAAATAATTAAAACTTTCAATAACAACGCAATATTCTTTATACTTTTACCGGTTAAACCGTATATTTACTGGGCTATTGCGATGTTGAAATTTTAATTTTTTTATACGGCTAGTATAAAATCTAAGTCGCAAACAACCAAATCCAGTATTACATTACAATTAAAGTAAATTGTTCTCAAAATGGAAACTGCCACACTTTCAAAAGTACCCAAACTGTTCCTGTTGCTTTGTGGCCTATGGCCTTTCAAAATTACAAATAACATTTTATTCACGAAAATGTATAACTTTTACACTAAATATCAGTTGATTTCTTATGTGAGTGTAATACTGAATCTTCTGCTAAACCTGGTTTATACCCTGGTAAAACGCAACCAACCTGAGAGAATAATTAGCTCTTTGAACATGTTCATAATTGTGTTTGAAATATGTCTCAAGGTAGTAATTTTTCAGGTAATCGAATTATTATTGGAAATTTTACTGCGCTTGATTATTTTCACTCAAAGCATGCATTTTGTAATGTAATGTGTAAGCTTTTTACTAATATTTATCTAGTCAGGGCTGCTTTCAGCTCCAGAAAGTTCCACTGATGTTTTCTGAGATTTCAAAGTACGAAGCAGCAATGAGAGCCTCTAACGATGCTCAAGTGAGGAAATACTACGAACAAGAAGTACAGTACTGCCGAAGGGTCAACATATTTCAGTTCCTAGTCACATTTTTCGCATGTAGCGGTTTCGCACATATTTCAATAATGAAAGTAGTAGCTTCTGAAGACATGTCTGAATTTAAGGATACTCCATTCATGCACGATCTTTGGTATCCTTTYAAGAGAGAAAAACACATGCCATGGGTCATGACTGTTGCAATATTATGCGATACCCAGGGTCTGTTTTGCAACGCAGCAAGTCAAAGTACACTTATTTGTTTGATGATTTACGCCAGAACAAGGCTGATAATTTTACAAATTCGCCTAAAGAAGTTTGATAAGATTGCTCAAGAACAATATCACGGTAATGCAGAACGTGCAATCAAGGAACTGATAAATGAACATCAAGATTTAATYAAGTAAYTAGTTTTCCGTCTAWTATTTCATAAGTGAAACGKGGATTTCTTCCATATATTTAAGAAAWTGGGCACCGTTAATTAGTGGCTATAACCATTTGTCGAATACTATTGTAAGTCAYAAGGAGTATTMTGTTGCAGATTCGTCCAGTTGTTAAATGATCGCACAAAATATGTTTTGCTGCTGGAATTCATTCTAAATTCGTTGTGCGTTGCTTCTGGAACACTTCAGTTTCTCATAGTGAGTGCTGCAAAACATTTGCTTTAAACTTTTCCTTGGTAAGAGAAAAATGGTAATCTGGCGAAATTAGGATTATTTAACGTTGTTTAAGATGCAAACCGTTTAGCAATAAGATAATTAATAAGTAAACGAGGAGAAATCTTAAATACAACGTAAATTGCTACAGAAAATGTCAGACGAAGTAATATGATAAGATTTAAAAGAAGTGAACGCCAATAGAGCAGAGGCAACTCAGATGATTTCTCTACATTTTTTAACTCCCATTTTTCAACTACTATTTTCCGTTGTTTGCAAATAAATTGGCTAAAAATCTTCAAAAACCGTTTTATTATACAACGATACAATATACATACAAGTTAATAGTTAATAGTCCTGGGGGTGCCTGAGGTTGGCGAACCTCGAGATTTGCACTATCTTACATTAGTAGTTAATATTACATTCTTTTACCGTGGCACTCGACACATGTTTATCATTTTGTGATGACAAAAGTTTGAGCAGAACACCCATGAAAAATCATAAACGTTTACTGCGAATGTCATCTTACACCTTCGTCTCTTGCTACCCGACAGACCGACAATAAGTATACTTTGAGGAATACAGACTGAAACCGTCGATTGAAGAGTATATACTCTTTCAATCAAAGCTGAAACTAAAATTACTGGAAATATTTCTAGATCGACACCCCTGCAGGTCGGTTATCTACCTTTTGTCTCAACTTTTATATTGTGGTCCAGATTTTCATCCTTTCTTGGCATGCTAATGAAATAACGGAACAGGTAAGTTATTTCAATAAAACCAAAACTCCATGAACATTATGACTGTATGATAAAAGTTACTGTATTGAGCCAACTATTGAAACGAAACTTAAACATATTTGGCTATATACGTTATATATCGCAACATAGTAAAAGTCAGTGTCTTTGTAGTGCTGGTACAAATGTATGATTATTAAGTAACTGAAACCTTTTAAATTAATTCGGTTTTAATAAAACAACTTTCAACCCGCTGGTTTTAAAGCGCTCAAAACAAAATAATAATTTTTCTCCAGCTGGTAAACTGACAAACTTGGTAATATTTATGTTCTCAAATAGTATGTTGAACCAGATGAGAAAAATGATTGATGAGTAGTTAAAACAATATAAATATTTAAAAAACTATATCCCCAATCCAATGCAAAAGAACCCAAACCAAAAATCAAGACATGTTTGGTTTTTTACTATAAAGTTTAGAACAATTTTCTTCACAAATGTACAGTTGACATAAGTAGCAAATATCGAGTTTTTTTATGAATTGTGTTTAGCATCGAAAACTCACCAGTTCGACGCAATTGTCACGAAAGCTACCTCGCTTAATAAACAAAAATGAAATAATTAATTTTTATTTAACAATATATCAGCCTATAAAAGTGACTTTGGAAAACGAAAAACTGTTAACTTGGATTATTATTGTATTTTTTTGTTAATCTATTATTAATAATCGACTACAAATGAATGTATTTCAGGGTTTAGGAGTGGCAGCGTCCATTGCTGCTAGTAACTGGCATAAACAAAGTAAGGAAGTTAAGACTCTATTAATTGTTATGATGATGAGAGCACAGATACCATTCGGACTTACTGTTGGGCCATTTTTTCGCATGGCCAACTCAACAGCGCTTCAGGTTCTGATATTTTAATTTAAAAAAACTTAGTAATAAAATTTATCGTTGTATACACGGATTGTTGTGTGATGTTCCATAGAAATTCGAAAAGCGATTTATCAAATTGTTTGTTGGATAAGGGAATGGATGCTCGTTTTGCTATTCGAAAAACAATTGGATCTTTTCTTTTTGTTTGCTTTCTGGAAGTGATTTCTCCATTTTTAGCACTTATTTTTTTTCAAATAAGGAGGTGGTTATTACAACCGGTTATTTTCTATAATATTAAAACTCAGTGATGACAACACGTACCTCATTTAAAATGGCATTATTCTTGTTATCGCGCCGTCTCCTTGAAATTTGGCGATCCAAATGGCCAGTGTGGTTTTGGAAACAGCTGCTCGGAAAATATCTGTGGATTTGCGCCCAAACCACCTGATCTTTTGATTGATCTTTTTCCCTGAATCTTCCCTTCGATGAGTTTCAGGATTCCTTATCGGCTGCCCTTCTGCTTCTCGGCACTTTTTGGTGCACAAAGATTTGGATGCTGCTGTTTGGTCATTTTCTAATTTCGTCAAAAAAAATGGTCTTCTCTCCACTGTTTTGTGTTATCACACCATCAGTCTGCCTGGATAAATCATCTATTATGATTATAAAAATACGAATTCTTTTTTGTGTCTGAAAAATGAATGAAGGTACTTTTTTGGCTGCTTAATCGGACAAATAATTTTGAAAACGTTCGCATCAGTGCGTTTATTAATTTTCATACGGTACTTAGATACAACACTATATACTTGAAATGGTTCCGAAAAAATCAATTTAAAGTTTTTCAGTATGACCTTTCATCAATTGAATATTTAAACTTGATTTACTTTACAGACTATGAAGGTGGCTTACTCATACATGTCCATCATGAGACAGAATATTGGCAAATAAATTCAACAACGACCTGAAAATGTTGCGTAACAGCCTGCTAATCTCCACTATGACACTTGTGCTTTATTCTATGTAATGCATTGACCAATAAATGATAATATGAAAATGAAGCAGTAAATATTTACAAAAACTTACCTTTTTCAACTAGGAAATTGCGTATAAGTTTCTAGTTTCGAAAAATTTGTAGATGTTTTATTTGAATGATTAACTAAACACCTGCTTCCAAACACTAAACTATTTTCAAAAGATATTTGATAACAACGCTGACGCGGGTTTTACATTGTCAACATTCACGTTTTCTTCGTAATTTCGCTTCAAAAGGAAAAGCGCCAATGTAATATCGACTTCGCAAAAGTTCTTAAGGTTTAGATGATTCTTATGATTTGATCAACACATTCACTCTTCCTCGCCATCTAAGTCAACTAGTTTTAAAAACAGTTTATTTCAGCGTAAAAAATAAAAACACTGGTCTGGTTTTCCAACCGAAAATGTCGGGCTTATGATAGGGTCAAATTAATAGCAAAAACATTCTTCTAAAAAGTATATTTGATGTAACAATAACTTTTTATAAACATGTCCTTTCAAATGTATTCGGAAAATGTAAAGCAGCTCCTCAACAGTCGGGACAACTTAAACAATAATTATGAGGCAATACGTCTCTACAGTTAACAATTTGTATTTAAAACTCACTACTAATAATCATTGAATTACTGACAGTAACGGTAGATGCCATTCACAAAATGTAATTTTACTATCCACATAAATAAAGGTTTTCTAGTTTAAAAAAATCACATGCCGGAAATGAATATGAAATGTAAGATGAACACAAAGTCATGTTGAAAATGCTTAAACCAGAGAGCGGTAGAATTTGTCATTTCTGGTAATCACAAAGGTACTTTTGTCAACATTTAATGAATGTGAATTTTAGGCTTAACTAAGTATCAACAGAATTACTAATATGTATTAAAACCAAACTGAATGATATGATCAGATGAGAAACTAAAAAATGATCTTGGAGAACTGTAAAAAAATTTTAAAATGTAAATTATCTTTAGCATCAGTTATAATCCATAATATCCCGAAAATCAAGCAAAGATATTCAGCTTAACGTTCAACATCCAAATTGTATTTTTTAATCTTAAGAATTCTACTTACTGATTTTTATAATTTAATTGATCTTGTTTTTTTCACACAGGAATTTTTTGATTATTCTTATTGTCCGATTGAATTGCATTCAAATCGATGTGAAGCAAAATGACAATTTTAGTGTTATTTATATTTGGATTTAAACTCGGCATAAAATCAGAAATATGTACATGTTAGGCTTCTTCAACGACCATCAAATAAAAAATATCCAAATCTAAAGCGATTAAAAGGTCAGTTTTAACTTATTAAATAAATCGAGATAACTTTTTTAATAAAATTTAAAAAATTAATGACGGAAGTTTTCGGAATGTTTAACCCGATTATTTTGATAACTTTTAGTATATTTTATTATGTACATTAATTGATTATGTTATTTTTGTTAAGGCGAACAACGCGGCACACGGCGGACTAGACATTGTACTTTGAATAAAATCCCTCAATTAAAGTGGATTTAAGATTAGAACTAGTAATAGTTTATTTTTTGGAGCTGGATGCGAGAACAACAGGTATCGAAACACGCTCGATCCGTAGGAATGCACTAGCGATATGGTAAAAATGTTGGATAAACATCTAAAATGTTAACAATATTACAGTACGCTTGTACTGCGAACAATAGAAATATAGTGGAATCTAGAAACTATCAAGCCGTATTAAAAGCGGCTCTAGAGTAGATAAAATCACAACCTTCGATTTTTTTATTATCCTAGAATCTCGTTGGTTTCTTCGCGAAACGGCATTATTCGGTCAAGGAACCATCACCCTACCAAGTTCAGGAAATATTTCTGCTTGAATAGGTCCATATTCCACATGTTCCCCATCAACAGTCATATAGCTGAGGAAAGCGCTTCAGATTGCAACAAATAGTCAAAGAAAACATCAAAATCCTTACCCAGTGTGAGCCATATCTGGTTCTATTCTAAATGCAATAACAGGAATTAGCTCAATGTTTCCTGTGGGGTCTTTATTTTCGGACGATGCGTGTGCTCCAGTTGTCAATCCTATTTTAAAATACAAACATTTTTTTGAAGTGTCTGTGTATTATGGCCTTAGTATGGTATCAGCACATTTTCAAAATTTTGTTTTATGCGGAAGCGGAACAATCCAGATTAAGTTGAATGTAAAATCGCTTATGGAAAATAAGAACACGGAGTATTAGAAACAGAAAAGTTTCACTCACTATTATAGCACACAAATATTAAAATGGTACAAATATGTACAAAACTTAAGTGTAGAAATATTATTTTTTATATTTTAATACATATGTACACTATATTGACTTAGCTTCCAATCGTCAAACTTAGACACAGGGAAATAAAGAGTTAATATACATGAACCAAGCGAACCTTCGTTTCCGAGATAATCATTGTTGAATTAGACCTAGTAAATTTTATTTTAGATCCCGGCCAGTACAAATTATTAAATCCTAAATTAAGTATTATTTGTATGTTTTTTTTTATGTTTCTATAAGAACATTTATACCAAAACTATAAAACATCAAACATAATAAACCGATCATTTGTTGTAAGGTGCCATTATGCCATCGAAGCGATATTGAACTTACCTAAAAGAAACTGCAGTAATTGAGATCTGCTTGCTCCATGCCTGACTATCAGTAGCCAAATGCGCCCGTCATTTAATCGGGCTTCTGGCGCAAAGAGGCAATCTTCTCCTAAATGGGTTTGATATGATGCATGCACCTTAATTAGAAGAAATTCTATGCAAGATTTAACAAAAATATCAACATTTTATTTATTGGAAGAGCATAGTTTTAAAAATTTAACTGAAAACGATTCTATGAATCACGCAGTATTTTTTTAAAGTTGATTTGTTGTCTAGGTATATAGGGCGGTAGTAAAATGTAGTTAAAAAGACAGTTACAAAAACTGGCTCATTCGCATAAATCTGCAAATAAAATTTTAAACTTGCAAAATTTTTCTTCGCGCGTAAATCAACAAAATATACAGGTGAAAAAAAAATCACATATTTTTTTTGAATGAAATCAATCAATTCTTCAATCTAATCCTTTAAGAACAACTCAATGTTTCATGCGATACTACTAGTTGACTAAATTAAAATACGCAATTGAAGATGCACCAGCGAAAGCTAATATCTTTGAAAAATACCCTCAAATTCCTTCCCAAATCTTTTTGCCCTCTATAATATTTTGCATTCAAGCGCAATATTTTTTGAATATCATACTACAAATAACTTGGAACATTTTTCCAAAATGCGTGTCATTTACCATAACAAATCTACCATCGATGCATTTCCAATCTCCTGGTAAAACTGATGTTAGGCTGGGCAACTGTGGAGATGGCCCATACATTCGTCTGGGCCGATCACCTGAATCGACATTATCACCATCACCTAATGAAAAACTTGTTCAAAAAGGAATTTCGTTGATCAACAACAAATTGTTGTTGTCAATCAATGAAATACGAATGGGTAAAATTAATTCGAGTTAAATTTTATAGATTCATGCTTAGAATGTACCCAACAAAATCGACCATCACGATAAAAACGGTCAAGATACCAACACCCATTTTGAGACAAAATTACCTAATCCGCTATCCGTAGTAGATTGATATGAGCTGCCACCAAGAGAAAAATAGGCACTACGTCTAGAGTGCGCACTATACCACGAATCTACCCTTGGCCGCCCTAAAAACAGTACACAAGCAATATAGAGCCAACATAGAGCAACAAACAGTCAAAAGTTAGAAAACACCAAACAATTCATCAAGCTGGAAACCACAAGAATTAGGGCATTTAGAAAAATATCATAAGTATTTTTCCACTGTAAATATTACCTTCGTCTGTCTCCAAATGCACCTCTGAGGGAAAATCCATGGAGCTGCCTTCATTAATTGGACTTTGACTATAGGAACTTGAAGAAGATGAAGGCAGATACCATAATTTCCCTTTATATGATCTTAAACCTATCAAACGGGCTACTGACCAAACTGTAAATCTCGTGCCACCTAACAATCTTAATCTAAAAATGCAATAAAATACCTTTTAAATACATTGCTGAGAACTAAATTCGAAACCATGAATTGTACTAGGCCTGGGTAACACTGCGTTGAAATGCGCTATTGAGTTGTTGCCGCTCTCTGAGTTAACGAGTAATAATCATCGGTTAATGAGTTATAATTCTTTTGTTAAAGCTTTAGGACTTTCTTCGAGTCTCGACTCGAGACTGGAATTTTCACATCTAAAAAAGGGTTATTAACATTTTTAATGAGTAAAGTTTTATTACTTTCTTCAAACAACTAAACAAAGTGAGTCCAAAGAAAGTCGACGAATTTTCTTGTAAAATCAAAAAACTTAATTTTTTGGCATAAAGTTAAGATCATTAAGATTTAGTTCGCCAGTATTTTACAGTAAAACGTTAGGAAAAAAGCGGTTTTTCTGTTTAGAGACAGTGTTGTTGAGAAATATTGACCTAAAAGTGAAGAAACTCCAGTTTCCAAGGGTTTTCCAAATAAATGATTATAAACTTTCGCTTTTCCAGTTCGGGGAAATATTTTTGGAAAAAGACCCAGAAATAAGTATTAGAGCTTTGTTCATAATTCAAAGCTGTAAAAAGTTTTTCAAACATTTTTGCAAAGCTGTTAAGGAGGCGAGTGTTCGAATAAAATGTACCTTATAATTTTTCACAGAAAATACCTGAAGATCGCCAGTATTTTAAGTAAAACTAAAAAATAATGCTATTTCTGCGTAAAAATAATTGCTTAATTGAAACTTTGCTAAAACTGGAATAATCGGAAAATTTAAAGGAACTTTAGAAATCCTCAGAGCGATGAGGGCGGCGAATTTTCCCAATAATTTTTTGTAAACTTTTGCCCTTTGGTCGTTTTTCAAGAAAGTCCTAATTACTTTCGGTAAAAACCTGAATAAAATTATTTGGTTTTGTACCAAATTCGAAGCTGAAATGGGTTTTCTAAAGTTCCCTGCGAACCGATGAATGAAGCGAATTTTCTAGCAAAATAAATTTTGACATTATTGGCTGAAAACACCCGATTAATGTCAAAAAAGAAGAGAATCATCAGAAAATAATGCTTTTTTGTCTTTTCGATTAAAAACTTTTAGTTTCGCGATCAGTTTTGAAGAAAACCTTAATGGTTTTCGGGAAAAAACGGCAGGCATTTATTTTCGTTTTTGTCCCGAATTCGACACTGAAAAAAGTGTCTGTAAAATTTTTACAAAGCTATATTTATAGCTTTTTATAGAAAAGATATTTTTTTTTTATTTAATAAATTTTTCGCGTAAAATTCCTCCAGATCGTAAGGATTTTAAAGTGAAACTACAAAATAGAGCGTTTTTAGTAGAAAGAACCAAAAAAATTCAGTCAAAACTAAAAAACCTCATTTTTTAACAAATTCTACAGTCTTCAGAGGAATGGAGGTGACGAGATTTCCAAATGATGTTATAAACTTTCGCTTATTTTGTTCGTTTTTTGTTAGAAAACTGTTTGATTTTTGTTCCAAATTCGAAGCTGGACAGGAATTTCGAAACTTTTTACAGAGCGCCGAAAGATTCGCAATTCATTTCATAACTTTTCGCGGAAAATACCTTAAGATTGTCAGCATTTTTAAGTGAAACTTTAGAAAATTGAGCATTTAGAAGAAAGAATAACTTGGCTAAAACTGGAAAAGTCTGAAATTTAAAGACATCCTAAAAATATTATTAATAAATGGAATTTAAAATAAATCTAAAAAAAGTTAAAAAAAAATCAACATTTTCCCAGCAACAGAACTGAGTTACTGCGCTGAAATAAAAATTCACTGAGTTGCCCAGGCCTAAATTGTACAGTCATGTATGGATAGTGCCTTAGAATTCAAACTCCTTTAAAATCTGAGCGATGCCATAACATAAAATTATATTCATAATCCTGAACACTTCGATTTTTCCTTTTGCCAACTACTTGATGAAACGACCTGTAGTAGTATGTATATTGCAATTTACACCATGGTTTCGAAACAAAAGTAGGTCACATTATGGTTTGAACCAATATAATCAAGGTAATGTTTCTACCGTCTTCAGCCGATGGACCAGAATGTGATCCAAACTGAGAAAATTACATATCGATAACGATTGTTGCAGGCGGTACTTTTAGAAGAGGAAGCGGTAGAAAGATGTTAAACTTCTAGTGCGATTGATTCTAAAGTGATTTAAATTAATAAACAGAAGATGATGAGAAAAATGTAGACATAGATATCTGAGAAGATGGTGTCATAGAAGAAATTGAGTTCTCGGATGACGAAAACGAACATAGTTAGAAAATGTGCCGTAACAATATTGAATTAAATTAAAAAAGTAATTTAATTTAATTTATATCTACTTGTTGAGTGCTTATTATCCCCACTTTCTTTCGGGTTTATCCATACATTACTGTAAAACAATATACAGGGTTTCCCGTAAGCGCATGATCTAAGATCTATGAAGGGCACTGCGACATTCTTTGGCTCAGGATTCTAATTTTGAAATGCTAATTTTAATATGGGGAAAAGTTTCTTCCAGGAATATCTGCTGCTATTATTTTAACATACAGGGTATTCCGCAAGTACCTGATAAAAAGGGTTCTGCGACATTCTTTGGTTCAGAAGGAGACGATCTGACCTAACTTTTATTAAGAAAAAATGTCTGGCGCCTCTGCTACTGATGATCAAAATTCTTCAAAAAAATTCATGTTTTTGATATATCGGTAGAATGAGACGATAGCTTTGAATCAAATTCGCTGTGAATGTGAATCGTGCCCACGACGTATATTTTGATGAGGCAGCCGAGTTCATTCGCTTGGGGCAAGTGGTGAATTCTTGAGTGCCTGGGTACAAAACTGTTAGAACTTTTTATTTCGTCGCTGGAATCAACAATTTTTTTTGAGTTGATGCACTAATAATTTCTTGACATTTTTTCGCTCTTTGTAAAATCCTGTTGAACAGCATCGTTTCTGCGCAAAATTGTCGAAGTACGCGATAATATTATTTTTAAATAAATCATTTGTCAAGCGTTTTATTGTTAATAACTGATCGATTGATCAAAACTTAGAAGTCTTAGACCGGTCATTCCTTGCAAACGTTTTCGTTCGAATTGCGTTCTTCAGAAATCCGATGAAATAAACGGAGAATGCATAAAATTGTTAAGAAAACAGAAATATTTTTCTGCGCAAAAACTATAAAAGCTATAAGATTTTACAAAGAACACAAAAAGTGAACACACATTAGTGCATCAACCCAAATAAATAGTTGATTCCAGTAACCAAATGAAAGTGTTGACTGTACCAAGACCCTTATGAAATCACCCACACACATCAATTTTTTTTAAAGAATTTTGAGGATCAATAGGGGAGGAGCCTGACATTTTTTTTTAATAAAAGTTAGATCAGCTCGAAATAAATAGTAGCAACAACTACAACATATATTCCTGGAACTGGAAGAACTTTTTCCCCATATTAAAATGCATTTCAAAGCTACAATCTTGTTCACGCACCTTTCACTTTCAATGTCGATATCCGACAACAAACCCCATCCCACAGAGAGAAAAGAATACACAATTTGCGAGAGAGTTTCAACTCTGACTAAGTCCATGGGTTCGCTGTATCCTCGAACTGCTGCCAAAGCCGCTGGCAAAGTTGGCGATGGCAAATATGGTTCATCTGCATGATGGGCTATACTTCGAGCCAACCCATTGCCAGAACCACCAGGAACAACCCCAATTGGAACTGATTTCACTACATCAGACCAGTCAGGACGTTCAAAAATTCCATTTATTATCTCGTAAATGATACCGTCGCCACCCACCTGCAAATTAACATTTCGGTTTGACTGGTAATTTTAAGTTAAAAGTTTTTAAGTTAAAAATTTTAAGTTAAAGTTAAAGTCGAATTGCCATTGGTAAAAATTGCTTTGCGAAGCGCAGACTGCAATACGGGGTCTCCAATGAAGAGCCATTAATTTTTTTTTGGCCCATCCGGTGCTGAACACTACAGTTTCACATTGCAGAAAACCACCTTTCAACTCGATTAGTAGTAGACAAATTAGTAACATCCGCAAAACTAATATTTTGTCGAGGATCAGACCAAGTGCAAATCATTAAAGAAGTAAAGAGTATCGAACTCAAGATGCTGCCCTGAGCTATTCCTGTAGCCAATGGAAATATTAACAATGAGGATTTGGCTTTTTGCCCGTTTTAAGTGATACAAACTTGTTGACAGCGATTTAACGCGATTAACGCTACTTAAGTATTTCACACCATACTTGCTTATCTTTCTCATTAGAAACACGCTGTTTAGCCCAGCATAAAATTAAGTGAAAAACTTCTGATCGAATAGCCAAGATCGTACAAAATAACGCCTCACAAGGGAGAAGATCCTTGGGATAATCACCAAAACGGGACAGTTGGCAATGAGCTCTGCAAGAACAAAGAAGCCGGAACTAAGCAAGTATGGCCATACGCCTTGTGGAAGATGTAGAAGAAATATATGATATACAAACTCAATTAAAATTTTATCAAATGTTACTGCAGAATGAAAGCAAAAAATAAATCGAGTTAAATAATGTCTTTTAATTGTAAATGAGCATCGAGTAATTCATTCAAAGCGTTTAAAAACTGTACAAGAACCACTGTGAGACCAATTTATTTTCAATTCAAAGTCTTTCGACCGAGATGCTGAGAAATCCAGGTACTAAACGTATGTAAATGTAAATGTAAACGTAAATGTATAAAATAAAATCATAAAACCCAGAACAAAGAATAATAAATCCCCAAGAGCCCAATAAGTGCAATAGACCATAGTACGATGCCTCTCACGAATCCTTGATAACATATCTGGACCTGTGCAGTTTTTACAAACCCCAGACGGAAACGAGAGCAGTATCAGCCAGTTGCAAATAATTGTACAAGTAAAAGACACACTACATGGCTCAATTAGCAATTGTGGCCAGGTCGTCCTCAAATGTTGTACCGAAAATTTCCTGTGTATTTTCATATGCCTAATTTGAAAGACACGATTCCAAAACATGTAGTTATTGACAAACCATTCAAGATAAATACCTTTGCTATAGCGTATATCGTTGTTAGAATTAATACGCGAACGATAATCTGATGACTTGCATTAAATCAATATTACAAAACAAAATCTCTTTTGATTGGAGTCAATAATGTTTGTTTTGTTCAAACAGAATGCTCAAAAAAACCTGAACATTTATCAGTTGACGTAGCACTAGGGGGAAATAGAAACGTTTTAGGATATAGAGTCAAATAAAAATAAAGAAATCAAAATAAGCAAATAAAAAGATTTTTGTTTACTACAGAAATATATTGATTTGGGAAGTATAATTTACAAACTAAGAAAGCAATTATTGCAAAACAAATAAAAAGTTTATCAAGCTCAGTTTTATAAGATTATCCCAAATGACAATTTGAAACACCAGTGTCTTGTAACTGTTAACCAGTGTCTTGTAAGTGTCTTGTTCTGGATGTTATATCGTGAGGTGCATCGCAATGCTACCTCAAACTTCACAAACAATATTTTGTAGGATTTTCACGTGCAACAGGTACGAAATCTTCCAGAACCGAATTTGTCTTTAAGAGTACCATTTTGACAATGGATTCGTGAAAACGGACGATTGTTTACTGCAGTTTCTGTCAACAATTGCCACAGTAATTATCGATGGTAGAAGCAAAATCCCGATCCTTCGCAACAAGACTTTCTTTCGGCAACTGGCTTGCTACATACCCTTAAAATAATTTCTCCTAAACCACCGTCTAAAATAAAGACGAACCATTTGATTAAAAAAATGTAAATTCAGTTTTCCGCGTGAAATAATGTAACTAAACGAGTGCGTCTACAACCTTTGTAAGCCATGTTTTTGTCCCATTCTAGTATTAAGCCGATTACCAAAATTCAAATCCAATATAATGATTCGGAAAAACGCAGGTAGAATATTCGGAGAACCATTAAAAGGCGTTTTCTTTATTACTTCAGGAGAATAAAAAAGTAACCATTTTCTGGACGGCCAAACAGATCACTCCCCATACCAGAAAAACAAAGATAAATGCCGCATTTTAAGAATCGCCCTGTATCGAACACAATATTAATACGTTAGCAAGCTTACACCCAATTTAAACGTTTTTGGCAAGGAAAATTTTAAAAAGACGTCTACCAAATTATTTTGAATTTCATTAGCAGTTATCGACGTTTATAATTAATCTTAAATAAACAACATGGGTACAAAGTTCTTGGTTTGATTTAAAAAAAAATTAAATACAATCATACAGATAACCTTGAATAAAGTATACTCTTGCAAGCACCACAAATGGATATTTAAACTATATCACCACATCATTATTTAACTCAATAATCAAAAAAAAACTTTTAATAATTTTTAATACGTGCAAAGGTAATCCCGTACAATTAAGCACAAATGTTAAAAAGCTAATATAATTGATTCGTGACTCGCTTTAATCATTTAATTGGTGTTCTTTTTATGGTCGCAATAACAGATGAATTTTTGCTGAATCAATCAGTTCGTTTGGGGACATAAGAGATTTTTATTTATTTAAGTACACTTGGTACAAGTGACAATTTATCCTCAGTCATACTGAAAAGAAAATATGGACATTTAATGAGGAAATCTTGAAAAAAAAACACAAGAATGTCTGACAAATTTCATGTCGTTGTGATGACATCGGTTACAAATGTTAAATCCAGATAATGATGCAAACACATGGATATAATTGCATTGTTTATAGACATGCATTTTTAAATTATGCGTTGTGCATTTGAAATGACCTCGGAAAACCCTTAAAAAATTAAATGAAAATTCCAGGAAATGTTGCAAACCTGCACCAATTACAAATAAATTGTACATACATATGTATTAGATTTAAATATGTATTATCCACAGAAACCAACTCATCAAATCAAAATATTGCTTTACTTCTGTTGTTTATTTATACATTTAAATGGAGCAAACACGAGACTACACTCGCGATACTATATTATCTTTGGTAGTGTTAATTTTCATTCGATTCAGATCCTTCCTTATCGTGATTTATTCATTATATTTAGTCTTTTTGGGGCACCGTGAAAGGGGTGAAATAGTATGTTGTCCTAAAGTAGAACGAAGGGAAGACTTACAATCGCTATTTTTTCTACACCAGGCCTGTTTCACATAAGCGCACTTTGGCGTCTTGCAATTAAATAAGTCCATTTTGTGTTGGGTCAGGAAGATATAAGTAATTTTTTTACAGTACATTTTTCAATAAGGTCTTAACATACTTTTAATTAGTTAAGTGTTAAATTATATTCGAAACAAACGCGAATTGATTAAATTTTGATAAAGTATATATGGAAGATAGGCTAACTGGAAAGATTTTACTCTCTATTCTACTCAAAGAGGACTTTTGCCAGCTGTTAAACTACTAAACTAAAAAAAACGCTTAAAATAATAAACTTATTTAAACAGTCAATAGAATGAAAACAACAAGTTATAATTTCTAGGGCCAGACGCTCGAGCATTTATAAACAGGATTAACGTGATGCTAAAACCAACTAACTACACGAAACATGGTTTAAATCTTCTAATTGAGAGGGCAACCACATCCATAAATGTCACCATAATCGTTCGAAATCTCCGAAATTCACTCGAAATCCGCTAAATTTCACCAAAAAAGTACATAGAAATGTGCATAAAATTTCATGAATGTCTCCTATTTATTTTCTATGCGATTTCAACTTCACAGCAAGCTTTTAATGGTTTGAAATAAACGTTTCCCGCAAAGTAAGACATCTCTAAATGTATCTATAAATATTACAAAAAAATCTGATACACAAGATGTTTCATAATAGCATGCATTTTGTCAAAAGGAATTTTTGTATATTAAGTATCCTACTATAAAACATTTTCATTAGTAGCAAAATTCAAGACTTTACACTACGACGCTGCTCAAAAATGAGTTAGAACATTTGTCGCCTCGACCAATTTCATTTTGAAGATATGGGCAATGTTATTTTAATGATTGAAAAATATAATTAAAATTAAATGTAAATATTATTCCAATGCAAAAAACAATGAGAAATCTACGGAAAGTTAGCGAACAACTTTTTCTTTTAGGAAAGGGATTTTCAAGAACCTTTTATCGGTTTATCCAGCATGTGTTGGGGACGCACGAAAGAAAGCCGTTTTGTTCGTAACGGTAAGTCCATTACGAGGGTATTAATTCAGTAGGCACATAAAAATGTATTTAAGTATGCACGTTTGATGTTGAATGTTAATGGACATTTGATTGGTGCACATTTTTGTGAAGAAATTTTCAGCAAAATTTGCAATTTCTTCAAGAATATTTTCGTCTGCTTCTCGATAATGTGCTTCCAGTATAATACGTTTCCACCTTCAAACAACAATTGTCCGACAATATTTAAATAAAACTTATAAAGAAAATTGTATAAATATAAACTGCGCAACAAAATAAACCTTACACGGCCAAATTTACTCGAAACTGGATAAATTCGGATAGCTGCGATCGATTTTATTTCCGTTTGGACCACGATTTAGTCCAATTCTTTTTCTGTCAGTCCGTGGTTTTGGGAAAGTTAAGAACATTCGATAAGAAATTTTCAACAGCTTATTAGAAACATTTACGTTTTTTTAGTATACCAAAATGTGGGTATGTTTCTGAGCAAAGTAAATTCTGTGTCCTTAACATTCAGTTTCCAAATCTGACAAATTATGCGAACTCAACCTAAAGTAGGCCATCGTTGATCTTTTTCTTATAATAGAGCTCACCCGCGAATTTATCAGAACTTTCCTTTCTATTTTACGTTGTTCAATTACGATCCGAAACTTATGCGTAGGTATGTTTAATTATTTTTAATAATTTAATATGAATGAAGAAGACTAGACAATAGTCTATAAAGTTCGCTTGATAAACATGTATCTTGAATACTTTTGTTTTATGGATATTACTTGAAATTCAGCTTAATTAAGGTCGAGACATACTCCTAAAAATGATGAAATGCGAGATAAAAAGGTGATTTATCTCACACACTAACTATCCATATTTTCAAGATACTTAAGTAAGTATATGATTGTTATTAAGTTCTCTAATTCTGACCCATCAAAGCATATGTTACATCAACTGATTAATTTAAATTCGGTTCTCTAGAGGAAAATGTAATATAAATCCGCAAGCAATTTAACAAAATGGTACTCTCCAAAAACTCACCCCAATGATTCCCGTCCACTGAAAAACATTACTGCTTCTTACAAAATCTCTGGCAAAGTTGTAATGTTTTGTTAAATATAAATCGTAAGGAATCTCAGCTTCATTTAGCACAGGTGCGACTTTTTGTTGAAATATTTGCTTGCCTTTTCCAGCTCCGCTTTTGGGGTTGCACAAAATGAGCAGCCTTCGTGTTTCTCTATGCCGAGTTATTATGGAATTCTGATTTACAATAGAGCTAGTTAGAGTTTCCCCTTTCATTAGTTTCTTTAATACACATCTCCATCTTTGAGCTTCCTTGTTATTGTCTTCATACTTGTCAAATGATCTAAACCTTAACGTTATAATTGTTCTTTCTCGTTTTTTATTTGCCTCCTTTGTTCCTTGTAAAATGTAGGCATACACGTACAAGTAAGCACTGATATCTGAATCATCGAGATCAGTTGAATTTTCTTCAACGACTTGTAAACTATCAGATCTAGGTAGAGACTGGCAGGTACAGTGTCTAGCTCGTTTCTTGCTTCTTAAACATTGACAACCAATAATATCCTTTAATTGAATGATCTGCTCTTTAATATTGTCATCATTGTCTCTAATCAAATGGAGGCCCTTCTGAGTTAGTCGAACTTTGAAAGTGTTTTTCTTCTTAGAGAGAACATAGAACGTTTCTTCTAGCAGGGTTTTGTTTTGATTAGTTTCTTCCGACGTTTTTATTTCCATTTTAGGAATAAACACTGCGAATATTAATTAATGTATAAGAGAGAATGTAGATCGTTTCAACTTTACGACTATTATTAAAATCAATTTAAAATGCAACAATATATAGATAGCTAAAATGCAATTAAAATATCACAGCTTAAGTGAAAGTTGCCTGCTATTACAAGGGCATTATACAGTAGCTTACAGACCATACTGGGAACAACAACGAGCACTAAAGGAAACACATTTAAACACATTCACTCTAGACTGTTTTCGCGTGTTTTAACAGCTGTAATTTGTAATTATTGGGTATTTACTGACAGAACACGTGCCCAGTCCTGTCAGACTAAGAGCCTCGCAGAGAGTCACGTTCTTATCAGTTTATTTGTATGGACAAGAGAGAGAACAACTTAGATTCTGCAACAATTAACGAGGGGGGGCGCTAGTTTACCGCCATTAAATCATAACCACAGATTATCAAACTATATGTAATAGTCATAATAGGTCATAATAAAGCCATTGTCGTTGGATGCAAACAGAGTTTCAAGTATGTAGTTACAAAATTGATACAAAAAATGAGGCATATTGATCAAACAAGAAATTTTTCGGAGTTTGGAAGGCACAGCATATAAAGAGTTTAAAATTTATTTTAACTGTGGTACGAATTGGCAGATCTCCAACCAACAAAAACACTTTCGTATCATCGTACCATGATATAAACCTTTGAATATAAAACTAACGTTTTATTAGTTTTATATTCAAAGGTATAAACAGATGCATGGAACACAGGATTTATTTGCATCCATGGTTGAAAATGATACTGATGATAATAATCTGTAGGTTGACACATGGTTGACAGAAGTAAAAGTGACGTCTTGCGTGACGTACGTGAAATTCCAGAAATCCGATGTCACAACAACAATATTGCCTATTAGTCATAATGTGAATTTATTCAATAAAGGTTTCAAAGTAAGTATGTGCCCTGTTTGTTGAGCTTAACCGTGTGTGTTGTGAAATAGATTATCTATTTAATGAATTTGCTTTCTGCTAAAAAGTGCGCTTTCCTAAACATATTAACCATTAAATATTTGCCACATTGCTGAAAAAAATCACCTGATTTTTATATTTGTGGAATTTCTCTTTCTCTTCAGAATGCCAATTCAGGCCCCACAGTGGACAGAGTATTTAACGTGTCCAGTTTGTTGCAATGCATTTGACGACCAACTTCGCAGTCCCATTAGTTTGGGCTGCGGACACACAATATGTAAAGGATGTTTGTCCAATCTACATAGAAAACAATGCCCGTTTGATCAAACGTTAATCAACGTAGATATAGATAATTTGCCTGTTAATACAGCATTACTACAGCTTGTCGGTTCGAGCACAATCAACGATTCAGAAGATACATTTGACAATATTATTATACCAAGCGACATTTTAATCGACTACACAAAATGCAGAAGAGATGTTGAGGAATTAGCATTATATTTAAAACCACACTCAAATGGAAGTGGCAGTATACTATCCAGGCCTATGCAGAGGAAGTTGGTCACACTTATCAACTGCCAGCTGGTTGAAGATGAGGGAAGAACAAGAGCCATGAGAGCAGCTCGATCTTTGGGCGAAAGGACTGTTACTGAATTAATTTTGCAACATCAAAACCCTCAACAGCTTTCAGCTAACTTATGGGCAGCTGTTCGTGCAAGGGGTTGCCAATTTTTGGGTCCAGGTAGGTGTATTTATTTTTCATAAACACTTTAAACCAGTTCCAAGTATTTCCTTTAAGTTGTCACTTTATCATTATCATTATCACACCAACCAGCGAAGAAACCTAGGAAGTTCGTGCTAATGATTTTGTATCTTGATAGCTGGCTGATCTGTACCTTCCATAAATGTCCTTTAATGGTGATTACTTATAGGTATTAGCAAATTAATATGATTGAACATTTCGAATTCATGTGCGTTCTGTGTGACCTTTGTTGCTACCTAGTAGTTTTTTGTTATAAGTAAATGAGGTACCTATTAAGTATATATTATGACGTTGTGACCAAAGATTGAAAACCATAATAGTTTTCATCAATATTTACATTATAATATATTTGTCAATCCGTTACTTGTACTTCATTATTCACAAAGAACTTTGTTTGAGGAAACACAAAGCAATTATTGTTGTTGTTCGTATTAACTTATCTTATCAGATTCTTTCAAAAGAGAAATCACTTCCTTTGTTTTCTATGGAGAAACACACAGATAAAACACTAGTGAATTATCACTAAAATTAGACATGTATTTACTTTATTATTTTGCGTATAGGGACAGGGTCATTCGTGTGAAATGGGACATTGATAAACTGTTCGAGAGGGAATGCACGAAATGCTTTTACTTGAATAACTTTTACAGAAAGTACTTTAATTCGTTCGTATTACTCAAAGTTCATGTATTATGAACTGTGAAACATACGATTAGTAGACGCAGCTTTTTACAATAGAATAACTTTTTGACATTTTTGTCTATAATTAATGAATCATTTTACGTCCATTTTTAAATGTGCATAATAAACCCACTGATCATCTAAGAACGTACATGCGAAATTGGAAATAGTATTATCCTGGAAACAACGAACAGAGCAATCGGAAACATTTGACCGAAATACATTCAATTAAATTGGCGAATGCAAAATGCGTTTAAATTTCGAAAATCTATTTAAATTTTGAATCAATGCAAATGAACCCTCACAACAGTAATATTAATTTGTTTATAACAAAGAAAGAAAGTTTACACTCGACAATGTGGAAAATTTAGGTCAGGGCTCTTAACGAATTAAAAGAAATATATTTTAGCTTTTAATGTACTTGTTATACAGGTTGCGACTTTATTTTGCTCAAAAGAAGACGATGTAACCTAAATTTTATTACAAAAAAATGTCGAATTTTGCAACAAAGTTACAGTTTTCAAATATCGGGAGAATGATTCAATGGATTTTAATAAAACTCGCTTTGAATCTGTTCTTATGTAATACTCATATTTTCTCGAGAACATTCACATTGGGAAAGTGGTGAATTCTTGAGTGCCTTAGTACAGAAACTACCAGAAGGTTTTGTCAAGAGGCTGGATCAACTCATTATTGTTTTTTGCATTTTTGTGCTCTATGTAAAATCTTGAAGCTCTAATAGTTCTTGCGCAAAAAAGGATTTTTGGTTTTTTACCAATTAACAATTTTAGACGTTCCTCCGTTATTTCGTCAGATTTATGAGGAACGCAATTCGGACGACAACGCTTTCAAAGAACGACCGGCCTAAGACTTGGACCATGTCGGTTAATTAACAGAAATATTTTTTTGCGTAAAAACTGAATGCTAAAAGTTTTTACAAAGTTCGTAACAATATCAAAAATAATTAGTGCATCCAAATGAGAAATAAATTAGTTAATTCCAATTTCCAAATGACCAACTTTGACCCCATCAAGAGCAGAGAAGATAAACATTTTTTCACAAAAAATTGAGCTAATTGCAAAACGAATCATTATTGCGTGCAGATGTTATTCAATTTGTCTGTCTTGTTTTGTTTCAGTGATTTTTACCTAATGCAACTTAACTTCTCAAAAATTGCTACTGATTCTCCTCAGCTCAATAAATTAATAGTCAAGTAGTGAAATTGGTGAAAATGTATTCTGATCTAAGTTTTATTGCAAGACAATATTTTATTATTTGTCCAAGGTATCCGTAAGTTATACAAAATTGTATTTCAGCTATGCAGGAGGAAGTCTTAAAACTCGTTCTTCTTGCTCTCGAGGATGGTTCAGCACTATCTCGAAAAGTATTAGTGATGTTTGTGGTTCAGAGATTGGAACCTCACTATCCACAAGCATCGAAAACCAGTATAGGGCATGTAGTTCAATTGCTTTACCGAGCATCCTGCTTTAAGGTACTAATACCGCATTGTCGAGGAAATTTTTCAGTTGATTTCATTTCCGTTTGCTGTAGGTATCAAAACGTGAAGGCGACTCATCTTTAATGCAACTGAAAGAGGAGTTTCGTACATATGAAGCATTGCGCCGAGAACATGATGCGCAAATAGTGCAAATTGCAACTGAGGCTGGTTTACGAATTGCCCCCGATCAGTGGTCCGCATTGCTCTATGGAGACACTGCGCATAAATCGCATATGCAAAGTATTATAGATAAATTGCAAACTCCCCAATCTTTCGCTCAATCCGTGCAGGAACTTGTAATTGCCCTACAAAGAACTGGCGATCCGGGGAAATTATCTGTGTTACGAAATCCTCTAGAGCTGCTAGCCGGGATAGATCCAAGCCCAGGTATAATATAATTCACTGGACTAGTTATTTTAACTAGTAAATAACCTTATGGATTTCTGATTTATCAAATTTAATTTTATCCAGCAATTCTGAACTGTTGTTCCACTTTTACTGGTTTTAAGCGAGAGCTTGCGAGTTTGAAGAAAATATGAAAAGTTTTCCAAGTTTTTAATCCGGTTTCAGTTGGTCATTAATTAATTGAGTTGGTGCTCAACCGAAGGCTTTCATATCTTGCAAAAACTTAGCTGATTGTGAATACCCTTGCTAGTTTATTTAGTGTAAAGAATACTCGGTGAAATACCTACTCTGCATATGATTACAGAATTATCATCACCAAGCTGGAAGGATTGTACTGAATGTTTGGAAGCGGTGAAACAAGTGGTAGCTGGCCTTGTGGAGTTTATTCAGCAGCATGGAAGTAGACGAGTGCAAGATACGTCTCACTCGCAACATGCAAAATATAAAATAAGCATGTGTCGAGACCTGACACTGAGAGGAAGTTGCCCGAGAGGAGCAAACTGCACGTTTGCTCATTCAAATGAGGAGTTGGAAAAGTAAGTCGAAAGACATGGAATGAAGAATGACGGAAAATAAATAGAAAACCACATAACTTACATGATGTTTTGACTCTTTTGTCAATGTTGTTTCATTTGGAAACTTTCAATTTATTGTTGTACTTGTACCCGACAATACGACTTTCTATTCTTGGACTTAGAAAGGAAATCCAAAACGATTGTATTTTAATATTTAATATATTTTTTTCAGATATCGTGCAAAAAATAGAAAGAACACCAACCGCAATAAGGATCATCGAATCGAAAACCAATCGCCCGTTGAAAAAGTATTTCCCCAACCCGAAGAATACTATTCTGTATCAAATAATAGTCCTGTGAGTCCAATACCATTGCAAGCAGTGCCCATTTCGATACCGAGAATTAGTTACGAGATTCCCTTCAATCCAAGTTACCAGCAAAATCATGGGCAATTTTCGCAGCCAATGTATTCTCAGAGCGCGCCATATCCTTCACAGGAGATGATGTCTACTCCGGCTCATAATATGGTTCTGGCAAATGGCAACCCGATTTACCCAGTGAGATCGCAGTCAGAGTTTCAGGCTGTTCCGAACAATCCTGGGCAGAATAATGAGAATAACCGACGAACTGGGTGGGATCATATGGTATGTTCTTTTTCATATTTGCACATATAATTATCATACGCCTACAATCTCATCAAGTGGTTAAATTACGTTCTGTTATAATTTTAAATAGACAGGAAATGTTCAAAATCAACTTTTTGGTGACATTGGAACGACACGGTGTCTAATTAAAATCGTACTTTGCCTATTGTTCAACTAGTCATTTTTCTATAAAATCTGTGTACAATGTTTGATATAATTATGAATGAAATGAAATTATTTGTTCGTTTAAGCCGCTAAAAAAATCCCCTCGTTTAACTTTTCTTCTTCATTTGTATAATTATGAATATATTTTGATTTGTAGTTAAATTTACGTATTTGCTTTTCAGGCTTTAAAGCACCAAAACTACTTGGCACAGAAGCTGCCTCGCAATCAAATGAAAAGTTTACCAGAACTCCATCAGCTTAAAAAAGAAGTTCTTAGTCAGTTAGAGAAGGTGGTGGGCAAAAATGTTGCCACGGAAATTTCCAATAAGGCAACAATTTTGGCCCGTCAGGAATCTCAGCACGACTTGGATAGTCCAACATCCCCTTATCATTTCCTAACTGGCCATATTAACGCAGGTAATTAAGTACTTAATGTTTCTAACTGAATTATTATTTGATCCATGTTAATAATGTTATTAGGAATTCTCTGAATTTTCATTGTGGCTGAAATATAATAATTCTATTTGTTATAGGTCCTACTTTTGTTAGATCTGATTCAATATTAGCAGCAGACGATGACTATGTTCCTTACGATTCACCGTCTATTAGTAAATTCGGACCAATTTCCAGGATGCCGAAAGATGGAAACGGAATTGGCCAATCTGTACCTGCTGCACACAGAGACGGAAGTTTATCGTCAACTATGGTGAGTATTTAAATTAAAAAACAAAGTTTACTGTACTATTAAAATAGTTCTAAACTACAAAGGAAACTTCCCAAATCTACTGAAGTCTAACTGCACTTCCTCAATCGCAAATTCTCTATTTTTTTAGTGGGATCTGCTTGTATTTATTTCATATTTACTATTTCAGACGCGGAGACCAGTTTCATCTGGAAGCCCTGTCACATCGTGGTATATTAATAATAATAGTCACTATCACCAAAACGGAGTGCCGTCTGGCCACCCAATAATAGTTCCTTCTGCAACTGGGATTAATGATGCATATGTTACGTTTGGTAAGTGTGTATGAATTAACAAGGTATTAACAATGAATTTAAAACTGCAAACTATGTGCCGCGGGCGGGTTTGAGTTTTTGACCGTTTGTTTCAGATGTATTATTAAATCGCGGGAAATATACAGGGTGTCCCACCGGAGACCGCCTCGATCGATATCTCGCAAACTATCATTAGGAGAAATGTGAAAATTGAATAGTGTGCCGAAGTCATTGAGGGGAAGCGATCTAAAATATTTTCAAGGTGGCCACACTTCCGGTTATACCGGAAGTTGGTACCAACTTGCTTATTTTAATTGAAACACCCTATATATTATTACAGTTTTAAATTCTGCTCCAAATTCTAAACATATTTCATGTATAATATCCTATACCCAAGTCCATGATATATTTGAAATTTTATGTAAACAATTACAGTTGCAGCTACTTGTTATTTCTTGCTGAAAAGGACCTACTTAAATAAAATTTCGGCAATTTTTTTATAACTATTAATACGTATAAGATAAGTGTTAAAAAAATAAGTTTCAAATTGGAGAGAGTGGAGAATTAAGTAGCACAAATTTTCTTATCGGAAAAATTGAAATTATTCGAGTGGTTGCAACTGTTATTTTTTACATAAAATTTCAAATATATCAAAAACGGTTAGACTTAGGTATAGGATATTATACATTAAACATATTTAGAATTTGGAGTGCAATCCAAAAATCTTATAATATATGTGGTGTTTCATTTAAAATAAGCAAGTTGATACCTACTGAGTATTTTAGGTCGCTTGCCTCCAATGACTTCGGCACACTGTTCAATTTTCAAATTTCTCCTAATTATGGTTTGGCAGAAATCGGTCGCGGCAATTCCCGGTGGGACACCCTGTATATGTTTACCTGGGCTTCAAACAAAACAATTATCTGTCGATTCGAACAAGACTTAATATGCGTGTACAAATCAGGTACAAGCTGGTCTTCCAGCCTCCAAACGCAAATCTGCTCCATAAATTCCGCAAACCTGCACATGCCAGCAGCATAAAAGCAATCAAAGAAAAACTACAGCCCTGGTTGCCATCTACTTCAACAAAATAAGACGGTGTCCGGATCCGACGCCATTTAGTGGCTAAAATTTAAAAGAACAGCCGCTACTCTGGGTATAATCTTTTTCTGGATCACCTGCAGCCTGAAGGGGCTGACCGGCAATAAAAATTGAATAGCCGGATAGATCCTGGCCGCTACAATTTCTTAGCACGAAACGTTTATCAAACATAATTTGTTTAGTGTGTTAAATTTGGGAAAACCAGCGCGAAATTTAAACTGGTAGGCCAGGACCACTTGCGCCTCTTAGGCGGTCTCCCCTAGAACACCACAAAGTAATAAACAATATTTACATACCTTTAGGTACTTTAGTCTGGATTATGGGGTAATATTAACTTTAACTTTACAGCAGAAAAATATTAGTAATCGATATGTTTGCTTCCAAGATAATTTAAGGTAAGTTCGCAACAGAACACCCTTTTTTAAATGACAAACGTGACCATTTAATGTAGGAAAACGGGGCGAAAGAAGTTAAATTTTGTCATTTTGAGTATTCGCTATTTAGAATACAAGAACCGTTTAGTTTAGAGTGTTAGGAACAGAAAAATTCCAATTACCTGTATACCTTTGATAAACACCTAGTTAATTCATAAAATCTGATTTCAAATTGATTTTGCAAAGATCAGTTAAAAACGTTTGAGGAACGCAATCCAGAATCCAGAAACTCCCTCGTCTTTCCTCTTCGAATAAATATACAACAGTATAATAAAGTACAATTCAATAATATAGGACTAAAAGCTGTACATCTACATGGCAACCAGAGGTAAAGTAATGACAAACTTACCGAAAGCTGCATCGTGCCACCTGGAAAGAAAGAAGAAAATACGTTTAGTACAGCAGGAACTGAATTGAAATCAGCAAACTAAATAGAGAGAAATATAAAGAATGCATAACACTTCTGTTGCTTTTCGGAAAACTGAAATCAGTTGAACCTAAGAGATTTATAAATCAGAGGTTCTTACCAGCTTTCTGAAAGCTGGCGCCGTACTCCAGTTTCTACCCATTAATGCTCCAAAAGGTGACACCTTGA
The DNA here is from genome assembly GCF_020466585.1 of Dendroctonus ponderosae. Classification (NCBI taxonomy): domain Eukaryota; kingdom Metazoa; phylum Arthropoda; class Insecta; order Coleoptera; family Curculionidae; genus Dendroctonus; species Dendroctonus ponderosae. The sequence goes on along the minus strand of NW_026019016.1, from coordinate 7,355,516 downwards.
ATACACACTGAATATTAACAACAATTTAAAAACTTAATTGCACTTGCACTAAATCCTTCAGTTAACGGACCGGATGATCTACAGCAACCACTTTATAAATCCCCGAAAAGACCCCAAGAATCTACTACCTATTTCGTTTGTTGCCCGTTAGAAACTGAACATTTGCTTTGCTTTTGGAAAAAAATCATGCTAAATGGAAGTTTTCACCGGTTTCACACACCGAACTACAGAACCAACATGATATAATAATCTGCTTTATCGCCCTTTGGATGACTAATTCCTTTGCTTCGCAGTTCGATTCCAGTTTTTTTGTTGTTTACAGTGTTGTTGAAACTTCCAATGTATATGGCTATATTTTCAAAGACACGTTTCGAGTTTAAACTGGTTTTGATGATCGCCGTAAATAAAACACCTTTTCCAGCCAAATATAAACAACTCCGACCATAGGGCGGAATAGACTTTGCACCATCGTTTTAATCGACTTTTATGAAATTTTGAGCCATTGAGCTTGATATTTGAAAATTTTGACGATTAGTATTTTGCTCGATTTTCATGAGATTTAATTTTTAATGCGGATTTGTTGTGTACAGGGTTATTGATTGAACTTTGGCCACCCCGTTTTTTCATCTAACTTGGAATTTAGTAAAAAATATTAAATGCAAAAGTTGTAGATATTAACGTTAACGTAAAGTTTATTTTAAGATAATACTAATTGATACAGGGTGTGTCAAATTCAAGTGGCAGACCAAACTTACCTTTTTTAAATGAAAGGCAGTACTTTTTATTGCATATTCGAATTATTCGCACAATTCTAGGCTTATTCGATATAAATGTTCTATAATGATTTTTAACTGTTTTTGAGTTAATAACCAATATTGATTGAACTTTGGCCACCCCGTTTTTGAATCTAATTGGAAATTTAGAGAAAAATGTTAAATACAAAAGTTCTAGATATAAACGTCTAGTTTAATTTAAGACAGTAACAATTGATACAGGGTGTCTTAAATTCAAGTAACAGACCAAACTTACCTTTTTTCATAAATTTACGTTTTTTGTAAACACGCCAAGACTTAGCTATTAACATCCTAATACCATTCGATAGGTAATTAAAAATTGCATTTCCTGGTAACTTAACAAAAAATGGGGTTGTATTTGAATTAATCAAGTTATAGCGACTTAAAGTTCATGGCAAGTTTATTATAATTGGAATAAAAATAGGATTTTTTGTTACACTTTACTACAAATTACGGTTACATAACTTAAATTATTGTAAAGTATTTGGCACATGAAAATTAGATTAGATTTTGATAAAATTCGGATTATTTAAAAAACCGAAGAAGAAAAAGATATATATACAGTTAAAGATGTATGTATTAATTATTGAAAGTCGAAACTGAAAATGCTAATTGGTTCATAGACAGTATGGACTCGGCGGCTGGGACAAACTTATTGAAAATTTGGTTGTTTTATTAAGAAAAACGATCAGATGGCTGTTGGTTAATGCATTTATACAGTCGCTGGACATTTTTGAGATTTGGGAGACTAATTATTATCGACGGACTGTTTGCTCCACTGCTACTTATTTTGTTGATTTCTCCGGATTTCCTTGTTACTGAAAAAAGAACAATATTTTTGCTGGAATCGTAGGGATTGTTGGTTTTGTAATTGTTTCTCAGCATAATTCGAATTCTCTGATTTATTCTTTGTGTCTCAGTCAAGAGCGCCATTCTTGCAAACCACATATAATTATTTGAATTGCGAAGTGAAACAACTCAACAATCAGACATGACACGAAAAGCATAATTGAATTATTTGACCGATTTACAAAAAAATCAGTATTCTCATGGGTAATAGTCAGTGATCAATTAGGGCATTTAATTTAATTTGAAATGAAACTATCAACCGTTTTTGCTTGTTGATTGAAATAAGAGCGTTATCAACCAAGGAAATTCCTCGATAACTGCTGAGATTTGATATAAAAAGCTTCCTTAAAATTCGATGCGGAGCCGAGCATGTTTGCGTTTATCAAAGTTGAGAATCAGACGACAATGTTCCGTTAGTCTTAACAAATGTTTGTCATCCAGGTTCTCCACACCTAATACTTCACTCAAGACTTCAAGACACCCCCACCAAGGAACTCATAGCCGAGTCTCAACGCGTTCAAGTTCAGCTGCGAAATCTTGAAAAACAGTTAAACAATCTGAAGCTTGCATCTCAAGGCGTCACTTCGTTGAGTGAGAGAGAACGGTTGACGCAGCAGCTTCAAGTTATTGAACAGGGTATTCAGGAGAAGCAGAAGGAAGCTTGCCTTGTACGTTTCTTTATCTCTTTTTAGCTAATTACATATCACATTTTCTGATTTAATTCCAGAATAAAATTGTATATTCACTGACTCAAGCAAATCGCTCTCATCATGGAAATCTGACTGGAAAGTCGGCTGACGATGCCATGTATGAGCAAGACATTGCCAATGACATGCGAAAGCTGGAGCTGCGGCTCCAGGAAGAGCTGGAAGAATGGAGCGGTGAGGATTCACCTAAATGACCCATTTGGTCCTAGTAAGGGTAAAAATATGCAGTTGAGTTTCGATACACTTAAAATCACAATTACATGGTCAATAGATTAGAGATTCAATACAAGTATCGGTTTAAATATTTGAAATATTGCCCGAAACGAAGTCTGCTGATATTTGCTATTTCAACGATCAATAAATTCTTAAGGCTGCGTTAAAAATCCCGATGCTCGCAGACAAACCTAGCTAA
>NW_026019016.1:7346947-7351755 GCF_020466585.1 Dendroctonus ponderosae | reverse complement strand
TCTTAACGAATAAGTGATGACAGTGTCTGTGAGATAGCAGATGACGCTTATTTTTGTTCTTGATCCCATTTGTGAATTAATTTTTTATTGGTGGTTGGGCATTCTTATTCATAATAAGTACCAACTAAAGAATTTCAATTTTAATGAATTTGGCAAGACGTTATTCCAGTTTTATGGGACATTGAGGTGCGTTTAAAGAGTATATTTGAAGCACACTGTAATATCGTTGAAATCAGTTCAACTCATGATAAAAAATTTGGAACGATGACCAAGTATTTATAGCAAATATTTTCCACATTTATATATATTGTGCTTCAAATGCTTTTTAAAGTGTTCTTCATATAAGGGTTGGTGAAATGTCATCTCTTTATAATCATACTGTGTGTGATTCGTATATCAATATTGTAAGTTGATATATTTTTTCAACGTGAGCATTTGTTTGAAAATGCATCGTGACTAAAAAAGTGGTCGATTTAATATATAATTATCAATACCCTATTTATTATTTAAACATATTTAGCTAACGTACCTTTATTCTCATATGTAGCAGTAAGTAAACTGCAGTGATTTTTGTCAGATAATTCGACAACAATTCTTATAAAGTTTGTATACGATGTTTATTGCGTAGCACAATTTTTTTTTTAATTATCTGGTAAAAATTGTTTGCGTGGACTGAATTCGGGATATATTAACCTGACTGCTTTCTTAATTCAATTTTCATGTTCATTAAAATAAAAGCCGGATAAAATATAGAACTTTGATGGAAGTTTTGGAATTTTGCTTGGATGAGACTAAGCTCCGGTATACTGAGCGGTTTCCGCTTAATCAAAGCGCACCGAAATGCGTTTATGAATATTTTTGATCAATTTGATGTCGACCACTTATGCTTTCATTATAAGTACTAATTGTTATCCGGTATTTTTCCCATTACAAATGACAAAAATCACTGTTGCAATATCGGTTTTGTTTCTCTCATTTAGGTATTCCAGTGGCAATTATTTTTGTGAATATAATTACGACATTTTGATTGATAGGTTTTATTATTCGAAAATACAAATTGGGTTCCATCTTTAAATCTTTAAACGATTACATTAAAAAAAAATTAAAACACTGAGGTTTTTACAGAAGGGCGTGCCCACTTCTTCCTAAATAATATGAACATTTTATTTAAAATTGCTGCTGAACACCGAACAGTACTTATGCGACATAGTTTACGCCAAGATTATATGTATTGTGTATTACTAATAGTCCAATGTCATAGTTTGTATTTTATTTATATTATTTGTACTATTTTTAATACATAAATATTTATCTGCATCGTAATTTTGGATAATTTGTTATATTGATATTCAGTCCATAGGACAAAATTGCGTCATTTATCACTCATAGCTATGAGTTCTATTATCTTATACATATTTATTATACAGGTATAGTCAATTGAGCTTTCCCAGTGTTAAATTATGGTTTAGTTGATAAATGTTTAATCACGATTTATATAAAGATGTAATAAGTTGAATCTAATGGAATTTTCACGTTCAACACAAATGGTTATGTTTGTTTATTGTTTTGCTGGGTAAATTGACTTTTGTCTAATTGTTTAGGTAGCAAATGGCTAAAATTGACAAGATCCATTGTTTCGCAACATTCACTTTACGTTGTTAATGTATCATTTTATGCCATGTGATTTTCTGATTGGAAAAGGTTTTCCATTGTTTGCATCAAAACTATAATAATGTGTTTAATTGTGTTCTATTATGTGATTCTTTATAATTATTAAGCAAATCAAATTCTGTAATTATTTAGACATACAATTTACTGCTTTTGCAAGAAGTCTCACTTTCCAAAGAGTTCCTTCAATCATATGCAGTACATGTTGATTCTGCATGGGAGGTCATAATTGAGTGCTACGATTTCTATTACGAACTAATATAGACTTGACTGCTTACGTTGCCAATAGCTGATTTCGTAAGGGTCTTAATAATGCAAAATATTATCTTAAATCGCCGATCACATCAATGCAACTTTAATAAAACATTGACTAATTTTATTTAAAAAATGCTTTTCATCAAATTACTTTTTCAAATTTTGTTTTAATCCGAGGTAGTGGCTTGTTAATATATTGGGTGAATGAATAAGTCGCTTGGTTCAAATGATAAATTGTTCAGTGATGGTATCGAGTTGAGCATAATCTAGGTGTGTTTTAACCCGTTTTAACCCTTTAAATGTGACCGATGTCCGACTTTTTCCACCTGCAATTCCGTTGATGCATTTTTATGTCTCGTTATCTGATGATGATTATATATTATAATTAACCGAATCGCGTCGTGTATGTTAAATAAATTTATAGTGGACTCCAAGCGACTCTTCATTGATTCACCCAGTAAATTACTTTCTGTTTAGACATTAGAACTTGGTTCTTGAATTGTTTTGCTGGTACGTTTTTACATTGTTAAATATTGTATTATTATTACTATTAAAGGCATTTTATTATAATATTTCACACCAGGATACTGTAATCGTAGAACATGGCTTAGTTGCGCCTCTTTATGACTTTACACCAGTATAAGTGCTGTATTTTACTTCAATAGCTACCATCCCCATGTTTGCCATCGCAGTAATTTTATTAGTCATTTATGGCAACCAGTTTGATATATCATGTTGCACATGTGGTTATTTACATCCTATTTTATATTGATTACATTAATCACTAATGTATTTTAATCTTGGTGGAAGTATATTATATTATTATACTCTGAATGCATTAATAAATGTTATAATCTCAATGAATACTTTCCATAGTTTTTTTTATTACACCCATAATGGTATAATTTGCACCAATAAACAAAGTCAATATAATCATGTTTATTCGACAGTAACTGGCTTTCCTGACAAAGGACCAAAAACATACACAGTGAGACAAATATGTATAGAGTGTTTCAACTTCGAAGCCGACCATTAATATAAAATACCATAAGAGGGTAACGAGCACTAATGGTGTTGGTTTAACTAAGCTAAAAGAATAATGAGACCGCTAAGCGGAATTTATACAAATGAATTAGAGAAAAGTTGGGGTAGCGTTTTTTGCCCAATATGCATATTTGCTGTTTTATTTATAAAAGAGGAATATTTTCAACTGGTATTCAATTCTCGATTTTTATCAACCTTTTTTATAAACATGCAAAATGTGATATATTTCATTTTTCGTGTTAAAATGTACTTAAAGGGTTTTTTTAACAGGTCTGCTTGTATTCGTTTATAGTCCAGTTTTGGAATTATTGAATTAATATTACCTAAAATATGAATTGGATTAAACAGACATTCAAGATTCCGCATCCCTTTTACTACACATACAAAATTAAAGTTGAAAATATCTGTTTGTATCAGAGAATATTTTAAAGATGTTTTTAAATGCAGCATGTGTCCCGAAAGTTCGGAATGCTTTAGTAATTTTTTTACAAGGAATATCCTATAATTTTCGGATTGGTTAGGACTTATCACTCACATTCTACAGACCTGTGTATATTGCTAAAATATTATCCTATTTTCTTTAATTGTAATTATTAAATTAAATTAAATAAATTTAATTTTTAACCAACTGAATTGAAAAAAAATTGAATGACATAAAAAAAGCAAATTACTAATAACTAGGGCTTTGTGGTTTAATGCACAACGATTACCGTAAACGTATATTCTACTTGGTCTTCTAAACTAAGTGGAAATCTTAAAATGTGGCTTCATAATTGCTGCCATTTTTAGTCTATATTTTCAATTGAACACCCTGTTTATTTTCTGCCCCATGGGATCCAGAAATACAGGAAGTTTTTTGAAACACAATGTAGCATGTAGCACCCCCACTTTTACAAAGCACTGCGTACATTTAAAAACATGTTTGCAATAATCTCTGAGTTACTTTTTTTAGATAAAGTGTAGGTGTAGACGAAAAGCGAGCTGAGGTTCTGGAACCTCTACAGGGTGGCTCACCTTATTCGAGACAACGAGCACGTACGTCCAATTCAAATTTTCAGATGTTCACTTATGTAGTTTTGAGTGGGTCACATTTCAAAATTAGATTAAGCTATACAGCGTGCCAAAAAATACGCATATCACACAAATGAATTTTTAAAAGGAACTCCCTATATGTGCTTACCATATCTAATTCCATAGAAAAAATAACAAGTAACTTTCAATCAGGTTAAAACAGAAAATATGAACTTTTTTCATATAATGATACTAACTAATGAAACAATCGTTTTTTACTTAATGCAAATTATCYTTTTTTTTCCTTAACAAAACGTCAAAAACTTAGGTTTCATAATTAATTAATTTAACTCAAATTTCTCAATTATTTTAATCCGCCGTACAGTTTCTGTTTTTTCTTCTAACTCTTTAGGAGAAWCMAATTTGTCCTCACTGGTTAAGAAACATTTTGAACACTTAATTTATTAGTCGTTTATTCATCAAATTTTGCAATTCTTATTACTATTGCCTTTGCAACTGATTTGTTAAATTTAAACTTACAGACACTCATAATGAAATACTACTTATTCTCTTATGAAGTAACGAATCTAAATGTTTGCCTTTAAACATTCGTATAGAAAATCTCAATTTTCCGAAAAGCGACTAATTTAAGAAATAATATACATAAATGTTTTTAAAAAACTAAATTTTATGTCATAAATTATGCATAGTGAATAATACATTTTTCATAATTGGCTTTTACTTTAACAATTGATTAAAAAGGAAAGATAAATAATAAATTTAATTAAACCTACCTTTAATTTTCTTAATAAAATTTAATGATTACCTAT